>NW_005361458.1:1350606-1360019 GCF_000412655.1 Myotis brandtii | reverse complement strand
AGCTCCCCATTATGAAGTTGTTAAGTTCATGATCTCACACTGATATTCTAAAGCTTTTGCCACCTCGCAGAACAAGTTGGCTAACTTTGCCTGCTGTAGTCTTCCTTCTCTGAACAGGTCTTCCTTCACTAAAGCCTCTTACTTAGAAGGGGGTAGGAGGGTGGCATTGCCTTGGCCTCTCTTGTCAGTGCTCACAGGAGCAGGCAGCAGGAATGGCTGCCGTCCTTCAACTTCTCTTGTCTTTCATGTCCATCGGGGAAATCAGAACAACAACTTGCCTACCTCAGCACTTTATGGTTCTTTAAACTGTTTGCATGCATTTTCTTATCTCACCCTGGACATGATGCTGTGAAGTCAGCCTCTAGTAGTTTTGGCTCCAGTGTACATCCAAGGAAACTAGCTCAGAAGAGGAGGTACTGGTGGGAGGTCTTGAAGCACCGGGGCTGGCACAGAAGGCAAGCCTGTGAGACGGAAGTCCAGATGCTCAGTGGTGGCTTTTCCTCCCGTCCTCTCTCTGTAGGACTGCGCATGGAGATGCCTGCTGTAGTCTTCCTTCTCTGAACAGGTCTTCCTTCACTAAAGCCTCTTACTTAGAAGGGGGTAGGAGGGTGGCATTGCCTTGGCCTCTCTTGTCAGTGCTCACAGGAGCAGGCAGCAGGAATGGCTGCCGTCCTTCAACTTCTCTTGTCTTTCATGTCCATCAGGGAAATCAGAACAACAACTTGCCTACCTCAGCACTTTATGGTTCTTTAAACTGTTTGCATGCATTTTCTTATCTCACCCTGGACATGATGCTGTGAAGTCGGCCTCTAGTAGTTTTGGCTCCAGTGTACATACAAGGAAACTAGCTCAGAAGAGGGGGTGCCTGGGGGGAGGTCTTGAAGCATCGGGGCTGGCACAGAAGGCAAGCCTGTGAGACGGAAGTCCAGATGCTCAGTGGTGGCTTTTCCTCCCGTCCTCTCCCTGTAGGACTGCGCATGGAGAGACAGGAAGGAGAAGCTCTTCCTGGGATACCCCTGGCTGTGGCTTGTGGCTGGACTTGTGGCCATGGCTCTTGTCGGTGTTTATTGCTTTAGGACAGCGGTTCTCAACCTGTGGGTCGCGACCCCTTTCACAGGGGTCGCCTAAGACCATCCTGCATATCACATATTTACATTACGATTCATAACAGTAGCAACAGTACAGTTATGAAGTAGCAACGAAAATAATTTTATGGTTGGGTCACAACATGAGACACTGTATTTAAAGGGCCAGAAGGTTGAGAACCACTGCTTTAGGATGTATTGAGTCCATGTATGTAGTACAACATCTATGGTGTGGGAAGGACACAGGCCTCTTCACCTTGCCACACCTGAGCGTGTTAGAAAATGCAGACTCTCAGCCTCCCCGAAGGCCTAAGGAATCATAACCTGCTCACTCCCCAGGTCTGCAGGCGATTCTAAAGTTCATTAGGTTTGTGGAGCACCAGCTCTAGAATTCAGGGGACAAGAAGCCTGACAGTGGAAAGCGAGGTGAGGGGTGTGTGCACGGGAGACTGAGAGCATGCATTTCATCTGGTGTGTGTCTGTAAATGTGAGAGTGTATTTGTCTCATTTTACTTTTCTGTAAATAACAGATTTAATGAGCTAGAATTCAGAGACCATATATTTTACTCACTTAAAGCGTACATTTAAAAGGATTTTAGTATATTCACTTGAGCAACCATCAACACAATCCATTTTAAACATTTTCGTCATCCTGAAAGGAAACTTTACCCTCCTTAGCTCACAGTGGCCATGTCCCGCCTACGCCCACCCCCTTTGTGGAAGCCCCTGACAGTCGCTCATGTACTGCTGCCTTCATGGCCTGGATTCACCTATTCTGTACGTTTCGCATATGAAAGAAGTACAATATGTGGTTCTTAGTGTCTGAATTTTCTCACTTAATGTTTTCAGGCTCCCTCCATGTTGTAACATGCGTCAATAATTAATTTTTTTTTACTGTCATTTTACTTAAACTTATTTTGAGAAGGAGGAAGGAGATGGAGCCTTTTTTCTTAGCCTTGCTGGAGTTGATACCGTCTTTTTCTTATACATTAAAAGTCCACAAGAGTGATTTCTTCTTGCCTGTGTTGCTTTTCTAAGCCACCAGAGCTGGGATCTGAGAACTGCTAGGAGCATCGTTACATGCTTTCAACTGAAGAAATAAAATGTCAGTATTTTCCACTCTCTTTTCAAATGGGTCTTCATTTTTGACCACTTTTTCCATGAAAGCGGTGGTATGTCCTCCACGCTCTGCTGAACACGGTGCCTGCCTGTACGAAATATCCAGCTGATGTTGGTGAAAATGAAAATGACAAAATATTGTCTTCGGAGAAATAACAACAATGGCTATGTTTTTGGCAAGAAACCACACGGTTACCCCTCCCCTAAGCAGTCTGTTCCCTGCAGTTGTGAATGTTTGGTCATTTTAAGCTCCCCAGAGGGAGACAGCATTCATTCCTCTGTTATCCGTGCTGAGGTCTGAAATTTTTGTCAAATAAAGGCCAAATGTGTTTTCCTCTGGATATTTAAAAACCTTTTAATGAACCTTCCCCATTGGGGAAAATCTTTGCTCGGTTCTTGGGCTTTCTGGTGAGCATTTCATGATGTGTGCCTTGTGTTGTGCCCGGGAAAAGAATGGCAGGAAGATTTTTAAAAATATATTTGTATTGATTTCAGAGAGGAAGGGAGAGGGAGAGAGATAGAAACATCAATGATGAGAGAGAATCACTGATCAGCTGCCTCCTGCACGCCCCACACTGGGGATCGATCCTGCAACCCAGGCATGTGCCCTGATAGGGAATTGAGCTGTGATCTCCTGGTTCATAGATTGACGCTCAACCACTGAGCCACACCAGCTGGGCGGCAGGAAGATGTTTTTTATACCAGTACTGAAGTCATTTTAGCATTTCACTGTTCTTAGTGTTTACACAGCCCCTTTGAATTCTGATTTTGGTGTCAGTAATATGAAAAGCTTTCTCTCTCCCTCTTCTCTCCTCCCTGAGCTCCTCTTACCGCCACTGAGTTGCCAGTGCCTTGCTTGGCTGGCTGCCTGGTCTATCAAATGACTGAAGACAATACTGGAGATCTTGTGTGGTCACTTTCTAAAGGGTTTTGTGCTGCCTTTATCCTCTTGTCTCCCTTTCCCTCTCTGGTGGGTAGACACAATTATTTGGCTCCATTTGAGAAGGCTCTGGGCAAAATACTGTTTGTCTTTTCAAGTTTTGGGGACATGCTTTCTTAACAGATCTCTTTGGGATGTCAGGTACTTGCTTTAACCTGACTACTGTTTTTCTAAGTGCTGTGAAGCTCTGGTCCTTCTAAGCAAACCACAAGCATTCTGTTCTCCTCAGTGTTCCAGCGAAGCTGCCAGCTGTGTGTGTGAGAATTTGTAATGCTGAAAACGCATGGTTTCTGAGAAGAGAACAGAAGATAAAAATCCTTGCCCCTTTCCGACTTGGAAATTAACGTGACTGGGTTAGCCAGATCCCTCTATTGGAGGAAAGAGGAAAGATTGGATTGAGGCCTTCTGTCAAGGAAATTGACTTGGCTGGACTTCAGGGAGCAGGGTAGGCTGGCCTATTAAGATCTGTGTCAGTATCTTTGATGGCCCTGGAATTGGGACAAGATAGCTATTTTTTTTGTAACAGGTCAAGCTCTGGGGAAAAAGAGCAGGCCACCGACATTCATTGAGAACCCTGTATGTGTCAGGGATGGAGTGTTCTATAAACACTATGTACGTCTAGCAACCTTGTGAGCTATGTATTACTATTCCTATGACCACAACTATTTTATGAATGGAGAAACTGAGGCCCAGAAAGGTTAAGATTCCAATTTTCCTGTGTCCATATGGCTATACAGCATCATTACCAGGTTCCGGGGCAAGCGTGCCTGGCCTCCTGGACCCACAGGGATACCCAAATGCCAATGAAGCCCGTTCCTTAGGATGAGCACCCCATCAGCCCCACCCTTCCTGCTCGGAGGGTCCCCTGTCCTCGGGGCCCCACCCAACTACTCTGCACACATTGTGCGCTGCCTGCTCGCAGGTGCTGAGTGACCGGTAGCAACCATTGTGTTTGTTGACTTTCTGGTGAGCACCAACAGGTTGAGGCTGTGGACCTGCCCAAAGTCTATTTTGCTGGAAGTGTTTTCTGGGACCTTAAAGCCATTTTCAAATAAAGCCATATAATCGACCATCTGTATTTTCTATGAATAAATTTGGCCTTAAAATGCATTATCTTTCCATCTTCAATTTTTTCTTTTATAACACCGCATTTTTTTATTCCCTGTAGCAATATATGCTCATTGTGAAATAGAAAATAATTCTGTTTCTTTTCCATAGAAAATTTTGAACACTGCCCTTGTAGAACTCAGGCAAATTGTGTAATCATTGTAATCCGTGGATACTTTGCTCTGGCAGTTTAAAAATTAGTTTTCCACCGTTTTACTTTCTCCACTGTGAGGCAGGTTGTAGCTCTGAGAATGAGAAAGTTAAAATTGAGCCCAGTGGGAGGACCCAGAGAGGTGTGTATGGGAATCGAGATTCTGAGGCAGTCAGCATTCTGCCTCCTCCAGGTCTCCCTAATTAATGAGGTCTTTGTTCTGTAGCAGAGAGCTACTGACCCATCATTTTATTTCTCCTACATCAGCCTTCGTTTATCAAGGAAAATGCATTTACTAAGTTTTTTTGTATTACCCTGCATCACGCAGTGGATGAAGCACGTAGGTCCCGAGGAAAAGATAAACTAGGAAGCTCTGCAGTTTTTAGAAAAAGAGATACAACGCTGCAGAGGTGTGATGGCTTTTACGATGTACACAGTGAATCATCAGTGACCCATTTTTCAGGAAGGTGGCAGCTGCATTTTTGTTCCATTGTGGGAAACGTAATATATAGGTACAACTTCAATTGTAGCTAATGGGTTGTAGTGATACTTTTTAAAAATTGCAATTAACAAGGAAAAATCTGCCAAAACGAATTCCATATGCACTGAACTAATAAAAGAAGCTGTTGTAAATTTTGTGGAGGTGATGTTTTTGCCATTTTTGTTTTGTGTGTTTTTTTTAAGTGGTGGAGGTTTTTTTTTTTTTTTTTTTTTTTTTTTTTTTTGAAGTGGTAGAGCAGGGAGGGAGGAGATTGAGGGCCTGGGAATTGGAGGAGGCCACAAATGAGAGAGCAACATGAATTGCTAGATTATGAAACTTTATCAAATGATGAAGAGGAATAAAATGTTGTTACTGCTTTATCTGAAAGTATGTTCTCCTATATTTATCATTAAAAAACAGAAGGTATCAACCTTCTGCCTCACATCCTTGATTTAATAAGTTC
This sequence comes from Myotis brandtii, assembly GCF_000412655.1. Classification (NCBI taxonomy): domain Eukaryota; kingdom Metazoa; phylum Chordata; class Mammalia; order Chiroptera; family Vespertilionidae; genus Myotis; species Myotis brandtii. The sequence continues at coordinate 1,354,673 of NW_005361458.1, read as the reverse complement.
CTTGTTGTGCCTCTCTACTAATACAGCTTGCACTTTTAGTAGATTATTGCATCTTAACTTTAACTTCTATTCTAAAGAGACTGGTACAATTAGTTTATGTACTGATTTTTAACTTTAATTTGCTTTCTGAGTATATAATACAGTCAGCATAGTACAGAATTGGGTGTCTCTCTTTTACTCCTCCCCTGACTAGTCCCCTTCCCTGAGGCAAACAGTATTATCGTTATGTGTTTCTCTACAATGTGCATATGTTGACACATTTGTATATGTTCTTTTAGTTTCCCTCCCTTCTTTCTTGTATAAATGGAGGCATGCAGAATATACCATTCTGTCTAGTTGTTTTCACATTCTGTACTTTGTAAATTATTCTGCACCGGTACATTGAGAGCATTGTTATTGTTTCATGTAGGGTAGTATTCTGGTGTATCATTATGCTGTAACTTATTTAACCACTGTGCTACTGGTGGACATGTGAAATGTTTCAATTTGCTCATTTGAACAACGCTGCAATTTATAAAATTGCACACATAGTTAGATTTCTTTAGAAAGAAGTGGAAACAAATAGCTGAAACATGGTTTTAGGATTGTCCCTGGAAGGTAGGGCTCTGTCATTGTTACCCAGACTGGTGTTCCTTGGAACCCTCACCAGGAAAGTAGATGTTACTGGAGAAGGAAACAGGATTTAATGGCCACATAAGCTTGGAAAATGCACTGTTCTCTATTTTAAAAAATATATATTTTATTGATTTTTTTACAGAGAGGAAGAGAGAGGGATAGAGAGTTAGAAACATCGATCAGCTGCTTCCTACACACCCCCTACTGGGGATGTGCCCACAACCAAGGTACATGCCCTTGACTGGAATTGAACCTGGGACCTATCAGTCCACAGGCCGACGCTCTATCCACTGAGCCAAACCGGTTAGGGCTATTTTCTCTTGGAGCTTTGTAAAATAATCAGCATGTTAAAGGCTTAAAGTACTCATGTGGTTTTTAATGACAACAAACTGTCAAAGAATTTTTCAGACTTATTTGAGCATCATATGTTTCAAGATGTCTGTTAACATCTGTCAAGACAGTTTGTGGAAAAAAACAGTTTGGAAAATGATGGCCTGTGTGATTCCTGTCTCCCAGGTTCTAGTTCCATAGATGGAGAAAACAGCTAAACGTTAGAGAAAATAGCTGAAGGTTTGACTTTTCAGCTGACGGATCGCGTGCCTTTGCAGTCCTGTTTCTGGACACCTGTAGTTTGCTCACTTTCCTGGTCCCAGTATTTAATGTGGGACACACCTTATTTGGAAAGCTGTGTGGCCGGACCACCTTCTGTCGATGGGCATGAAGGCAGGCGAGAGCAGATATTCTGGGTGGAGCCTGGTGTGAACGAAAGCCCCCAGCTGTGGAATCCTGTTGTACTTGGAGACGAAAGCAAGCAGTTCATTTGGCTCGGATCTGGGGTATAGTAGGGAGTGAAGGAGAGATGAGACTTTCTAAATTAAGCAGCTTTCCAGGAGTTTCAGTTTGCAGTCTTGTGGAACATGGAGTGGAAAGTGGTAGATTTTTTCCCCTCTAGTGCACTGATTTCAATGGTGGGGGGAGGGTGGGGCGCGGGGAGAAGAGATGATTTTGCCTCCTCTCCTCCTTCCCCCAGGAATATTTGACCATGTGTGGAGACATTTTTTGTTTTTTACAACTGGGAAGGTGTTGTTGGCACCAGTCTAAAATGTCAGACGTATCTCATGGAGAAACCTGCTCTAGTGGGACCCTTCTGGGGTTGGGGACTTAGTATATCGTCATTATTTCTTTGTCTTAGTATCTCAAGTGACATAAGTCAGCTCTCTTCCATTTTCGACTGCTGTTGCCATTATACTAGCATTTGATTATCTAGTTTCAGGACCCGTACTCACATTTCTACAATTTAAAAAGCTCTGAAGATGTAAAGTTTCTTCATAATTTATTGAACAATAATACCGCACCTGCACTGACTTATGGTTCATGTGTTTGATTGCAGACCTGTCTTCCGGTTTTATATAGAACACTCAATGCACTGTATCATCTTTCTGAAAAATCTGAAAAATGTTGTGTTTGAAATACTTTAAGCCCCAAAGGTTTCTGATAAGTAATTGTGGAAAACTTTTTTTAGTCCTCACCCAAGGATATGTTTGGTTTTTTTAGAGAGAGGGGAAGTGAGAAAGAGAGAGAAACATCAGTTGCCTCCTGTACACATTCACAACTTAGGTATGTGCCCTAACCGGGAATCGAACCCACAACTTTTCCATGGATGGGATGATGCTCCAACCCACTGAGCACACCAGCCAGGGAAGGGATTGTGAATTTATATATTGATGTAAATTTTTGCCCAGTTTGGTTTCTTTTAAGAAATTAGGAATGGTTAGCAATGTTTATTGATTTTTTTGAAAAATTCCAAAAATGACTTAAGATCATTGAGAAGAATCTCATCTGTGCAGTGCTTACTGTTTGCTAGGGGATGTTCTCAACACATTACGTGTTTTAACTAATCATCAGAATTCTGTTATTGGCAAGTGAGGAAACTGGCACAGTAACACCCCATACCTAGTAAATGGCAGAGCTGGGCTTTGAACTCAGGCACACAGAAGGAAATCTTCCATAATCTCAGCCGCTAAAGAGGGCTGCTGTTTGTATCCAGCTGTATCTCCTACAGCCTGCCTCCCCCACCCCTCTGCCCCACTCCCTGTGGTTTTACATAAATGTCTATGTTAAATACTTTTCGAAAGTCTGATTGTTAAATGGCTGCTTAAGCACTTAAAAGAATAGTTGAGTGAACCATAATTTATTTAAACAGTCTTCTGTTGTTGGGATTTAGGCTATTTTCAGTTTTCACAATAGAACATTGGCATGAGCATGTTTATGTATAAATATTTGTCTACTGTCTACATCGCTGATTGTTTCTTTTTTATATTTTTTATTGATTTCAGAGAGAGAGAGAAAGAGAGAGGAGAGAGAGAGAAACATCAGTGATGAGAAAGAATCATTGATTAGCTGCCTCCTGCACTCACCATGCTGGGGACTGAGCCCACAACCCCAGCGTGTGCCCTGACTGGGAATCAAACCATGACCTCCTAGTTCATAGGTCATGGCTCAACCACTGATTATTTCTTCAGGGAATATTTTTTAAAGGGAACCGCTTGGTGTGGGTAACTTTTTACAGCCCCTTCATGTATGCTGCCAGACACACCAATTTATCCTCTCATGAGACTTCACCCTCAGCAGCATCCATTGTTCAAATCTTGCTTTCTCTGTTTTTGATTCTGAGATGAAGTAGCTGGTGTTTTCTGAGAAGATGGACAGAGGGCTGGACACTTAGTATGATTTTTTAATTTGTCAGGAAATTAGAGGTAAAAATAAAAAAAGACATTTCCCAGGGAAAAAAGCACCCAAATTAGGTAGTTGGAACAACTGATTTTTAAAAACTTAAATTAAAAAAATATATAGATTGCCATTTTCTCTTTAGGTTGCTTCATGTTGTTAAATTGTGGCTCCATTTCATATTTTTATGAAGAGCTGGAGGAAATAAGTATATCCAGCATTGGGGGATATTCTGGTCAGAATAGTATTGGTATGTGATCAGTGTATGTGGAAAATAGCCACTTCATACACATGTATGGAGCATCTACTTTGTACCACACCCTGCACTTTGTGTTGGGGATGCAGTGAGGAACAAGTTTATCCTATCTAATGAAGACAGAATATGCAAATTGGCTGTCATGCCATCACAAAGATGGCAGCGCCCAGTCCCCTTCAGCCCCGTCGGAGTCCCCCAGTCCTTTCAGCCCTGCCGTGGGCGGCAGGCACGCGGTGTGGCCGGACCCACCCTCAGCCCCCCAGCCACACAGGGCCAGCTCGAGGAGCAGGCAAGCCTCGGATGGCCAGCTGCCCAGCTGCCCAGGGCCGCCCGAGGCTCAGGTAACCAGGGCCAGCCAAGGCTTGCGCTGCCGGCAGAGGCAGCAGCAGAGGTGTGATGGGGGCGTCGCCTTCCCCTGATCGCCGGGTCACCTCCCACCCCTGAGGGCTCCCGGACTGTGAGAGGGGGC
>NW_005361458.1:1327868-1350212 GCF_000412655.1 Myotis brandtii | reverse complement strand
CACTTTAAGCATTTAGCAACAACTATTTCCTTGAAGATAGATCAGAATTAAAATGACTAGATCTTAGTACATATTATGAAATTACATTTTGTGTGAATTGATGTCCCCCAAGTATGTGCAGATCCACCTCTTCATTGGGTTGTGTTGAGGGTTATCCTGATGATCTCTGTGACTCGATCATTTACTTCCTACTTTGTGTAACAGATCCTATAATCACAGCCTTATGATGACTTCGTATACTGTGTGTTTATTTCAGTATGACCCATACCCGATTCCCACAGAATATTGCCACGCTTTACAAGTCTAATCAGGTAAGAAAGTGGAGAGGATGATCATTGTTCTTTAACTCCATCAAAGCATTGATTCCAGGGTGATATTTAAAGTTACTTGAGAGTCAGTCGGCTAACGTCTGGCTGATGGTGGGAGAGACACCTGGAATCTACTACAAGATACCTATTCTTCAGTGTGCATTTTGCCTGCCTCTGTGTGATAAGTGGTGGAGAATTAAAGCCATTACATGGATCATTCAGGACAAAAACAAAGCTTACTTTAAATTATCTGGTTATTTTTGGACAAAATTATAATGACTTTTTGCCTGGAATTATGCCCGTAATTATCTTAGTTTTCTAGTTTTTTTACACTTTGCCCAGTGAAAAAAAAATTACTTTCTGGGTTGGCCGGTGTTCAGTTGGTTGGGCATTGTCAGGTGCATTAAAAGGTTGCCAGTTCGATTCCCGGTCAGGGCACATGCCTGGATTGCAGGCTCGAGCAAGCAGGAAGCAGCCAATCTTTGTTTCGCTCTCACATTGGTGTTTCTCTTTCTCCATTCCTCTGTTTCAAATCAATTTTTAAAAAACTTTCAAAGAAATTTTACTTTCCAACTTTTAATTTCTATAATTTTTCCACCTCAATTTTCCATAGCCACCATCCCTATTTTGTGTAATTTTATTGAAGTTACTAATTCCTGCCTCAAGAGCCAGGGAATCTGGCTTTTTTTGGATTATTCCCAAATGTAAATTTTAAGAAATCTAGAATCAGGCTATTTCTCTGTCACTTTGAAATTTTCTGCATTCATAAACTGACCTTTTCCTCCTAACCGTTTAGTGAATTTGCAGTGTGAGTTGTTGTGGAAGTTCATTATTTAGGGATTGCTTATCAGCCTGGTTACTCACCAGAGTGACACATTAAAAAGAAAGTTTGTCCATCCATCTGCTTTTTCCCATATCCCCTCCCCATCCCCCTGTCCCCAATAATTATCAATTAGGAGAATGGTAATATGCAAATAAGCCATCTGCAATGTCCAAATGGGAGAATAGCTTCCAGTTCTTACTCAGAGACCTGCCAGGGGCTGGGTAGTAATTTCAATAGCTTTCTTAAGAGGGAGGGGATTTCTAAAGGTAGCTTGATGAAACATGTTTCCATGGTGATAGGGACATTGGAATTGGGTGCTCAGGCTGCTTGTGAGTGAAAAGTCTCGTTTCCAGATTCAGCCTTTACCTATAGGACTCTTGTGTTGTATCATAGATGTCCTCAACTTATTTTTTGTATCCCGCTACAAAGATTTTTAAAAAATATATTTTATTGATTTTTTACAGAGAGAAAGGGAGAGGGATAGACAATTAGAAACATCAATGAGAGAGAAACATTGATCAGCTGCCTCCTGCCCACCCCCTACTAGGGATGTGCCCAAAACCCAGGTACATGCCCTTGACCGGAATTGAACCTGGGACCCTTCAGTTCCCAGGCCGACGCTCTATCCACTGAGCCAAACCGGTTAGGGCTACAAAGATTTTTTTAAAAAGCAATACGAACTAAAAATGTAAGACTGTTAGCTGAGATTAAACAATACCTGCGGTTTCCTGGTGCAGCCTTTGGCCTGTCTTACTCCTTGAGAAAGGGTGCTCTTGATTTCCTAATTTTCAAAATGAGGAAGGTCAGAGGCAGCCATGGTGGGTACAGAATGGTGGATCTGGAGCCTGGCCTGCTGGTCCTTCATTGGCAGAGTGTGGGCTGGGACATGGGAACAAAGACTGGAAATTGTGACATCTCCTGCCACGGTTTGAGGGTAAAGACTCTGCTGACTGTTGTATTGCAGAATACAGTTATACCTGCTCTTTCCTCAGTCTTCCACTTCTCCTGAGGTTTCTGGTGATCATTCTCCTTGAGCTGGCTGTTGATTGGAAGCGTAAAATAAAGCATTGGTTCTGTTTTTTCTCCGTTCCCTTCCATCTGCAGGGGCCCGTAGTGGCCAGTGACAAATAAGGGCTTGGTGTCTTGTGGTGTTACTTTTCTCAGGTCCCACGCTGTGTCTGAATGTTTCCCGGACCTAGAAGCTGTGTCCTGCAGTGCCCGGTTGTGTTTAAGGAGATTGTAGGAATCTAGGTGGGGAAGTCCAGTAAGTATAGTGGTTGGAAATAAGGACTTAAGTGGCGTCCTGTTCATGTACAGTTCAAACCTCAGATGTGAGTGACAGACTTTATACACTAGTGTGTACACTGAGAACAAGAGACCCACACAGTTTGGGGAATAATCTAAAGAACCATTGCCTATGAAGAAGTCAGAGAAGAAGTAGGAAATCCAGAAGAGAATGATGTTCTGGAAGATAGAACATTACAGTGTTTCAAGAACAATGTAATTAGAAAATGAGTTTTGTTTGTTTTTTTCTTTTTCTTTGGAAGTAATTTTACACTTACAGGAAAAAAGTACAAAGAATACTTGTGCCCCCTTTATCCAGAATTACCTGCTGTTAAAATTTAACCCAGCTTTCAGCTTTATCATTTCCTATCATTGGTGCATGCAAGCATGCACACACACATGCCTACAAACCTGCATACACTCACAATGTGCTTTTCTGAACCATTTTGAGGATATGTTATATACATATATCATGGCCTTCACCTCCAAATATCTAAATGTTTATTTTTTAAGAATTGGGATAGTCTCTTATTTAACCACAATACATTTGTCAACTTCAGTCAATTTAGCTTTGGTACTTGTTGTTTTTAAAAAAATCAAATCTAATACTTATATTCTAACTTGGCCAGTTAACTCAATGGCATATTGTATATTTTGTTTTCTAATACAGGATCTAGTGTAGTGCGTAAGATTCCCTCTAATTACATTCATTAGCTTTCTTAAGCTGAAACACTTGGACAGTCTTGTTTTAGTTTTCATGACATTGACAGTTTTCAAGATAGATATCTCTTCCCCCTAAAAAAAGTAGAATGGTGCTAAGTTTGGGATTGTTTGATATTTTCTTATGATTAGATTCTGGCTATACAATCTCGATTGGAATATTTAATAGGTGATGCTGTGTCCCTCTCAGGACATCACCTCTGGAGGCAAATTGTGCGCATGGGTGGTCAGAACTTCCTTCTCTCTGCCAAGGTCCTGCCCAGTTTCTTGACTGGGCACTGTTTTCTTTTTCTTCTAAGTCTATGAGGAGACACTTTAAGATCATGCAAATATCCTGCTTCTCACCAAAATCGATGCAAGATTTAGTGTCCTTTGGTGATTTTCACTGGACCCAGGCTTTACTATGATAGGGGCACAATCACAGTTTTTCCATTCAGTATTCCTTCCATGTTTACTCTAATACTTATATTCTAACTTGGCCAGTTAACTCAATGACATATTGTATATTTAGTCCTCCAATACAGGATATATTCTAGTGTGAGAGATTCCCTCTAATTGCATTCATTAGCTTTCTTAAGCTGAAACACTTGGACAGTCTTGTTTTAGTTTTCATGACATTGACAGTTTTCAAGATAGATATCTCTTCCCCCTAAAAAAAGTAGAATGGTGCTAAGTTTGGGATTGTTTGATATTTTCTTATGATTAGATTCTGGCTATACAATCTCGATTGGAATGTTTAATAGGTGATGCTGTATCCCTCTCAGGACATCACCTCTGGAGGCAAATTATGCTCATTGGTGGTCAGAACTTCCTTCTCTCTGCCAGGGTCCTGCCCAGTTTCTTGACTATGTTTTCTTTTTCTTCTAAATCTATGAGGAGACACTTTAAGATCAGTCTTGCTGTCCACCTCTCAGCTGTTATTCCTATGGACTCATGAATTCCTATTTTCCAGTGGTTTTAAGTCACTACTGAACTCAATCATTTTGATGCCCAGATTGCCCCAGCGTTGGCCAGTGGAAGCCCCTTCAAACTGGATCTTGTAATATTTCCCCATCTTTTTTTTTAAGAACTCATTTTTGCTTTATATCATATGGCTGAGTAATATTTTTTCTGGAAAGGGGGCGGTAGGCCAAATAAGTTTGGGAACCACTGCTTTAAGATTGTGCAAATATCATGCTTCTCACCAAAATCAATGCAATATTTAGAGTCCTTTGGTGATTTTCACTGGATCCAGGCTTTACTGTGAGAGGGGCACAATCACAGTTTTTCATTCAGTATTCCTTCCATGTTTACCGGCTCAGCCTTCAGCATTCCACTGTGAGCAGGAATCCTGCCTTCATTCCTGTCTGTCTATCTTGCTGTCCACCTCTCAGCTGTTATTCCTATGGACTCATGAATTCCTATTTTCCAGTGGTTTTAAGTCACTACTGAACTCAATCATTTTGATGCCCAGATTGCCCCAGCGTTGGCCAGTGGAAGCCCCTTCAAACTGGATCTTGTAATATTTCCCCATCTTTTTTTTTAAGAACTCATTTTTGCTTTATATCATATTGAGATGTTCCAGGCTCCTATTGTACCTACTCTACCCCAGCCCTGAAATTAACCATTTCTTTGAGAAGCCCAGGTTCCTTTTAGTAGAGCAAAGGTGCAGCATTTTAAGGCATGTTTTCATTGATCCTCTAAGCCAGCGTTTTTCAACCGGTGTGCCACAAGGATTTTTAAAACATGCAATTCCTGGCTATTTAATCAGCTGGACCCAGGCTTTACTATGATAGGGGCACAATCACAGTTTTTCCATTCAGTATTCCTTCCATGTTTACTGGCTCAGCCTTCAGCATTCCACTGTGAGCAGGAATCCTGCCTTCATTCCTGTCTGTCTATCTTGCTGTCCACCTCTCAGCTGTTATTCCTATGGACTAATGAATTCCTGTTTTCCAGTGGTTTTAAGTCACTACTGAACTCAATTATTTTGATGCCCAGATTGCCCCAGCGTTGTCCAGTGGAAGCCCCTTCAAACTGGCTCTTGTAATATTTCCCCATCTTTTTTTTAAGAACTCATTTTTGCTTTATATCATAATGAGATGTTCCAGGCTCCTATTGTACCTACTCTACCCCTGCCCTGAAATTAACCATTTCTTTGAGAAGCCCAGGTTCCTTTTAGTAGAGCAAAGGTGCAGCATTTTAAGGCATGTTTTCATTGATCCTCTAAGCCAGCGTTTTTCAACCGGTGTGCCACAAGGATTTTTAAAACATGCAATTCCTGGCTATTTAATCAGCGGCACTGACCTCTTTTCCCTTAGATTGTCAAACAAAAAAATGACAACAGCCAACACAACAATAGCCATCTGGTGTGAATGCCTTGTTTTGAACCGTAAATATATAGGTCATCTTATTGGTCACATGACATAATAAGGTTATATCTGATTGATTAATTCTTGATACTAAATCTTTATATACAAGTTTAGGCACCTGATTTTTTAAAAAGTCATATTAGAGCAAAGGAAGGATAGATAATGACTATTTTTTTAATAAATCAATCAAAATATCAATTTTTGTCAGATAGGCAAAAAATATATTTTGTGGTGTGCCACAGAATTTAAGTATTTCATTTAAGTATTTTGAGATAAAAAAAGGTTGGAAAAGGCTGCTGTAGGCTGTAAGTCATGTTGGGCCAAGGTTTTGGAAACTGCCAATTGCTTGGTTGATGAATTTTGGATCAAGTAGAAATGTTGGGGCAATGAGAAAGGAAAGTTGTGATTTTTAATGGTTAAATGAAGAATATATATTCAGAGTATGTCTGAGGTGAAGATTGTTCTTATGTTTAATTTATTCATAAGCCTTGGCTAGAGTTAGCTGGACAGATGGTGTTTCTTTCCCTCTGGCCATACCTTTTTGGGAGGGTCTGGCCTGCATGCTAATGAGCATGCCTGGTCCTCTCGCCTGCCTGCACTCTCAGCTGTCCTGCTGTCTTATGAGCTCTGCAGGCTCTCCTTCATCATGGGATCCTCCTGTGTGAATACACATGGAGGAGGTGAGGAGGAGGCCCCGGGTCCCAGGTGGGAGCAGCCTGTGGTGCCATTTCCTTCATGTCTGCTGTGGACTGGGTGCTGGTCCAGGAGCCACACCTTGTGCTTCGGAGTCAAAGGAACAGAATCCTAATTGCAGGGCTTTGGAGACATGGTTCCTTTTGAACAGTCCACCTTCCCTCATTGTCTCCCCCACTTCACCTGATGTTTTCTGACATTTTCTTACTGTCAGGAGCTATTTAAAAAGTATTCCTGTGTGTCATATCTTGGGACCCCCTCAACAGTAGCCTGTGTGGTAATCAGGGAGAGGTTAATTCCATTCTACAGGCGAGGAAACGAGGCAAAGAGAGTAACTTTCCAAAGGGGAAGCAGCTGGTAAGTGGCAGAAGCAGGACTTCAATTCTGTATTCATTCACCTTGGTCTTGGAAATTCAGAGACTGAAGATGGCAAGTGAGCCCCTTAGAAGTGGTCTAGGAATGGGAATTGCTGGGGGCAGGAACTGGGGCAGATCCTTACTTCTTTGTGTATTTTTTTAAATATTAATTCGAGAGAGAGAGAGAGGGGAGAGGGGAGAGGGGAGATACATCAATCGGTTGCCTCCTGCACATGCCCCGACTGGGGATCGAACCCACAACCTGGGTATGTGCCCTGACCTGGAATTGAATGTGCAGCCTTTTGGTGTACAGAATGATGCTCCACCCAAGTGAGCCACCCAGCCAGGGCAATTTCTTCCTTCTTAATTAGCATCCTATATGGGGCTTCACATAGCCAGGTTTACTGTTTCAGTGTGAAAGAGACTGAGGTCACTGCATCCTCATGGAGAACCAGACCCAGGGTGACTCCAAGGCCATGAGGGAGAACTGTTCAATCAGTCTCGCTGTTAGTGGTTGAGGAAGCAGAGCAGAAAGTATGCTCTTTTCTCCTTGTCTTTGTTTTGGGCTTCCTCACCCGATCCCCTTATTTGAGCTGATGGGCTCTCCTGTGGGGGTGGGAGGGGGTGGTTATCCTCCTGTTTCTCTGGTTACGGCTCACAGAGGGAGGCTCTGGCCCGAGGACACAGCAGATGGAGCCTGTGGGAGTCCCGCAGGTGCAGGTCTGGGGTGGGTTCTGAACCCTACCTGGCACCTGTTCCTTTTGTTGCCTCCATATGTCGGGATCTCACCTCCTAACAGTATTTCCAGATTTCCTCTGGCCCAGGGCTGGTTTGGAAATACCAGCATTGTTGTTGAGGGGGCCTTTGTGACGGGCAGTTGAGGAGATGGCCTGAAGTTAGAGAACCACACAGCTGCCCCTTCTAGAAGCTTCGCTGGTCCTGACGTGTGACTTCAGAAAGGCTGTAGTTCTCTTCTCTCATGTTTTCTACTTCACATTTGTTTTTGTTATTTTGTTAAAGGCTTGGATTTGCATATATTTTTTAAAGTAAAACAATGACATTAGTACATTTATGTCAAGGTACATACCAGCTAAGCACCACCAGTAGATCTAAGCCCGTTAAGTCGGGAATTCTTAGGGAATCTGTGGACCCCTGACATTAAAGGAAAGTGTTACCTGTGTGTGTAAGCATATTTTTCTGAGGAGCAGCTTCCATGGTGTTCTGCAGATTCTCATGGGTATCTGACAGCCCTTCTCCAAAGCACGGCCTCCAGTATGCCTTCTCCACCTCTGTGGGAGGACTAGCGTTGCCTGTCATCAGTTTCTGAGCCCTTTAACCTGTGGAGGAGTCCAAGGAGAGCCGGCCTTGAACATGGCCTCTCCGTGCTGTATACTCTGGGTCCTGTCTTCCCACCTCACCTGCCCCCCTGATTTTCCTGAGCATCGTTCTGGGCCAGGACAACCTTCTTTTTTAAAAAAATATGTATTTTATTGATTTTTTACAGAGAGGAAGGGAGAGGGATAGAGAGCTAGAAACATCAATGAGAGAGAAACATCGATCAGCTGCCTCCTGCACACCCCCTACTGGGGATGTGCCCGCAACCAAGGTACATGCCCTTGACTGGAATCGAACCTGGGACCCTTCAGTCCGCAGGCCGAAGCTCTGTCCACTGAGCCAAACCGGTTAGGGCAGGACAACCTTCTTTCTCCTGGCGTTGTGTCAGCCTCCATAGTCTGTGCTCTGTGCACCTCCCCTCATTGGATGCCTGTGCATGCCCTGTAAGGTAGGTGTTAAACATTTAGTAACGTTCCAGGTAATAAGGAGAGGCCCTGGGACTCCAAGTAAAATCTGCCAGATTGCCCAGCCAGTCTTCCTTCAATGCTCTCCAGGGACAAAAACACCAGCTGTCCTTTTTTTAGCACCCACCAGCAAGACAGCCGCCAGTTCCGCTCCCTCTTGTTCGTCTTGCAGTGCCAAAGTCACCCAAAGCTTAGAGAGTGCCCAGGGGCCACCGTCCACGCAGCTTCCACGAGAGGCAGAGAATGAGCTTGCTCTTTGGGGAATCATGGCAGAGCTCTCAGGACCTGCTCGATCTCCAGCCACTTTGCTGGGTTCTTCATTTCCAGCCCAGCCGAGAGCCTTCTAAAGTGAAGGGGAAGAACTGTCACCTGTTTGCCTACAGTGATTCTGCTGGAGAAAGAAAAGTAGCAGACGTGTCGTGATAGCAAGCAGACCCCATTTGTTATCTTGTTAACTGACTTTTAAAATTAGAAATAATGCCCAGCTGGCATGGCTCAGTGGTTGAGCGTCTACCTATGAACCAGGAGGTCATGGTTCGATTCCCAGTCGGTGGAGGCTCAATTCCCTATGTGGGGCATGCAGGAGGCAGCCAATCGATGTTTCTCTCTCATCATTGATGTTTCTGTCTCTCCCTCTCCCTTCCTCTCTGATATTTATAAAAATATACATATTTTTAAAAAAGAAATTATAATTACTAGGTCTTTTTAATGTAGCCACATTGGCATGAAACATATAAACCTAAAGCTCAGGGATTTTAATTCTGAGAGTGTAATTTGTATGTAATGCTCGATTGTCAATTAAAAATATAAATTGCTGTGGCTGGGCTCGGATGGCATTCTGAGATGTAAGGAATTTATTACCCCGCCATGGCCCTTCATCCTCCTGTGACTGCGGGTAAGCAAAGGACAGCGCCCGGCCAACCTCCGGGGAAGGAGGTTCCAGATGGCCGTAGCGGAAAAGACACCTGCCGTCCAGGGAGGCCGTGCGGCTCTTTGTACACGAACCGTTTCCTTTTGCTGCTCTAGCGACTCAGTGATCTCACAGTGGCCTGGGAGGGTGTGGCTTTAGCCTCCCCTCTGCTCTATTTTCACCTCTTCATTTCTCACATTTCTTACTTTTCTCAGGCTGGTTGTGAAGACAAGTGTGTGTGCAGGTGATGCAGGAGCTCCAAGTACATGCCCTTGGCCGGAATCGAACCTGGGACCATTCAGTCCGCAGGCTGACACTCTATCCATTGAGCCAAACCGGTCAGGGCTGATTTGACAATCTTAAGGTGAAAGAAGATATCTGACTTATTTTACTTAGAATAATACCCTCTAGGTCAGTGATGGCGAACCTTTTGAGCTCGGCGTGTCAGCATTTTGAAAAACCCTAACTTAACTCTGGTGCCGTGTCACATATAGAAATTTTTTGATATTGCAACCATAGTAAAACAAAGACTTATATTTTTGATATTTATTTTATATATTTAAATGCCATTTAACAAAGAAAAATCAACCAACAAAATGAGTTTGCATGTCACCTCTGATACGCGTGCCATAGGTTCGCCATCACTGCCTTAGCAGCTTGTTTTGGGGGTTTTTCTTAACGGGTAGCTTTACTTTCCAGCAAAAAGTTCTGGGTAGGTTTTGTCCAGCTAGAAGGAGAATTACATATCGGGCACCAACTATTAATGGGTGAAATCCAGCCAGCTACGCTTGCTTTTATAGATCTTCCATGTGAAACGAGGCTTTGTATAGGTTGCCAGCTATGAATCGATCTCGGATCCAATTCCATCAGAGAAGCTTTAATATTTTTAGAAGTAATGCGTGCTCTAGCATAGCATATGGTGATATATGCAGTACCAGCTGTTTATAAAAATCCATGTTTTAATTAATTTCTAGAAAATTAAATTGTTCCCCGCCCCTGATGCCTTTTGCCCAAACTGCATGAAACTGTACTCAGGTGTAGGATGTGACTTTTGCAGAGGACATAGAGACAAATCCGGATGTTGACCTTCAGAATGTGAGCATTGCATAGTATTGGGATGGATGGGAGCCAGGAGACCTAGGTTCTAGCCCTCGTTCTGCCTTTCATGAAATGTACGATTTGGACCTCGTCACAAGGCCATTCTGGTTCTCAGATTGTGCAGTTATTAAATAAGGGGCTTGTATGGTCTCTAAAATTTCATCATGTTTTAATTTTAATAAGTTTTGATTATAGCTTCATGATAGAAATGAAATACAGTGTTTGTAAGTCTTTCTCCTGAAATTGTGGTATTATACTCCTTAGAGCCATGCAGCCTGGGTGGTTCTGAAGAATTGTTTGGGAAAAATGAGACTTAAAGAACCAAGATACTGATCTCTGGCTGTCTGGCACAACATCCTTGCCATGTTCACTGGATTCCCTACGTATATATTCAAAGAGCATTTGTAGCTTGCCTTAAACCTATCTTCCCCCATTTATCCAGTGTTTACTTTTTGTGATCATCTGCTGTAAGGCCTGTCTTCTGCGTATACCTGTGACCAGGTGTTTCATTCAGTGAAGGTCTGTAGTCTGGTCATTGACACTGATTTGAACTTCCAGGTGCTTCCGTGACTGTTTCTTTCTCTATGTATCCTGACTTCTCTTAGGCCACTGTTTAAAGGCTACCTGTGATAGAATCACCTGGAGGTGCTTGATAAAAGTGTGGGTTCCTAGTTCATATCCCCTTCTCCTGGAGCCAAGCCTCTTAGGGTCAGATATCAAAATCTGGATTTTTAGCCAGCTTTACAAGTGACTCAAATTTTAATCAGCCTCAGAATCGCTGTCTTTGATTATTGAGGCTATATACCTTTGTTCATATTCTCAGGATCTAACATATAACTGGAATGCAATGAATATTTTTTGAGCAACTGAACGGGTACATGAATGGGTAAATATGTAGCAGTTAATTGGAGAGCACCTTTACCAGCCCATTTATAATGGAAGGCTCTGACATGTTTACTGAATGAATGGATGAGGCTGATAACAAGATAATGGAAGTAATTTTTCATTCGTAAGTGTCTGACATACTACCTTTCATTTCATAAGTGTTCCAAAAACAGACTGTTATTGAGCACATATTGAATATTACTGGATGCTGCTCTGGGTGTGCCCAGTGTCTTTAACTTTGTATGGAGAAACACACCAGTTCCCTGGGGAGATGCTTGTAGGAAAGCACGTGCACTGGGTTCGGTGTTAGGAGGGCCCCCATTGGCTAGCTGGGAGGGCGCAGAAGGTGGAGGGAGGGGAAGAAGCAGAAGGTACAGGTGCTCTGGCTCCTTGCTTTTTCTTGTTTTAAGAAGTTTGTGGTAGCCCTAACTGGTTTGGCTCAGTGGATAGAGTGTCGGCCTGTGGACTGAAGGGTCCCAGGTTCTATTCCGGTCAAGGGCATGTACCTTGGTTGCGGGCACATCCCCAGTGGGGGGTGTGCAGGAGGCAGCTGATCGATGTTTCTCTCTCATCGATGTTTCTAACACTCTATCCCTCTCCTTCTCTGTAAAACATCAATAAAATATATTTTTTAAAAAACAAAAACCTATGAATTGTTTATCACATGTTAGTGCTAACATTGGGTCATTAAAAAACAAAGAAGTTTGTGGTAGTTGTGGAACTCCACTAGAACCTAGAGACTAGGCAAGACCAAAGATGCACCGATTGAAGAAATTACTGCTCATTAGCAGTTAAGCTGGAAATCATATGTTTCTTTAGTTTCTTGTCTAATGATGATGGAGCTTCAGGGGCTTCCAGATCCCATCAGGCAGGTGAGGGATGAGAGGTGGAGGTTGGGTCGTAGGCCCAGTCTCTGCCTGCTGTCTATGGTCAAGGCAGGGCTGGCCTGTGACCATTTCTTCCATCGTGGCCCATTTCTCCTGTAATGACTGTGGACTTTTAGGATGCTCACGTTGTTCAGGAACTTGAGGATTCAGGATATAGATCCAATCAGAATGATGGGAAGGGAAGGGAAGTAGTGGTTGATGTGGTATGTGATCTTTGATAGCATTAAAAAGTGTCCAGAGCCTATGAATGCTGTGATTGTGTGGTAGTCTAGTTTTCATCTCATGGCACAGTGGTGGCGGATGAGAGGAAGAACTGAACTGATCTCCACCTTATGAATTCTTGGAAACGGTTCTGTTACTAAAACAAGCCTAAAGAGGGGAAATGTACTAATTTAATAGTTAATAATGTCCACATAGCAGATTCATCACTGTGTTACATTTCTTCTAAGTAATTATTTTTTTGGTAGTATATTTTGTTTTTTAAAAAAACTAACTAAAAATGCAGTAATTTGTTTTTCAGAATGCGAGATAGATGCTATCCAGCTCTATCCCCCCCTGGAATTCACAATAATTCCCTTCAAACAATCAATGCTTTGATGTTCCTAATATGTCTTACTTTTCTAGTCATCTGGTCTCAGTTTTTCATATCTAATATGAACGTTTTGTACCAGAAATTGGTCTTAGAGGTCTCTTTTAGCTCTGACAGCCAGATTCTGGCTAAGAGATGATGTTTTCCAAATGGATAGCCAGTTTAATTAAGCTCACACTTCACTTTCACTATTGAAGATTTCTTCACATCTGTAATTGATTCCCAATATTTCTTCGCTAAAAAAAATATCTGCTTTTATCCCCTGTTGCTGAGATTTATTGAAAATGTATGGTGGTTACCAGAGGGAAGGAGGTGGGAGGATAGTAAAGGGTAAAGGGGGCCAAATATATGGTGACAGAAGATGATTAGACTTGGGGTGGTGGACACACAATGCAATATACAGATCATGTATCATAGAAACATACACTTAAAACCTATATGACCCTACTAACCCGTGTCACCCCAATAAATTTAGTAAAATAATAAAAAAGAAAACGTATTCTCTAGTTTGCTTGAATTGATAAAGAAAGCCTCTGTGCATCAGGTTGAATTTAGATTTTTGATGAACTGTTTGTATTTGAAAGTGGGGCCACCTACTGTTTCATCAGTTCCATCCATAAAACCTGACGGGGTGGAGTTCTGTGCTGTGTGCTATCCCCTGCACTCTATTGACCAGCCCCCCACCTCCCAGTGCCCCCACCAGGCTTCAGTGCACTGACAGTGATTGTGTGGAATCATGAAGAGAAATGGAGTGTGTTCATCCCAGGCCTTTGGGAACCTTGCAGCTTGTTCCTGGTCTTGCCATGGATGAGTTGTGTGTCACTGGGGAGGCCATTGGTTATGTTTTGGTCTTGGTTTACTCATTGGTAGAATGAGAGGGTTATAGTAGGTAAGTGTTAAAGCAGATGACCTCATGCTGACCTGGGGTGTCTCAGGTTACTAATGTGTCTTCTAAGTCACAAAGAAATTACACTAGCTATCGTTTGAGTATAATATGAATCTGTATTCTCAATCACTAAAAATTGGTACTCCAAATATGGCATAGAATGGACCCCACACTGGGTCTGTAAGAAAGTATGCAGCGATGTAGGAAAAATATTAGAACTTAATATTTCTATATTTTTATCAAACTTAAAAACTTTTTTATATTTTAAATTATATAGTAGGATGCATATCGTCATAAAATATCAGGGGCTCGCATGCTGAAAATTTTTTACTGATTGGGGTTTGTATTCAGAGTTAGGAGATCACTGGAATATACTTATCTGTCTCTTTTGCCCCAAAGAATGTTGTTTTTTTTAGGATATTCAGTGTCGGATTATTATGCATCGGTATCTTATGCCTTTCCTTGGGAAAGATTTATTATACAACATAATTGGGTGTGTTCAATTTAGCAAACCTTTCTTGACTTCTGTGTATCTTGGGGTGTGTTGAGAAGGGAGTAGGTTTTAAGGATACAGTTCTTGTCTTCATAGCATATAGTTAAAATAAAAACAGTAGCTGACATGTTCTGACACCGTCTCCTGTTCAGGTCTTCATGTTCGCCTTGGCGTGGCTGTGTCTGGTGAACGTTGGCTATTAGCATTGTTCTTGCTGTCATCTCTCTTGCTATCTTTTTCTGGGGTTTATTGTTGTGTAAACCCACCAAACAAGACTTCTGAAAGTTCCTGTAGATGGAAAATAATTGAATTTGATACCTGGAGAAAATGAAGCTCAGTTACACTGATGTTCCTGTCAGCTGGGCTGGCAGACAGTGCTGGCTACTCAGTGCTTTGGAGGCACTAGGGTTAAAGGTTTTGAATATCACTCGCAAGCATAGGATCTTGGGTTCTTTGGGGCCTTAAACATCTTTTTAAAAAAATATATATTTTATTGATTTTTTACAGAGAGGAAGGGAGGGGGATAGAGAGTTAGAAACATCGATGAGAGAGAAACATCAATCAGCTGCCTCCTGCACACCCCCTTTTGGGGATGTGCCCGCAACCAAGGTACATGCCCTTGACCAGAATCGAACCTGGGACCCCTCAGTCCGCAGGCCGACGCTCCATCCACTGAGCCAAACCGGTTAGGGCACCTTAAACATTTTTAATTCTAACCCATTTCTCACTGACTTTCACAAACATACTAAATTTTTCTGTACTTTTTCTGAAAGTCAGGTTTTTTATTTCCCAATCCATACCTGGAAGAGGCTTACTTTGAAAAGTAGAGAGGTTGGCTTATTGATGGCTCTAGGTCTGCTCCTTACTTAACAACATCGTGTTTACATTTTTGTCAACCTCAGAAACATTGATATTTTGTCATGGCTTTGAAATTTATTTGATAACTTGTTCTGGCCATGTTAAAATATTGATTTTTTTGGCAAAGCATTTTTTTTTTGTTTTAGGGAGGAGCATCTTTTCAGAAAGATTTTAGTGGAGCTTAAGGACTTAACCATAGATAACATTATCTCACCTATAAATTTATGGGGGGAATATCAATGACAGGGTGAGCATAACACTAATTAGTGACTGTCAATTTTCTGTTTTTAGCACCTCTGAAATAGATTCGCCTGTTCTACCTATGCCTAGCGCAATACTGGGCTCATTGGCACTCAGTAGAGACTTAGGTTTCAAGCCTTGATTCTGCGACTGACTGTTGTGAGTTGGGCAAATTGCTTAAATGTTTCTAGGTGTTTTCCTGTAAGGCTAAATGCTGAATGCTAGGCTGGTTTCCTCATTCTCTCTTCTCTTAACCTGTGACTTGGTTGGTGTGTGGTTGGTTCTGTGCCCTATGATGTCTCCTGTGCATGGTACAGAGAAGCTGTCCTTGAGCCCAGGTACCCCTCTGGCGCTGGGAATTACAGAAATAACCAGTGCAGACATGTGTTCTTCCTTGTGGAGCCTGCAGCAGGGTCCTGGGTGGAGCAGGCTAAGATGCTCTGACATCACAGTGTGCTGAAAGCTGCTGTGGGGAAGCACGGAGTCCAAAGTGAGCATTCCTTTGAGCATCTCTAATCACGATGAAGTGGAAAGAGAAAGGGATGGTGAGATGAGCACCTGACTGTGGTTCATGAGATCTGACTAACTGCTTCACGTTTAAGAGCTCAGTTTACTTCGGAACCATGTGGAGGCTACACTGGGCCTAGCACCTGCCTTCTGAGAGCTGGGGTGCACAGTGCCTGCCTTCACCGAGCTCCCAGTGAAACTGAGAAGGCAGGTGCTGGCTGGGCCGGTGCAGGGGGCTGTGAGTGTACACAGCAGGGGATTTAGATGGTCTGCGTTATCTCCTTGGAATGCCTCTTGGACTCAGATGTACTGCCCATGAGGGTTAGGGAACAAGGGAGAAAAGCAAGTGGTCCACTTAGGCTTCAGAAGGATTTCTTGGTTGTTCTGGACTCCAGGGGAGTATTACTGGAAGCTTTGGGAGGATCAAGGATGCTCTTTCTTTCTAGGGAATAGCTGCCATTTATCAATCAGTTGATGGCAGCAAGCAACCAAGAGGTCCTGAAGGCAGGGGCTCAGTTATATGTGGTCACATGACTGGCGAGGCATTCAAGCACAGTGACACTCAGGCTTCGCTTCCTCAGCACCAAGTTGGGTTGTCTATTTCTTGTCTCCTTGCTGTGCTGTCCACAGCATATTAATTAGGGTTTACTAGTAACTTGGGAGGTGGATACGCCTGCGTGTGCAGGTGGTTGTGTGCGGAGTACTAACGATGGGGTTTTACAACAATATTCAGTTATATGTGGTCACATGACTGGCGAGGCATTCAAGCACAGTGACACTCAGGCTTCACTTCCTCAGCACCAAGTTGGGTTGTCTATTTCTTGTCTCCTTGCTGTGCTGTCCACAGCATATTAATTAGGGTTGTACTAGTAACTTGGGAGGTGGATACGCCTGCATATGCAGGTGGTTGTGTGTGGAGTACTAACGATGGGGTTTTACAACAATAACAACTCTTTAAAAGGAGGTAGGTAGCATAAAACAGCCTTGGACTGAGAATCCTAAACTACACTTTGTCACCGTATTTCTAGATCCTAGCACTGAAATGACCACTGTGGGCACCATGGAAAAATGAATGGGTGGTCTATGTATGTCATGAATAGCTGTCTAATTTTTTTGGAATTCTCAACATTTTATCTCACACCAAAACTCCTTCCATCTTCCCAAACAATGTTTTCTTTTCCTTTCAGCTAAACTATTTATGTGAGGAAGCCTATGCTGCACCAGGCATGCACAGCACAGATCATCATTCCGTTCTCCATGTTGGTCAGGACTCGGCAGAATGACCTTCTTCGCTGTTGGAATCGTGCCACAGTGCAGCTTCCAGCCACGTAGCTGTTTTCATTATGTTAAAAGGAAATTAGATATTTTCTTTTGGTCCAGGAAGATTGGGTTTTTTAAAGTATATTTTTATTTCAGAGAGGAAGGGCGAGGGAGATAGAAACATCAGTGATGAGAGGGAACCATTGATCTGCTGCTTCCTGCACACCCCACACTGGAGATTGATCCCCCAACCCAGGCATGTGTCCTGACTGGGAATCGAACCATGACCTCCTGGTTTACAGGTCGACGCTCAACCACTGAGCCACACTGGCTGAGTAGAAGTTTTGTGGTTTTTTGTTTGTGTGTGTGTGTGTGTGTGTGTGTGTGTGTGTGTGTGCGCGCGCGCACGCAAGTTTACTGGCCATAGAGTTAATAACTCTTTCATCAAGTCAAATATTTAACCTATACTGGGAAACAGTTAAAGTAGACATCTAATTCAAATATTGCTTCTGTTATGTTTGCTGAAGTGGCACTAGTTAAACTATCCTTGTCATAGTCTTCAAGGTGAAAAGCAAAATTAAGGCCAGTGGTCTTTACTTACAGTTGAAACAATTGCTTGCACTGGTTTTCCTGAGGGACTTCTTTTTCACTGATTTAAATTCATAATAGCTGCTGTAGCTTGTTAAACACTAGAGCAGCGGTTCTCAACCTGTGGGTCACAACCCCTTTGGGGGTCGAATGACCCTTTCACAGGGGTCGCCTAAGACCATCGGAAAACACATATTTTCGATGGTCTTAGGAACCGAGACACCGCTCCTCTATCCGTCTCCAGGCGGGTCCGCCCACATGCAGATACACTCACATACGAGTACCCGGCGTATTAAAGGGTCGCGGCATTAGGAAGGTTGAGAACCACTGCACTAGAGCAAAAAGGTCTTAAGTCACTTTGTACATGGGAATGGTTGTTACTGCTTAAATTTATTTATTTTGCTCTAAGTTGCCAATTGTGTATTCTCCCTAAAATGGTCTCTTCTATAGTTGGTGTGTCTTCTGAGAAGGACTGAAGCTGCTGGGGGGAGCATGCAGCAATTGTGGCATTTTGGTTTGATAGCTTTAGGACATGAGAACAAACACTTGGTGACTAATTCAGCTTATGTTCTATTTTAGCCCAACAGGTGAGACCGTATCTCAGCTTTACCATTACTACTTGAGTAAGCATTGCTCATAAATGGAGCATGATTAAGTCTGGCCATCAGATTCAGGCCAAACAGATCATTCTTAAATTCCCAGACTTATATAAGAGTTGTTGGGGAGCTCTGGGAACCTCTTCCGAATCCCATAGACCTCTGCTCATGGCTTCCATGTAGTACCTGCTGCTATTGACTATCTGTTGATATATCTGTGTTCTTCACTCAGTTATGAACTCCTAAAGCATTGTAACATCTCTGAAAGAATGAATTTATGTAAAGACAGAATTCCACACAGGCCTTCATAAGGACAAAGAAATAGTGGAAATAAGTTGCTTTTAAGACACAGAAGTGTGGTTTGAGTTCATTCTCATTCTTTCACTAGCTATGCATTTTTTGGCAAGTGTTTTCTCTTTTCTGAGCCTCAGCTTCCTTATCAGTGGGATAACCACAGAAATTACTGTAAATGTATTCGAAACAACTTCAGTGGTTGTTTGGAGGGAGTCAGAGAATGTAAGGAAATACCTGATACAGTGCCTATGGCATCAGCAGGTGCCCAGATGGTAATTGTTACTCATGTCATTGTTACCAATAATCTTGATCAAATACTCAATTTCCATTCCTCCATGAAGTTGACCTTTTGATGTTAAAACGGATTTCATAGGGCTGATATTTTTCAAGATATACCAGAGAAACCCTTACTATTTTTGAATTTCTCAGCACATTTTTTTTTCAGGTTGATATCAAAGAAGTCATTGTGCTATTAGGTATCCATTTGTTTATTCATCCATAACACAAATATTTTATTGAGTGTTTGCTGCATTTATGCCTGAAGCAGAGACCTAGAGATATGAAAATAAGAAAAACAGATCATATTCCTGTCCTAATGGAGATTCTTAGTAATAGTAGGAACTTAAAAAAAATCAACAAGTAAATGCAAGCATAGTCAGTTGTAAAAATACCATGCAGAAAACCAAATGAAGAGCTGGAGAAGAGTTGAGGTGATGGAAAACTATTTGGGACAAGATGATAAGAGAATGTCCCTTGGAGAAGGTGACATGTAGCTGAGACTTGAAATGGAACAATGCCACTGTGTGCTTCTGTGGGCCTGGGAGACCACACAACAGCCTCTGTGCCTTGTGGGCTCAGCCTGAACCACCAGCCTTCATTGTGGTCTTTGAGCCGGTCTCAACGTGTAGATGGGCCTCCCTTCAGCTAAGCTACCACCCTCTCCCTGCAGGGTAGTCCAGCCAGTCACGCCTCCCCATCAGCCTATAGATTTCTCTCTCCAGACTGTGGGCCTGACTTCTCTCACTTCCTGGCTCTCAGATGTTAATGGACGTCATAATCTCTGGGTTTGTCAGAGCTGGGCTCTACCTCTAGTGTATCTGATTCAAGTAGGTTTGAGAATTTTCTTTTCTAGAAAGCTCCCAGGTAAAATTGCTGCTGCTGATCTAAGGATCACACTTCGAGTGCCACTAGTTGTTGTTTTTTTTTTTGCCCTCAAATAGTTTGTATCTTATCCATAAAATAAACATGGGAGAACTCACACTTACACAGTATTTACTATATGGTAGGCACTGTGCTGGTCTTCGTACATGTTATGTTGTCAGTAGTTAAAACGATCTTTTGATGTGGGCATTCTTATTTTCCTCTGTGCCACAATGAGGGAATGAAAGCAGAAGGAGATTAGGTGGCTTCAACGTCTCTTAGCCAGGAAATGGTGGAGTGGGATTTGAACTCAAGCAGTCTTACTCCCGCGTCCATGTTCTTAACCACTAGGTGAAAGCAGGTAGTGATAATATGTACCTCCTAGGGTTTTCTGTGATGATTATATGAGGTAACCTATGCAGTGGGCTGACTTATATCTATTTTTAAAGTCTCTTTCTCTGACTCTTATTCCATATGTAAAAATGAAGGCTAATTTTCCAGTTATTAAGCCCTGAGGTGTGTTAAAACAGAGAAGAGAAAGTGAGTTTGGCAGGAGAGCCTGCTGGCCAAGTGTGTTTCATGTATCAGCTGCTCTATAAAGGCGTGTTGAATGAACGTGCACATTCTGATTTGCGTGAATTCAGTTGAAACCATTGCCATTGTCTCTTATGACATTAGATTGGATTTCTAACCTAAACCTTCTTAAACAGTGCACAGAAAGCTTGAACTACAAAAGAAAAGAGTGGTAAAATGGATCTTATCAAAATTCAGAACTTTACATCTTTCAAAGAATACCTAAGGGAAAAAGGCAAGCCCTAGACTGGGAGAAAATATTTGTAAAACATAAATCTGACAAGGGGCTTGGTGTTCAGAACATATGAAGAACTCCTTCAACACAATAATAAGAAAGGGCAATCCAATTAAAATTTGACCAAAAGATTTGAATAGGCATATCCTAAAAGATATACAAATAACCAATAAACACATGAAAATATGGTCACCATCACTATTTGTCAGAGAAATGCATATTCAAACCCAGTGAGGTACCACTGCGTACCCACTAAAATGACATAAGTTAGAAAGACTAACAGTCCTAAATGTTGATGAGGATATGGAGCAACTGGAACTCTTATATGTTGCTGGTGAGAATGCAAATTGTAAAACAGTATGGTGTCTTATAAAGTTAAATGTAAATTTACCATATAACTAAACAACCCAGTTTCTTGGTATTTGTCAAAGAGAAATGAACACATTTTATACTTAGACTTTTTCCATGAGTGTTCATAGCAGTGCTATTCATAATACTTTCCCAGGCTGGACACAGCCATGTGGCATATCTGTACTACGGAATACTACTCAAAAGTTAAAAGGAACAAAATATTAATATATGCAAACACATGTCAAATTTTAATGATTTTTTAAAATTATGCTAAGTAAACGATGTCAAATTCAAAAGGATAAATACTGTCTGGTTCTGTTTATATTAAAATCTACCATGCCAGACTAGGCATAGGAAGCAGATCAGTGACTGCCTGGGCTGGAATTTGGGAGACCAGAGAGGACTACCAGGAGACATCCTGGGATAATGGGTTTGTTATCATTTGAATGTAGTAGACGTTACAGTGTTGTGTACAACTATAAAATTTCATCACACTGCACAGTTAAAATGAGTGCATTTATTATTTTAATTGTAATTGGTAAAATTATAAAATGCACTTTAATAGAGCAGAAACATTTTTAAATGTTTGCCTTATTGGTTCCAACCAGTGAAGCATTCTGCAGTGTTTCTTAATTAAATGTGACAATAAAGGATTATTTTTCTAAGCATTTTGTACTGAGCATTTTTTTACTAGTTATTATGTGACTAGAGAATTTGGAAAGAGGTCACTTTTTTCTTTCTTTTTTTAAAAAAATATTAATCAAATTTGCTTGTTCATTATTTTTTTTCAAGAGCATTATTTTCACTTACTAATAAAATATTGAAGAGGTTTATGGGACACATTTTTAATTTTGAGCTAGAGAGCTTGTATTTCTTGATAATAAAGAAAACCAACATTTCTATTTCTTTAAAAGGACCTCCCTCATCAGGTGTTCTCCTCTGGGGAGTAGTGCCAGGTGCTGCCCACCTTGCGGTGCTGCTGTGAACGTGACTGAGACCATCTGTCAGAGGCAGCAGGACAAGGCCTCACAGGGCTGGTGGCTTTACCTGTGATGCTTTTTACATCTTCTCAGAGCTGAAGCCTGGGAGTGCTTTGAATGGTTTACTTGAAATCTTTGTTTACTGTGACTATTTTATATGTTTATTTTCTCACATTACTGTGTCCTTGAAATGAAGGCTATATTATATAAATATTTAGATCTGTTTTAACATATTATTTAATCCTAATAGAATATTTTTTCAACATGTTGCCTAATGTAGTCCAGTAGTTAATAGCAGAGAATCTTAATGTTTTAAATTAAATTTCAGGGAAGAATGTAAATATAGGAAAGCTTGAGGAAACCACACTGCTTCCCACAGTGGCTGCACCAATTTGCAGTCTCCTCATCAGTACACAAGGGTTCCCTCTTCTCCACATCCTCACCAACACTTGTTTGTTGATTTATTGATGACTAGAGGACCGATGCACAAAAATTTGTGCACTTGGCGGGGGGAGGCGGGGGTCCCTCAGTCTGGCCTGTGCCCTCTTGCAGACCAGGAGCCCTCGGGGGATGTCCGACAGACGACTTTTGTGGGAGGCGACCCGTGAGCCAATCGGGGGACAGTGCCGGCCATCAAGCA
>NW_005361458.1:1310693-1326410 GCF_000412655.1 Myotis brandtii | reverse complement strand
TGCTTGCTTCAGTGCCTGGCTGCCGGCCGCCATCTTGGCTGACAGATTTTTTGCATATAATCACTGATTAGCCAATGAAAAGGGTAGCGGTCGTACGCCAATTACCATGTTTCTCTTTTATTAGTGTAGGCCATTCTGATAGCCATTCTGACTGGTGTGAGGTGATATCTCATTGTGGCTTTGATTTGCATTTCCTTGATGATTCATGATGTTGAGCATCTTTTCATATGTCTGTTGGCCAGCTGTACATCCTCTTTGGAGAAGTGTCTCTTTCCTCTGCCCATTGTTTAACCTGATTGTTAATTTTTTGTAATTTTTTTGTATGATTTCCTTATATATTTTGAATATCAATCCCTTATAGGATATTTCGTTTACTAATATCTTCTCCCATTTAGTAGGTTGTCTTTTTGTTTTGTTGATGGTTTCCTCTGCTGTGCAGAGCATTTTAGTTTGATTTAGTCCCGTTTATTTTTGCTTTTGTTTCCCTTGCTCTAGGGGATATACCCAAAACAACATTGCTAAGATTGATGTTAAATAGTTTACTACCTATGTTTTCTCCTAGGACAGTGGTCGGCAAACCGCGGCTCGGGAGCCACATGCTGCTCTTTGGCCCCTTGAGTGTGGCTCTTCCACAAAATACCATGTGCGGGTGCGCACGTACAGTGCAATTGAAACTTCGTGGCCCATGTACAGAAGTCAGTTTTAGGCCTGGGCGAGTCTATTTTGAAGAAGTGGAGTTAGAAGAACTGGGGGGTGTCGGTCGGTCAAGTGATGGGAGACGCGGCAAAGGTGGGCCGAGGGATACGCAGCGCAAGGGAGGTACATTGTTTTGAGGTACGTTCGTTGAGGTCGACCCCTTCCAACTCTCCCATCCACACTCGTCTTTCTGAAAAAGTATACAAGACAAAATCGCGCGTGGGTGACAAAAGTACCTACTCGAAGCATAAAGTTACCTGTATTTTTCCAACCAGCTGCAAATCCTACAGGTATTTTTGTCATCACTTTAAGAATTGTAATTCTTTTGTGTTGGTGTCTTTATTATAAAATGAAACATTTTTGTAGGGGCCCTATTTGAGATGACTACAAAGAAGAAGCAAAGAAAAACGGAAGACAAAAACCGTGAATTTAAAGTTGAATGTACCTACCTATATAGTTTAAGTTTAAAAAATTTGGCTCTCAAAAGAAATTTCAATCGTTGTACTGTTGATATTTGGCTCTGTTGACTAATGAGTTTGCCGACCACTGTCCTAGGAGTTTTATGGTTTCAGGTTGCACGTTTAACTTTTTAATCCATTTGAGTTTATTTTTGTATGTGGTGTAAGAGGGTGGTCCAATTTTATATTTTTGCCTGGATCCAGTTTTCACAGCACCACTTGTTGAAGAGACTGTCACTTCCCCATTATATATTCTTGCCTCCTTAATTGACCATATTTGAGAGAGTTTATTTCTGGACTCTCTACAGAGGGGAGAAGGGTAGAGGAAAGGGTGAAAAGATGAAAGGGAATGTAATCAATAATAGTATGATAATTTTGTGTGGTAACAGTTAGTTACTAGATTTAGTGTGGTGATCACATCTTAAGATACAGAAATGTCAAAAAAGAAAAGCAACTCTAAATGTATCCATATCATCAAAGGGCTCTTCAAATTTTTCTTGTAGTTTTTGCAGTCAGTTTAAAATGAAAATCTTTTTCATGTTGATTCATGTTCAAGGATATAGGAATGCTTGCCTTTATAAATTGCTAAAATTTATGCATACATTTTAAGTAAAATAATGGAATTGAATTTAGACGTAGAACTATATATGGCCCTTTTGATTATAACAAAGTTGAAAATTTGTGTTTGGTTTTTACCTGGACGTGTTCATTTTTTAAAATTATTATTAAGCCCTAGCCAGTTTGGCACAGTGGATAGAGCGTCAGCCTGTGAACTGAAAGGTCCCAGGTTTGATTCTGGTCAAGGGCACATGCCCGAGTTGTGGGCTCGATCCCCAGTGGGGGACTTGCAGTAGGCAGCCAGTCCATGATTCTCTCTCATCATGGATGTTTCTCTCTCTCTCTCTCCCTCTTCCTTCCTCTCTGAAATCAATAAAAATATATTTTAAAAAATTATTATTAAGCTTTTTAAAGGAGCCTTTTTGGGAGTAGATGCTGATAATTTTATCAATTTTCTAATATTATAGATCAGTGCTTGAGTAGAATATTACATTTTAGCCTTCTAACACCCAGGAGAATTTCCAAGCCAATAGCTTTTCCAATCCCTCTAAAGTTAAGCTCAAGCACCATCTCCATTCTGCTTGGAGTGCATGCTGCTTACAGCTGCAGATGAGAGGAAAGATGCATCAGTGAGCTCAATCCATAAACATTTTTTTTTTAAAAATATATTTTATTGATTTTTTTACAGAGAAGAAGGGAGAGAGATAGAGAGTTAGAAACATCGATGAGAGAGAAACATCGATCAGCTGCCTCCTGCACATCTCCCACTGGGGATGTGCCCCATAAACATTTTTAATATACATTCTTGTTTTCTAATGATCTGAAGTTAACAGGGCACAAAACTCTTTTCTAAATTGACTTGTAAAAGAAATTCATTTTAAGAAAAGATGGAGTATTCTCTAATTACTAATGTATTTTTTGTTTCTCCAATATGCCTAATGCTGTGCTAGATGTCGTGGGGAAAGACTGAAATGGATAATAGCTAATGCCCAGCGAGGTCCTGTTGTGTACCAGATGCTATGCCGAGTGCTGTGTGTGGGCGATTTCATTGGTGCTCACCACAGTTCTATGAAAGAGCTCTTGTTAGACACACACACATTCTGTAACATTTGAGGAAACTGCTGCTTTAGGAAGATACAACTGCTGGAGCCAGGATTCAGATTCAGACCACAGAGCTAGGGTTCCTAACTCCCCCAGTTAACATCCAATACTTCACCTTCCTGGTCCCCTAGAATGGGGATAACCAACTAGCTTGTCGTGAGGGTTAAATGTAATCAGGCTAAAAATCACTTGGTGCCATGTAGTAAGTACTTAATGTAGTCGCTAGTAAGGCTGCCATTGGGAAGGGATTGTAAAAAGTAAGGTAATATATGCATCAGGCACTTAGCACACAGTGTGGCATGTAACCGCTCAGACTCAGAGGCATCCTTTAAATTGGACCGTGAACATCAACAGGATTTATGGAGATCAGAGCTTGGGAGAAAGAGTATGATCACGATTAGGGGAATGCTTGCACAATGGTATTGAGATAGGATTTCGGACTATCGAATAGTCAGTTTAGCTTCATTAAAGTGCCCAAGAAGGGTAAGAAGCTGATAGCAAAGGTAATTTGGGGCCAAATCATTAAAGATGAATGCCACGCAAAGAAGTTAGGTTTTTATCCTTCTTTAGGAAAGCCAGTAAGCCAATTTAATTTGCTAAAAAATATGCAGTACTTCTTACATTGGTTAATTAATTATTTATACACTTGAGAAGGAGAATTCCCTTGAAATATGTTCTCGTTGCCATTATTAAATACATTAATTACCCAAAATGTATTGAGATAGTATCTTGATAGAAGCAAAGCCGCTCAGAAAAGTGGTTTGTGCCCTCCCCAGGCCTTCACCACCCTATTGTCTCTGTTCTCTGTCCTTGTGGAGTCCATAGGTAATGCATATCTACATATATAAAAGGCTAATATGCTAAGTGTCCCCCCTACTGTCTGACTGGTCGCTATGATGCACACTGACCATCAGGGGGCAGACGCTCTAACATAGTAGCTGCCGAGCTGCAGTGACTTGGCAGCGGCAGTTCTCGGGTGACGCACCCCAAAACCAGAGAGGAGGGAGCCCAATTCCTCGCGGGGCCACATGATTCTACCTTCAGCCATGGGCTATGTTGTTGCTGGGACACTGTTGGCCCAAATCTGGTTTATTGCACACTTGCATTTGTGTTCCACACCCTGTACAACAGCAACTTTGCAGAGTGCCCTCTCACACTCCAGGACCCCTTGGGGGATGTTGAAGAGCCAGCTTTGGCCCGATCCCCACAGGCCAAGCTGAGGGACCCCACCTGCCAGAGGGACCCTGCTTGCTCTGCAGACTTCTTTCTAGCCAGGTGCCACCCAGGTGCAGCTGGCTGGGGAGGGATGGGGAGGTTGGCTCCAGGGCATGTCTGGCCCATCTCGCCCAGTCCCGCCCTGCTGGCCACCTTCTAATTAATTTCCTTTCAATGTGCACGAATCTGTGCACCATGTCACTAGTATGCATATAAGAGCTTTGGTTAATCTCTTCCCACCCTCTCTCCTCCCCCCTTCCCTCTGAAATTCATCAGTCTGTCCATGTTTTCATGCCTGTGGTTCTAGTATACATTTTTTAAGGCAGAATTACAATCGTAGTTTGAATTTAACAGCTCAGTTTAATAATGCCTTCGTTTTGGTCCAAAGGTGTCTGTTTTCAGTATGATTTAAGTGAGAAAATAATTAATAATGGCATGACGAAGATAAATCTATGTTAGCAAATGCATGATATTTGAAAGGGCAGTGGGCAATGCCATAAAACTTTTTCTGCTTCAAATGAAAAGTAAATTAGTTAGGTGCCTGTTTTACTAACACAGTGAGTTTGCTTCATTAGACTTAGCTCAAAGGAGGGAAAAGTTTTCTTTAAATAAAAACATATATAAGGTTCATTTCAGGCATGAGGAAAATAATGAATGTTTTCAGGTGTTTTGAATAAAAACTGAATAATACTCTTTCATAGAGAAGTTTAGATATTTTTTTCTACTAAGCCTGATTTTGAACAGATAAATATTTCAAACTGATTTATTAAACATCTGAGAGAAATGAGGAATAAAAATCACAGATGTCAATTTTGACAGGTTTGTACCAAAATGGTATTTAATAAATCTAGATGTTCTACCTGGAAAAAAATGTAAAGTGACTCATACTTTAAGTTAATCTAATAGAAAAGCCTTCCTCACCACCAGTTTTAATTTAGCGTCCCACACATTTCACATATACTGACAGTAGCATCTTCCCGGGAGAGAGTAAGCTTGACTTCATACCAGCTCCGACTAGACTTTTAGCTAAAACAACAGTTGAGATGATATACTTTCATTTAGATTCTCAACTCAGTTATGTGATAAAACATTGTACAAGTGTATTGATATAAAATAAGTAAAATGTGATTCCTGCCAGCATTTTCATTAAACCAGAAATAAGTGGCATCCTTGTAACAATTTGAGGTACACAAAGAACATGAAATCTGGCCTGTGGGTTTCTCAAACTTTAATAATCATGTTACTCTTATAGATTGGTTGAAGGTATTTGAGGTAATATCCACGTGATTTTTTTCATGATCAACTAACAAGTGTGTTTTTGTAAACTCATGGGCAAATGTTAATCTAGAGTAGCAGTTCTCAACCTGTGGGTCGTGACCCCTTTGAGGGTCGAACGACCCTTTCACAGGGGTTGCCTAAGACCATCGGAAAACACATATATAGTTACATATTGTTTTTGTGATTAATCACTATGCTTTAATTATTTTCAATTTGTCACAATGAAATTGGGGGTCACCACAACATGAGGAACTGTGTTAAAGTGTTGCGGCATTAGGAAGGTTGAGATCACTGATCTAGAGGATAAAGCAGACATCATTGCATTATAGAATCTGGTCCTATTTATAATGTAGCAGGTCCTCAGATAATGTCCTTTCGTTATCATGTTGATGAGACAAAAAATCAACTTCCGCCTGGGACCACTGTCCGTCTAGAGTTGGCACATTCCCCCTTGGGTTTTCTCCAGGGACTCTGATTTCCTCCCACACCCCAGCGATGTGCCCAGGAGGTAAACTAGCATGTCTGATTGTCCCAGTCTGAGTGAGTGTGGGCGTGTGCGATTTCCCCTGCGAAGGAAGGACCCTGAGAGGCAAAGACAGGCTCCAGCCACCCACAACCCTGAATCTGGAGTAAGTTGGTTGGAAATAATTATCTCACTTGTTTTTATGAATCTTTATTCAGTATGTGTATAGCTCACATTTATTTCAGTGTTTAAGATTAGAGGGGTTTGGGGTCTTTATTTAGAAGTTTAGTGATTTTTTTCTTTTTGGACCAGAAATGTGCTGTGGGACTTTCCCTCGTTTATATCAATTAGCCTAGGGCAGTGGTCGGCAAACTCACTCATCAACAGAGCCAAATATCAACAGTACAACGATTGAAATTTCTTTTGAGAGCCAAATTTTTTAAACTTAAACTATATAGGTAGGTACATTGTTATTAACTTAATTAGGGTTCTCCTAAGGCTTAGGAAGAGCCACACTCAAGGGGCCAAAGAGCCCATGTGGCTCGCGAGCCACAGTTTGCCAACCACGGGCCTAAGGTAAAACTGGTTTCATTATGCCTCGTTTTGCTTAAAGTTGCAGTTTCCAAAAACCTATCAATGACGTTAAGGGAAGACTTACTTATATAAATAATCAACATTGCTCATGATAATTCTTTGTTCCAGAGCAGTGGTTCCCAATGTGGGGCACACACCACACAGAGGGAGCAATTTGATTTTTAAGGGGGGCAATTCGAGAATGAGTTATTAACAGTGAATTTTTTGCATTTCTTATGGTTCTAGGGGCCTCATATACAGTAAATTGTGACATATTTATGCGTTTCAATTCTCTATTAAGTTTTGAAACTTTATTTGCTATTTTTTCATATCACTTCGTATTATTATTTTTTTTAACAATTTCTTAGTGATTTCTTCTGCAGTACTTCAACTGTCCTTTCATTCTTTTACAGTATTTTTCTCTTTCATGGATGCCATGTTCTTTGGAAGCTTGTTTAGACTAAGATAATGGTCTTGTGGGCTTCCTCCACGTGATTAGGAGTTCACTTTTTGAATAATAAGAATTATTTGTCACGGGGTCAGGGGGCATCAGGATTTTAGAGATGCTTAGGTGGGGCATGGCCAAGAAAAGGTTGGGAACCACTGTTCTAGAGCATTTTGAATCTTTCCTCTACCTCTTAGGTGTGTTTGTTGTTCTGAGGAATACATAGCATGGTTTCCTCCTTTTCATCTGTGACCCGATGTCCTAATTATAGACCCACGAGAATATCCCCAAACGTGAATTCTGACACCCACCCCACCTCTGATTCTCCTCTTTCCCTTGTTTGTCATGCATGCAATGCCTCTCATCTATTTACCATATACTAGTAGCAGGGAGGAAGGAAGAAAGGAAGGAAGGAAGGAAGGAAGAATGGTTTTTTATATATGGGTTAATAATATTGTAATAACTATGTATCATCCCAGATGGGTACTGGAAATATTGTGGGGACCATTTTGTAAAATATTTGATTATTTTACCAATGTGCTGTACCCCTGAAACTAAATCCAGCTAATATTGAGAGTAAACTATAATTAAAAAAAAAATACAAGATATTTTGCTGGGTAAAGATAGTTGGTGGTGTTTTCTTTCAGTACTTTCAAGATGTCATTTTTCTATATCCAATATTTTTTATCTTTAATGTTGGTATTAATAGTTTTAAATTCTTATTCTCTCTGTTCCTTCACTCACTATTTCAGTAATTTTTCCTCTGTTTTTATTTGTTTGTAAACACCTTGGATTTTGCTTTTTCTTATGGTGTGAGGGAGGGATCTTTGCCATTTCTTTGCTTCTCTTTCATCAGTCTTGCTGGAGGCTATTCTAAACTAGTAGCCTTTAATAAAAACACCACTTGGGTCCTGGCCAGTGTAGTGACCCCTGGTAGGGGGCATGCAGGTGGCAGTCAGTTGTTTTGTTCTCATATTGATGTTTCTTTCTCTCTCTCTTTCCCTTCCCCTTCCTCTCTTTCTAAAAATCAATTTAAAAAATTTTAAAAACATACAAACAAACAGAACAAAACAAAAACAAACAAACAAAAAAACACCACTTGGTGGTTTGTTAATCAGGTCTATTGTTTTTGTCTTTTTCCAGTTCATTGTTTTCTGCCCATATTTTTTTTATATTTTATTGTTGATTTTCTACAGGGAGGAAGGGAGAGGGATAGAGAGTTAGAAACATCAATGAGAGAGAAACATCGACAGGTTGCCTCCTGCACATTCCCCACTGGGGCTGTGCCCGCAACCAAGGTACATGCCCTTGACCAGAATCGAACCTGGGACCCTTCAGTCCGCAGGCCGACGCTCTATCCACTGAGCCAAACCGGTTAGGGCTTTGGCCCATATTTTTATTCTCTGTCTTATAATCTGGCCTTTTCTCTTGGTTTTGTCCTTGATGAATTAAGTTATTGGCTTCTTTTTAAATCTTTATTATTTTTTATTAAAGGTATTTAAAACTCATTTAATTTCCTACTATTACTTTCAGATGCATCCCATTGATTTTGGCATGAGTTATTTTCTTGTCATTATGCATTAAGGATTTTTAGTTCTCATTATTTCTTCTTGAAATCACGCATTACTTTTTGTTATTTACATATATATCAAATATAACATATTTTCTAGTTATTCTTTTATTATTTGTTTCTGCCTTTATTCCACTGAGGTAAGAATATCATTTGATAAACTTTTTGGTAATTTTTTGAGGATTTCATTGAGGCTACGAAATGATCAAGATCTGTGAATATTCCTGAGTACTTAAGACGAACCAGATAGTCTGTTTCTAAAGTTCTATGTGTTACTATTAATTAGTATGTTTGCATTTTCTCCATTTCTGAGAGGGTTGTCTTAATATTATATGTAATATAACATTATTAATCATTTACTTAAATCTTTTGTCAGCTCCTATGGGGAGCATATTAAATGAGCATTGAAAATAGTTGATTTATTCATCCCAGTAGATCTGTCACTTGTTTACTTTTACATTTTGTGAATACATTAGGTTCATAAAACTCCCATGATTGTTGTGTTTTTCTTCTGCATCACTTCTTTTATAAGTAGGCAAATTCTCTCTTTGTCCTTAATGATGCTTTGGCTTCAAATTCTGTTCTATCTGACAGTAAAATTGCTACATGGGCTTTCTTCCATTTTATGCTTCTCTGACATATATTTTCCATTCCTTGATGTTGACTGTTTGAGTTGTGATTTTTAAAAAACCCAATCTGAGAGTCTGTCTTTTAGTTGAAGTTTCATTCCTTTATTATAATTACTGTCCTATCAGGCTTATATTTGCCATATTATTTTGTGTTTTCTCTTTATCATGCCTGTTTTCTTGCATTTTTATTTATTTTTATTTTTTACTTTCCAATGGCAAGTTTTTCAACCGAATGTCTTATATTCTATCCCAACCTCCAGTTCTTGGAAATTCTTGACTGGTATTTTTTCAGCCATTTTCTCCTATCTGTTTCCTTTTCTGCATTCTTCTGAGACTCCCAATGCTTCTACCTATAGCCTCCAAATCTTGTATCTCATTCTGGAGAGTTCCTTGAGTTGGTTTTCTCAGGGATGATATAGATTTGGGGGGTTATTATCATTCATAGTGCTTGTGTTCCTCATCTGTCTTAACTTTTTCTCTGGACTCATTTTTAATTCTCCTGGAATTATCACCTGCTTTGAGAGTAGAAAACTTTGATGGACAGAAGGAGTGGGGGGAGGAAAATAGAAGAAAATATAATTACAGGCCAATTAACACAGCTAATATTCTGTTAGATATTAGCTAACAGAATCCAATTGTGTTAAAATTAGTAAAAATAAGAATATATCCTGACCATGTAGAGTCTCAGGGTATGCTGCTGCATGGTGTTGGCTTACTAAATTTTTTCACTGATAAATCAAGACCCTCTTCGAAGCAAGAGTTGTGAGGCTCTATGGGAAAACTTGTTTGGAGCTAGGTTTGTTCAGTAGGGAGAGAGAGGACAGATACTCCTTGGTTCACGTTCCTGGGGACCTTCACAAGAGGCTGATGTGGATGGTATGTGGTCACCTAGCTTCAAGTAGGTAGAAAACATCAACTTTATCACAAAATGAATGACTAGAAAGATTTTTTTTTAACACTGAGAAAAGTAGTTGTGCAATTTGCATAGCCAGGCTTCTGTCATTATTTGTTCTGCACTTTAAGATTTGACTTTTCCTTATCTCTAATTGGCAACTATCAGCTGCTAGAGGTGTCAAGCAAGGAGAGAGCTGGCAGGCTGTGGGAGGCAAGAAATGGAGAGTCAAAGGAGACGCCTCCTCCCAGTCAGAGGAAGAAAACCAGGCTCAAAAATTAATCCTTCTCCGGCTGCTTCCTTCTGCCGCCCTCTGACCCAGGCTGCCCTGCTAAAGAATTAATGGTCCCTTCTCTGTGCCTTTGCTCATATATCATTCATAATCTCTCTTTACCATGGTGATTATTTCTCCTGTGGGTTTCTGTGTGTTTCTCTGGAATAATGGCACTATAAGAGAGAAGGGGACTTTTGTGCTTCTTCCTCTGTGTTTAGTGAGGCTTGTTATCAGATGAATGGATAAGCAGTTATTGATAATGGCTTTGGGCTTGGCAGCGGAGGGCTTTGATTGACTTATGGGAGAGCTGAATCCCTGAGCCAGTATTCCTGTCAGCTAGTCCAAAAGTGTAGCGTAGAGTTCAGGATGAATAGAATTTAATGATGAAAATGAGGTATATCCTGTCCAGCAGTCTCATAAGAGAAAGCAAGAAAACATTTAGAAAGAAAAATGTATGAAAATAAAGCATAGGTGAGAATGCGTTTCATTGCCACTGACTGTATTAACCAGAAGCTAATGCGAACAAAACAGTCTGCTAATACGCTGCCGAGTATGAGAACACATAGTGTTGTGACAAAGGCATAACACCCGCTTGAACCTGTGCGCTAAGAGTATAATAAGTATAGAGAATGATGAGTAAAAATAAATAAATGTGTGTGGTAACATGTGGCCATTTTCTATCTAAATTATTACCTTTAGTGACAAAGACTTGCTGCTCAGGGAGGAAGGGAAGGCCCTCTCTCCTGTGAGATTAAACAGGTCCCAACCAAGCCGTGGTTCAGTGTCTGCAGATGCTCCCAGATCAAACAGCTTTTTGTCCTTCTGTGAAAATCCCTCAGCAGAGGGAGGTGATGAAGAGAGGCCCGGATCGGCATGCATTTTCCTTCTCTCTGGAAAAGCTGTGGACTCTTAAGAGGTGTTAAGCCAGGTTTGTGAGTGGAAAGCAGCAAAGGGGAAAAGAAAAATCACAATCCAACATGGTCAGGAGACTGTAAATTAATAGCTGGATGATGTTTCATTGTCTCCTCTTCCTGAATTTGCATGGGGCTTCCTTTCTCAAACAGCTGTGGCCGGGTGAGGACAGGGAGCACTCACAGACTTTTCCCCTCCTGTGCCCTAAATTCAATTCCGGAATAGGGAAATTGTATGTTTTACTGCATTTCCTGTCTCTGCCTTTCCGATCACACAGCTTCGGAAGTGGTGATATGAACTGAGTCCATTGTGATAACACACACGACAACATGACTTCATATTTCACAATATGTTTCATATAGTTATTGATTATGTACCTTTGTAAGTCGAGATTGAATAGCCAATTTTCAAAAGCGATATAAGGAGTAATTTGTTTTACATTGCATCTTAATAACCTAAAGCCATTTTAAAAACCCCAAAATAGCCCTAACCGGTTTGGCTCAGTGGATAGGGCGTCGGCCTTCGGACTAAAGGGTCCCAGTTTCGATTCCGGTCAAGGGCATGTGCCTTGGTTGCGGGCACATACCCAGTTGGGGGTGTGCAGGAGGCAGCTGATCCATGTTTCTCTCTCATCGATGTTTCTAACTCTCTATCCCTCTCCCTTCCTCTCTATAAAAAGTCAATAAAATATATTAAAAAAAAAACAAAAAAACCCCAAAATAGTACTTACTTAAACATACCACTTAAAAATTAAATGTTTTGAGCCCAGCTGGTGTGGCTCAGTGGTTGAACACCAACCCAGGAACCAAGAGGTCACTGGTTTGATTCCTGGTCAGGGTACATGCCCAGGTTGTGGGCCTGATCCCCAATAGAGGTCATCCAGGAGGCAGCCAATCTGTGATGTTTCTCTCTCATCAATGTTTCTATCTCTTTACCCCTCTCCCTTCCTCTCTCTCCAAAAAATCAATGTTTTTTAAAACACATCCTCTCCCTTCCTCTCTCTCTAAAAAATCAATGTTTTTTAAAACACAATTTTAAAAAATTAAATGTTTTGAAATGGTGGTTGAAATACTTTTCCTTCGTTTGTCATATCTGTTGACTTAGGTGATAGCTCATATTCTGAATCTGCCTTCTGGCTCATGCACAGTTTTGGAACACATTGAACTACCTGATGCCAATGTTCAGAACCCAATGATCTCTGAAGGTCACTATGCCTTTCCTGATCACTTGCCTTCAGCCAGAGAGACCCTACTCCCTATGTCATTCCCAGGCTGCTGTGTCCCAGGAAGAGTGTGTGTGTGGGGGGGGATAAGGGGGTGCTCATGTTGCCCATGCACAGACAACTGCTTTTCTTGAATGAAGAAAAGTACTGTTAAAGCTTAATGGCACATTTTAAGTCAGAATTGATTTGAGGTTGGCGTCTCTTAAGTTCTCTGTTTTGGTGCTTTGACATCTTTAGTGGAATGAAGTATGGGCATGTATAAGTGATCCCTTTCCTCTACCATCTCTACGTGCTGGTTTCTAGTAATACACTGTTATTCTGATACAGTCTTGGTTTAGATGCCACATAAAAAATATATGCATGCTTTGACCAGGGCTAAAAGCGTCACTATTCAACATACAAAACTTTAAATAGGTTTGGAGTATCTGTATATATACTTGTAAGACAGATACAACCTCAGCTTCATTTCAGAAGCAGTAAACATATTACAACTATAAACTTCAGCAGTGGCTTTGAGGTGACATTAGCCTTAATTTCGAGGGCAATGAACTGCTCAGCACAAATGCTCATTTTATGGAGATTTGTTCCCTATATGAAGTATGCTTATATCATATCTTATTGGGAGAAAATGGATTAAAGTTACGTCTAATGGTGTCTCATCAATGTTAAAATAAAATGACATTGAATGAAATAACGTTATTTGAAGAACTACTGTACAGACTTTTTTTTTTTAAACTAACGAAGGATGGTGCGATAAAAAGTTTAGAAACTGCATTGGAAGCTCTGTTTGTTGAAAGGCAGCACAGTATAGTGAAAACAATAGAATATGGAGTCAGTTATTCCTGAATAAAATTTTTCGCTTTGACATTTAACTGCTTATGACCTTGTTGCATAGGTGACATGGCTTCTTTGTGTTTCATTTTCTTCACTAAGTATAAAATACATATTACAATACTTCTCTCAAAAGTGTGTTGGGATGGTTACAGCATGATTTCCCTATGTCTGTCTACTATTGATTTCTAGTTTGATACCATTATGGGCAGAGAATATACTCTGTA
Organism: Myotis brandtii; assembly: GCF_000412655.1. NCBI lineage: Eukaryota > Metazoa > Chordata > Mammalia > Chiroptera > Vespertilionidae > Myotis > Myotis brandtii. The sequence goes on along the minus strand of NW_005361458.1, from coordinate 1,313,066 downwards.
TAATTTCAGTTTTTCTATATGTGTTGAGGTTTGTTTTATGACCCTGGATATGATGTATCTTGATGAGTATGTGATGGGTACTTGATAAGAGTGTACATTGTACTGTTGTTGGGTGGTATGTTCTATAAACACCAGTCATATCCTGTGGTTGATGTGTTGTTCAGTTCTTCTGTATCTCTGCTAATTTTCTATCTAGTAGGTCTTATCATTTGCTGAGAGGGGATGTTGTAGTTCCCCTGATGAGATGATTTTTTTTTTTTACCATATGCCTGGCCTGGTGTGCCTAGACCAGCCGTGGGCAAACTACGGCCGATCCGGCCCATTTGAAATGAAAACTAAAAATATAAACACCAGTCATATCCTGTGGTTGATGTGTTGTTCAGTTCTTCTGTATCTCTGCTAATTTTCTATCTAGTAGGTCTTATCATTTGCTGAGAGGGGATGTTGTAGTTCCCCTGATGAGATGATTTTTTTTTTACCATATGCCTGGCCTGGTGTGCCTAGACTAGTGAGCATGGATAGCTTAGAGAAGAGAAGAATTAATGTATATGTAATATTAGGTTTTCAGATATTTGCGGGGCTGCTTAGTGGAAAACAGTTGGTTGCTTCTCTTCATATCAGAATATTGAACACAATCTAAAGCTCCTATATGGGGAGAATATTTGGCTCCCTACAAGGGAAGTGCTCTCACCCTATGGCTTCAGTATATGAGTCTGTTGCCATTAGCTCTCAGGTTTATAGAAATACTGTCATCCCTTTTACCTCCTCATTGTTATTGAGATAGTCTAAATAGCAGAACCTCCAATCCTTCGGTATAAAATGAGTTGGATTGGTTAGTCTTCTATTTTTAAGTGACTCATTCAAATACAGAATCAAATATTTTGGCCTCTCTTTTGGCATGTTAGCACTTAGAACTAACATGCTTTCACGTTCCACAGTAGCACATACAAAGTTATGCTTTCTGTTCTTTGTCCACATCCTTTCTTAATAAACCTCTTGGGGAGATTGTATTGTAAGCAAAAGAAAGAAGTTGCATGTTAAGTGATAAAAATAGCCTCAGGCTTTGTGCCTTAACAAAGCAGTCATTCTTGAAAGTTCCATTTTATTTCTCCATGCCTCATTTTCTGAAGAAAATTGTCAAATTATTGGGGCTCTTTTTTTTCTGGGATTAGGAGAAACTATGACAGCTAAGCTTCTATTGTTGTCAGAAAAGATTCATAAATATGATGTTCTCTGAAACATTAGTATTTATTAATAATAGCAGGGCAGCACCACTGTATTTAGATATCTCTTTTAACTAGCATATTGTTGGAATTTTAAACATCCGACTGAGAAATGATCTTTTAGCTGGTGATTTCAGTATAGAACAGTAATGTCAATTGTGATTACTGTTACATAGAAATGTGTTTCCTCCATAGATCCCCCCCCCATTTTTATTTTACTTTTATACAATCAGATAATGCTTTTTTTTTTCTGTTTCCCCCCCTGTTTATTTTAAGGATTAAATTTTCTTTTTCATTATTAACCCTCCCCTGGCTTGGACATTATGCATTCTGTTTGCTTTAGAACTAAATTTTAACATATATTCCCTGATTTATTTTACAAAAGATGAATCTGGAATTTAACAAAGTTTATGAATCAAAGAAGTAGGAATTTATTGTTGTATCAAAAAACATGATCACTCAAGGCTCTGAAATAATGGCTTTGTTATTATTGTTCTGTGTCTGTAGTCTGACATTTCATAGTCACTTGTTAATTATATTCTTACTAACAGTTCTGGGGAGTGATCCATCACACAGATGTGAAGACTGGTAAAACTCTACTGTGGGCCACTTTAATGCCTCAGCACTGCAGACTAATTGTTAATGGATCCATAATTAAAGTAAGGTTGCTGCCAGTAACTGTGCTTGAGTTAAAAAATGAAATAACAACAACAAAATCAAAACGAAAAATCAAAACTAAAAAAATATCTATTGGGATATTAAAGACTCATTAGAGAAATGAACTTTTTCCCAGGTATGGAGAAAGAGACTCCTCTAATCACCATCTCTCGGTTGCTGTCATCTCCAGTGGCAATTTTAAATGAAAGAATGCTAAGGGAGAAAAATAATTACATGCTAAAGGAGAAATGTTGTTGTCATTAAAAAAAAAAAATTTGGCCCAGCCAGTGTGGCTCAGTGATTGAATGTCGATCTGTGAACCAGGAGGTCATGGCCAGGGCACACATGGGCTTGATCCCCAGTAGTGAGTGTGCAGGAGGTAGCCAGTCAATGATTCTCATCATTGATGTTTCTATCTCTCTCTCCCTCTCCCTTCCTCTCTGAAATCAATATCTATCTATCTATCTATCTATCTATCTATCTATCTATCTAT
>NW_005361458.1:1285688-1310277 GCF_000412655.1 Myotis brandtii | reverse complement strand
ATATTTCTTATCTCTCTCTCTCTCTCTCTCTCTCTCTCTCTCTCTCCCCCCTTCCTCTCTCTGAAATCAATAAAAAAAATTCTTAAAAATATATATATTGTATATAATAATATATAATCAATTTATGAGAAAAACAAACTTGCTTGACAAAGAAAGGGAAAGTGACATTGATTCTGTGATTGCATAAAAATTCAGAAGTACTTTTTGGAGTCAGGAGATATTTTCCAAGTACCTCCATGCACATAATCTTTCTTTCCTCATCTTTCTTTTCCCTTTAACTCCCTCAACAGTCAGTGACATTTCAGGGGAAAAATTCATTCAGAACACAGAAGTTTAACATTTTCTTTGCTTGGAAAAAAAGTTAATTTTGCTTTGCTTATATTTTAAAGAAACTAATGTTTTTTTGAGTAACTTTTAAATTTTGAAATGATGTCAAACTTACAGAAAATTCGTGGTTAGCATGAAAAACTTTCTTACACTTGACCCAGATTCACCAAGGTTTAACTATTTCCTCCATTGATTTTATTAACGTTTTCTCTTTTGTATATATACAGGGTTGTTGTTTTTTCTGAACTATTTGAGAGTTAGTTGTAGGCTAACCCTTAAATATTTCAATGCATATCTCCTAAAATAATGACATTTTCTTAATTAACCCTAGTACAGTGATAAAAATCAATACATTTTACTAGTTCACAGTCTGATTTTAATTCGGTCAATTGTCCCAATAATGATATTTATAGCATTTTCCTCTACACTAGGTCCAGAATCATTTGTAGGGATTGTATTTGTCCTGTCTCTTTAGTTTCTTTTCATTTGGAACCATTTATCAGCCTTACTGGTTCTTTCCTGACCTTGATGTTTTTGAAGAATGCAGGAAGTAATTTTGTAGCATGTACCTTAACCTAGATTTGTCTGATGTTTCTTCATATTGTATTCAATTGTATTTGTTTTGTTGTTGTTGTTGTTGTTTATTTGTTCATTTACATCTGTTATGGACTCATGGGTTCTTATTCAGTGGATTATAAATTCTTACTACCAGTATATTTATTTTGATGCTCAAATTGTCTCAAATTTGGCCAGTGGGAGCTCCTTCAAGCAGGCTCCTTAGCCTTTTGACATGTCCCCATCATAATTTGAGTATTTCCTTACTTTCAGGCACAACATGATGTTCCAAACTCATTTTTTATTTTCTTTGCTTTAGCCCCCAAGTCAGCCAGTTCACCAAGGGGCCCTAATTCCCATTAGTGGAGAATGGTATTTAGACCTTGGTGCTAGGTGTGCTCATTGTTACTAGGATGTCATAACATTTAGGCTCTCTTGGAGGTCAAAACTAAAAGAAGAAAAAATTATATATATATATGTATATATAATATATGTGTATACATATATACATAACATATGTGTACACATGTATGTCTGTCCATTTATCCATTTAAAAACCATGAATTTATATTCCTGGATACCCAAATGTCAGTCCAGTACCACCGAGTTCATTCTAGTATTCCTCCTTTCCATATTTGCAACTCACTTTGCCATCTGTGAAAGACTTGGCTTCCATTATCTCATTGTACCTACTTACTTGCTCAATCAAAAAAACAAACAAACACAAAAAACATGAACGAACGTATTTTTAGAATTTCTAACCTGCACCACTGTGAAAAAGAAACCTAATCATTAGATTTCAATATTTACTTATGGTTCTTTTTGTCTTAGATTGATGGTATGTAGTCAAAAGTACTGAATTCAGAAGTTACTTGGGTTAGTTCTTTTTTTCCTTTTTTCAGTATGATTGTTTTTTAGTTGAAATACAGTTGGTTTATTTTCTGTTGTTTTCTATTTGAGGATCCCTCTATCCATGCTGGTTCATTTTATTTATTTGAATATGTAAAATGTTAATATGGTTTCAAAAATTCAAGATGGCCCTAGCTGGTTTGGCTCAGTGGATAGAGCATCTGCTTGTGGACTGAAGAGTCCCAGGTTAGATTCCGATCAAGGGCATGTACCTTCGTTGCAGACTCAATCCCTGACCGGCATCTGCTTGTGGACTGAAGAGTCCCAGGTTAGATTCTAATCAAGGGCATGTACCTTCGTTGCAGACTCAATCCCCGACCCTGGTTGGGGAGCCTGTGGGAGGCAACCAATCAATGTGTCTCTCTCACATTGATGTTTCTCTGTGTGTGTGTCTCCCCTCCCTTTGATTATCTCGAAAAAACATCCCCGGGTGAGGATTAACCAAAAAAAAAAATTAAAAGATGTACCCAGAAATGTCATGACTCCATTTCACCCTGTTCACATCCTAGTTTCTAGTACCTATAGGTAAATAGTGTCGTTCACTTTAGTTTCTGTTTTATCCTTTTTTAATTTCTTTTGCAAAAATATGCAGATACATGCATATTTTATTTTCCCATTCTTTCATACACAAAAGGTAAGCTACTGTATACTTTTGAACTTTGTCTTTTCATTTAACAGTACAGCATATTCTGGATGTCATTGCATATCAGTTCATAGGGATTATTCTCATTCTGCTTAGTAGCCTTCGTTTGGATATCACATAGTTTATTCAGCCAGTTTTCTAAATGTCAGCATTTAGGTTGTTTCCAGTATTTTGCAACCAGAAACAATGTTGCAGTGGCTAAACATGTGCATATATGTATATTTTCACATAGTTGGAGGTGAATATTTAGGATAGATTCCTGGAAGTAAGATTGCTGGGTCAAAAGGTAAACACATAAGTAATTTTGTTCGATATTGTCAAATTTCCCTTCATAAGAGCCATACCAGTTTTCATTCCTACCTGCAAGGTGTGAACGAGCCTTTTTTTCACAGCCTTGGCGAGTACCCTCAGTAACTTTTCTTTTTCAGTGTTTTTCTAATTTGGATGGGGAGAAACAATTATGTCAGTGACATGATTTTATCTAATTTATCCTGCTTATTGAATAGCATTTTCTCAACTTTAACTCTATCTTTTGTTTAATTTAGCTTGGAAAATAAAGCTACAGAATTAGGTTTTATTTCTCTCTTATCCACTCAAAATAATGAACTTCTATAAACATCAGGGGTTCTCTAACTTTAGTGGGCATCAGATCACCTGAGGGCTTATTAAAACACAAATTGGGCCCTGGCTGGTTTGGCTCAGTGGATAGAGCGTCAGCCTGCAGACTGAAGGGTCCCAGGTTCAATTCCAGTCGGGGGCACATGCTAGAATTGTGATTCTCTCTCATCATTGATGTTTCTATCTCTTCCTCTCTGAAATCAATAAAAATTTATATTAAAAAAATCCCCACAAATTGATGGGTCCCACCCTGAGAGATTTTGATTCAGGAGGTCTGGGGAGAGGCTAGATTATTTGCATTTCTATAATCCTAGGTGCCGCTGAATGCTGCCGGTTTGGCAACCACTACTTATATTAATAGCATGGCTTATGGAGTATCTCAGGGAAGTTGTTAGATCTTATGATTGACATTATATTTGAGTGACTGTTTGGGACATATATCATCATGTCTGTACTGATGAAGAGACAAGATATCTAGCAGAACTTTAAATCTTAGTACTGGAGGAGATAGAATAGTCCATCTTTGTCATTCATTTTATTAAATTATTCATTTATTCATCAGGTTTCTTGGCTTCCAACTACATTTTCTAGGCAATGCAAGGGCTTTTATTTTACACTAGAGGCCCGGTACATGGATTCATGCACCGGTGGGGGTCCCTCGGCCTGACCTGTGGGGATCTGGTTGAAATTGGTTCTCCGACATCCCCCAAGGGCTCTCGGATTATGAGAGGGCAGTTCTCGAGTTACACACCCTCCTCTCTGGTTCTGGGTGTGTCACCCGAGAACTGCAGCTGCCAAGTCACTGCAGCTCAGCAGCTCCTGCACCGTGTGTCTCCCCCGCTGGTGGTCATTGCACGTCATAGCTACCGGTTGGACAGTCAAACAGTTGGAGTCACTGCAGCTCAGCAGCTCCTGCACCGTGTGTCTCCCCCGCTGGTGGTCATTGCACGTCATAGCTACCGGTTGGACAGTCGAACAGTTGGATGGTCGCTTAGGCTTTTATATATATAGATAGTGAGGAATTTTACTTAAGAAAAGTTAAATATATTTTCTAAGATCCAACATTGAAAAAACAAAAGCCCTTGACTTCAGGGTCTTTTGAATAACCCTGGCAGTTCTGTGCTTCCTTTTGCACGTAATTGACTTACTGTGCTCGAGCCAAATGAACGAAAGATGAAATATAATTTTAAAAACTTAATAATGGCCATTATAATTGATAATGACATTGTGGTTGACCTGAAATAATGAGGGCTTTGGTTGAAACACCAGGTCTATAGGGATTTATCTTGCCTCTGACAGCTATGTTACTTCAGCAAAGATTGTGCTCATACCTTGACTGGAATGAAACTGCACCAGTTAATCCCATTGAAGTGAGTGTAGAATTGACCAGGGGTACCTACTCCCTAATGTCAGAGCTTAGCATTTCACAAGAGACCTAATAGGAAACTGACCTCGGCAACCAGATGTTTTATTTTGACCTACACCTACTTTGGCATGTGAAATAAATAGTAATTTAAAGATGTTTATAATGTAGAGATTTAATTTGCTTATTTTGTTGTTAAGGTTATACATGCAAATTTCTGGTTTGGCAGTAGTTAAAATTGGGAGCAGAAAAAGGAAAATTTGAGAAATATTGGTTTCCTGGCAACTGAATGCACAGTATCAGATTCGTGTACCACTTGCTTAATGTTAAGATGCCTAAATTGTAAATAATTATTTGAACAGAAACTGAAACAGCCATGATAGTTAGCTGAATTCTAAGCTCCTTGACCTGAGCTCATTATGGTCAGGTTAGTGAATAGGATGGCTGATTCTCCAAGAGAAGGAGCCCAGATACAGGCCCTCTCATGTACATGGATCTTGAAAATTAATTGGGCATAAATGAGCATTTAGTTGTAGATTTTGATTTAGTGAATGTGTGAATCCTAAGCTACAGCCCATCGGGAGATAAATGAGCTGCAACCGAGCCTTGGACTCGCTCTCTTCAGCTCCCGATAGGGAGGTTGTGGCCCTGCCCCCTGTCACTCACAGAGCCACAGGGCGATCATGGGGTTTGGGCGCAGCCCCCTGTATCACACAGAGCCGCAGGGCGATCAGGGGGTTTGGGCGCTGCCCCCTGTCATGCTGATCCCGGTGCCGGGAGCCTCGCTGCTCCGCTGATCCCGGTGCTGGGAGGCCTATTACCCTTTTACTATATAGGATAGAGGCCTGGTGCATGGGTAGGGGCTGGCTGGTTTGCCCTGAAGGGTGTCCTGGATCAGGGTGGGGGTCCCCACTGGGGTGCCTGGCCAGTCTGGGTGAGGGGCTGAGGGCTGTTTTCCGGCTGGCGAGTGACTAAAGCTTCCAACCGCTCCTTGTTTTCTTCTCTCTTTTTTTTTTTTTTTTTGGCCAGCTTTAGCTCTGGGGCCTTGCTGCTGAAAACATAGATACAATGTTGCGGTCCGAGCCCGGCTGAATGGAAGCCCTTTTCTGGGGTTTTGTTTAGCTTCTTATTTGCAACATAGTATATAGTTGCTTAGAGTTGCAACTGAGAGGCTGGCAAGTGAGGCGGTGAATGTTGGAATCTGCTGCAAGCAAGCCTCCCTGCTCGCTTCAGTGCCTGGCTGCCGGCCGCCATCTTGGCTGACAGTTAATTTGCATATACTCACTGATTAGCCAATGAAAAGGGTAGCGGTCGTACGCTAATTACCATGTTTCTCTTTTATTAGTGTAGATAGTGAGGAATTTTACTTAAGAAAAGTTAAATATATTTTCTAAGATCCAACATTGAAAAAACAAAAGCCCTTGACTTCAGGGTCTTTTGAATAACCCTGGCAGTTCTGTGCTTCCTTTTGCACGTAATTGACTTACTGTGCTCGAGCCAAATGAACGAAAGATGAAATATAATTTTAAAAACTTAATAATGGCCATTATAATTGATAATGACATTGTGGTTGACCTGAAATAATGAGGGCTTTGGTTGAAACACCAGGTCTATAGGGATTTATCTTGCCTCTGACAGCTATGTTACTTCAGCAAAGATTGTGCTCATACCTTGACTGGAATGAAACTGCACCAGTTAATCCCATTGAAGTGAGTGTAGAATTGACCAGGGATACCTACTCCCTAATGTCAGAGCTTAGCATTTCACAAGAGACCTAATAGGAAACTGACCTCGGCAACCAGATGTTTTATTTTGACCTACACCTACTTTGGCATGTGAAATAAATAGTAATTTAAAGATGTTTATAATGTAGAGATTTAATTTGCTTATTTTGTTGTTAAGGTTATACATGCAAATTTCTGGTTTGGCAGTAGTTAAAATTGGGAGCAGAAAAAGGAAAATTTGAGAAATATTGGTTTCCTGGCAACTGAATGCACAGTATCAGATTCGTGTACCACTTGCTTAATGTTAAGATGCCTAAATTGTAAATAATTATTTGAACAGAAACTGAAACAGCCATGATAGTTAGCTGAATTCTAAGCTCCTTGACCTGAGCTCATTATGGTCAGGTTAGTGAATAGGATGGCTGATTCTCCAAGAGAAGGAGCCCAGATACAGGCCCTCTCATGTACATGGATCTTGAAAATTAATTGGGCATAAATGAGCATTTAGTTGTAGATTTTGATTTAGTGAATGTGCGAATCCTAAGCTACAGCCCATCGGGAGATAAATGAGCTGCAACCGAGCCTTGGACTTGCTCTCTTCAGCTCCCCTCATACAGAGGACCTATGGAGGGATTGTTTATTTTAATAAAAGATGCAAAGAGTAATAAGCCTTACAGCCATCAAATCCTATAATGACTTTCACTTCTAATTCTCCCTGTGATATCTCTCCTGTCATTCTAGAAGCTTTCCTTGGTTGATTTCATCCTAGTTTTAATTCTTGTACTTACACAGAAGACTTCTAATTGTATGCCTCTAGCTTTATTCTCTTTCTTGAGAATTCAGACTTGTATATTCTGATGCATACTGAGCATCTTAACTCTTCCATTTGTAAGTGAAATCTTAATGCTTAAAACAAATTTTTTTTTTTTGGTTGGAAAGTCATGGACTCATAATTGGGGAAACATCGATGAGAGAGAAAGATCGATCAGCTGCCTCCTGCACACTCTCTACTGGGGATGTGCCCGCAACCAAGGCACATGCCCCCGATTGGAATCGAACCTGGGACCCTTCAGTCCGCAGGCCGATGCTCTATCCACTGAACCAAACCCGTCAGGGCGTGTAAGTGAAATCTTAATGCTTAAAACAAAATTTTTTTTGGTTGGAAGGTCATGGACTCATAATTGGCCTGAATTCAACTGGATATTTCTTGTGGGTCTTGTGTGGGGCCCTCGTGTATGGGGCTGCGTGGTCTAGAATGTCCCAACTCACATGTTTGGCAGTTTGGTGTTGACTGTTAGCATGCGCGCATGCTCGCTCGCTCTCTCTCTCTCTCTCTTTCTCTCTTTCTCAAGGGATATGGCTCAGACTTCTTTACATGAGGGCAGACAATGTAGGCCCAGAGGTCACATGCTGGCAATTCTGTTACTTTTTTAGGTCAAAGCACGTCCGCAGGCCAACCCAGATTCAAGGAGTAGGGAGAGAGTGTCTATTCTTGATGGGAGGAGTAGTCATATTGGGGAGATCACTTCGTAAGTTATATAAATGTGCAACCACTATGCTTGAATGGCAACTGTAATAGAAAATACATACACACACACACACACACACACACACATTTAATAAACGAAAGGAATGTGCATACTGGGATGGGAGGAATTTGTGACTTTTCTTAACCATCAGCCTAGTATTTCTCATTAAAATTGATTGACTTCTCCTTTTTTGAGTTCTTTTTGCACATTGCTTGTATTACTTTTATGGTAGTCATCTTACATCCTTTATTTTGTATGTCTGACTTTTTTAGTATCAGGTTTCTTCTTTAATATGTCATCTTTTTTCTGCATTTACAAAGAGCTTAATAAACAATTATTTTCCCCATAGTGCATAGCAGATTTTTTAATTTGCCAGGTTTTCAGTAAATACTTAGGTGATTTATCCTCTTTTGCTTAAGAAATATTTCAAGTGTACAGAAAAATAAGATAATATAATAAATCGGTTTCTATCAACCACTCTGAGCATCATTTCTGAGAAAGAAACAGTGCTGTGAACTGATAGCTAAAATAGCAATGCCTGTTCAGTTACATTGTGAGTTACAATAAACTGTCCTTGGCTGCCATGAGCTTTTAAAAACCATTTAGGACCTTATTTCAATGGGAGAATAAATTCTAAATTTCAAATATCCTGCCTTGAAAATTTGGTTAATTCATAATTTGAGGACCACTTTTGAAGCATGTGACTATTACAAGCATCTAAGTAATGTTGAAGCAGAACTCCAGGTTTGGCTGCCTGCGGCAACAAAAGCCAAACTTATGAGAAAGGTTCTGGTGAGAAGAAAACTGGTTTATTCAAGTGCCAGAATTTGTGAAAAATGGAGATGACACCTGTCCTCAAAAACCCATCTTAACATCGCACTGCAGGCAGAGGTTTTTATAAGGAGGAAGAGGGAAAGAAGAACAAAGAAATCAGAGGAGAGCTGTGAACATGCAGGCAGTGTCCTTGATGGTACTGATAGGGATTTCCATGGCCAGTGTCCTTGAGTTGGCCATCTGGATTCCTGTGTCGGGGAAGTCAGCATTGACCCAGGCCTTGAACATCAGGCTGCTCTTTAGGTTCACACAGGAACTGAAACTGCTGATTCTAGTAAAGTATACTTAGACAATAAACTTTTAACATGTAAGCTCTAGTTTTGAGAGAGCAGTATCAGTTTAGAGCAGTGATGGTGAACCTTTTGAGCTCGGCGTGTCAGCATTTTGAAAAACCCTAACTTAACTCTGGTGCCGTGTCACATATAGAAATTTTTTGATATTTGCAACCATAGTAAAACAAAGACTTATATTTTTGATATTTATTTTATATATTTAAATGCCATTTAACAAAGAAAAATCAACCAAAAAAATGAGTTCGCGTGTCACCTCTGACACGCGTGTCATAGGTTCGCCATCACTGGTTTAGAGTAACAAGCTAGGTTTAATATTCATCAAGATCAATATGGGTTGCTTTGTTAGTACATTCTTATTATAGTTCTGTTCTATAGTCAGTTAGACTAATATAAATAGTATAGGGTATTCATTCTTAATTGCAATGTCAGTAACTATCTGGGAAAAAGAAAGGTAATTACAGAGTTCTTTAAGTTGGACAGAGGGTTGTTTTTTTTTCTAGAACTTCAAAATTCTTTCCTATACAGGAGTAAAGTGTAGATAAAGATGCTTTAAGGGTGTAGACATGCTCTGTCAAGTACTATTATTTGTTGTCAATAATACCCCACTAAAAACCCTAAGGCTTTTACTTGCCTATTAGATTTGCTTCATGGAGGATCAGTAAAGCCGAGTAAAAATTCTAAAACTTTTACTTGCATATTGGATTTGTTTCATGGATGGCTTTTTCCAGAGTGCTTAGAAGCTGTGTGTATAACAAAGGCAGTTAGAGAGAGTGAGAAGGAAGAGAAATGCCTCTGGTTTAGAGGCTGTGCACACTGTTCAGTTCATTTTGCCCTGTGTTATAATGGAAGAACATAAATCCCTGCTGTTAATTTTATTTCCTGATTTTAGTTCTGATATCTTGCTTCTTTCTCTTTTCTCTCACCCATAACTTCACTATAAAAGTTCTTATCTATAATAATCTATAATAATAAAAGCGTAATATGATAATTAGACCAGACGTTCTTCCAGGCGTCATTCCGGACATCCTTCCTGACGAAGCTGGGGCCGAAAGGAAGCCAGCCCGGGTCCTGGGTGCCAGAGGGAAGCCAGTGTTGGCAGCCAGGGAAAGGAAGGCCTACTCTTGCACAATTTTCATGCATTGGGCCCCTAGTGCATCTATAAAGGGGGGATTATTTTTGCCAAAAACTTGAAAAGTATATTACAGACCACATTGCATTTTTTCCCTAATGCATAAATACCCCTCTCTAAAAGTGATATTTACCTACATAGTCTCAATATAGTTTTCACAACTCAGTTTGTCCTCCTAAAATGAGAACAATGAGCCCTAAACAGGTGGCTCAATTGGTTGGAGCATGATCCCATACACCAAAAGGTTCAATTCCCAGTCTGGGCACATACCTAGGTTGCAGGTTTGATCCCCGGTTGGGGCGTATACAGGAAGCAACCAATCAATATTCCTCACATTGATATTTCTCTCCCCCTTCCCCACCCTTTCCTCTTCCCCTCCCCTCCCCCTCCTCCTCTCCCTCTCAATCAATAAAAACATATTCTCAGGCAAGGATTTTAAAAAAGGAGACTGAGTAAATGAGTTTGTGGCTAAGAAGGTCTGACACATAACAGGTGCTTCTCCAACTTGCTTTCCATCTTTCTCTGATCTCCTCTTTGTCCTCCCCCCACCCCCAGTTCTTTTTGTCTTTCCAATATTTCTTCCTCCTCACTTCCTATCTGGGCTCTCTCATTGACATTTCTACCCTGTGTGTAAAATTTCTTAACTCCTCTGTCTGGGTTCCTTCCCAAGAGACTAATGGAAGCCCTGCAGCACCAGGGCTGCCCAGAGGGCTCACAGGCCAGTCCCCAAGAGGAATCATTCAGCGAGGCCCCAGTTCTTTTTGTCTTTCCAATATTTCTTCCTCCTCACTTCCTATCTGGGCTCTCTCATTGACATTTCTACCCTGTGTGTAAAATTTCTTAACTCCTCTGTCTGGGTTCCTTCCCAAGAGACTAATGGAAGCCCTGCAGCACCAGGGCTGCCCAGAGGGCTCACAGGCCAGTCCCCAAGAGGAAGCATTCAGCCAGGCCCTCCTCCTTCCTCCTTCCTGATCCGCTGCCTTCAGCCATTCCTGTGGGCTAAGGGATTTCTGCAGGGTGAGCACGCTCCATCTTTGGTCCTTAAAAAACCCACGTTTATATTCTGACTTATTCTCTGTGAAAATTTTAAACAGCCTTTTTTTTCTGAAAACATACAGCATTTGTGCAAACATTGGGATCTGTTCATTGCTTTTTCCTTTTTGTTCAATCCCATTGGGATTATTCACTGAATAATCTTGTTTGGGGCTTATCTTTGACCTTTATACACACTACACGAGTTGGATGATTTTCCAGTGATGCAGAGCTCTGAAATTGTGAAGATGATATTTAAATATTGATTGTTTTTTCTGGTGAATGCTTTTAAATAGTGTCAATTAGAAGCTTTTAGCAGTTTATAACATTCCACCAAGCCCTTCTTTTGGAGGCTACCATGGTTCCCTTCCTGTGTTAAATATGTTGTTATTTCACAGAACTTACACCCAATCTTGTAGCCACCTGTGCTTCTGTGAGCTTCTGAGGAATCTAAAAGTGACTTTACCAAATTGGGGGGTGGGGGGAGGAGAGGTGAATAGGAAGAAGCCTTTGATGGAAAGTACCACATATAACTTTTAGGAAATGTTGTGTTATTTCTCAAGCATACAACTAAAGAGGAAGGGATTACTAGTAAAAATGGCTTAGTGTAATCAGTACGGGATTGGAAGCCTGTAGTACAGAAAAGGTGAATGACAGACACCTTGTAATAGTAGCAGTTAATGCTTGTCACTTGTTATTTTGTTTTTCATTGTTCCCATTGTGTTGTCCTCCCAACTTACCTGAAAAAATACAAGCGCATTTCTTTAAAATATATATATATTTTTATTTATTTCAGAGAGAAAGGGAGAGGGATAGAAAGACGGAAACATCAATGATGAGAGAAAATCATTGGTCAGCTGCCTCTTGCATGCCCCATACTGGGGATCAAGCCAGCAACCCAGGCATGTGCCCTGACTGGGAATCGAACCATGAAACTCCTGGTTCATAGGTCATCGCTCAACCACTGATACACGCCACCTGGGCAATACAAGCACATTTATAAAACTGCTTAAGGCTTACCTGTGACATATGCATGTGTCACTAGGAAGTCAACTGACTCTGAATTAAGGAAACATGGTGTCCCAGGGGAAAAAAGTTTCTCCTTTGCAAAATCCACTTGGTTTGGATAAATTCTAAGAGAGAGCATTTTAACTTGAATCTATAACTCTATTATATTTAAAAGATAGGAACAGATTGCATTGACCAGTTCAGTATGGTTTCTCTCTCTCTAAACTCAATAAAAACATATTTTTAGAAAAGCCATATGACACTTTTAATGTGCAGAGGATAACCATAGCAACAATAAAATCCAAACCCAGTCTCAGTGCCTGGCTAGACTGAATCAACTCCCCACACTTAATTATAGCAAAGGAAAAGACATGTTCATTTCTAGGCATAAATTTACTTTTGTCTCTACTGTTCTACACAAGATGTCTAGCTTTCAGCCAGAAATTACCAAGAAACACAAAGAATCCAGGAAAAAAACACATACACATACAAGAAACAAATCAGTTAAATAGTAGCCGAGTCACATATGACCTAGATGTTTGAACTATTAGGGGATTTGAAATACCTATCATCAATGTATTAAAGATTCTAGTAGAAAATGGACAACATGCATGAATAGATGAGGAATTTCAATAGAGGCATAAATCATAAGAAAGAACAAGATGAAAACACTCAAAGGTAAATAGTAACAGAGATAAAAATGTATTGGATGGCACACTGTTAGAATTGATAGAGCCAAAGAAATAGTGCACCTGAAGATAGGTTAAAAGAAACATAAAGAAAAGAAGGTTAGGTAAAACAAAAAACTTAGAGCCTCCAAGAGCTTTGGAACATTACCAAAGGTTCCAACATATGTGTAATTACAGTATGAAAAGAGAGTGAACAAGACAGAAAAAATATTTGAAAATATAATGGCAAAGAATTTTCTAAAGTTAATGATTGATACCAAATAACAGATCTAAGAAGCTCAATAAATAGCAAGCAGGATGACTACAACACACAGAGACACCAAAAACATTGTATTTAAACTGCCCAAACCAAAGAGAAAACCTCAAGGGCAACCAGAGAAACAAGGGCATATTAGATACAGAGGAACAAAAGTAAGAATCAAAGCAGAGTGTGATCAAAATTATGTGAGACAGAAGTGCTCAAAGAATGAACTGCCAATGCACAATTTTATATCCAGCAAAAAATATCTTTCAAGTTGAACGAAAAGAAGGGAAAGAAAATCTATCAATGATCTTATTACTCCTCATTTCACTGCCAACTTTTAAATGTCTATGGCAGTGATGGCGAACCTTTTGAGCTCGACATGTCAGCATTTTGAAAAACCCTAACTTAACTCTGGTAAGAAAGAAAATCTATCAGTGATCTTATTACTCCTCATTTCACTGCCAACTTTTAAATGTCTATGGAGATGAAGATAAGGATCTGGTATCAGCCAAACTGAAGTGAACTAACAACTGTGGTAAATCAACTGTGTCTCCATTCCTGAGTTTGCCTATGACTTTTGAATTGTGCTTGATCCTAGTACATGGTTGAAGTTTTGATGGCTTATAAGGGTAATGTACATTGTATTAGTTAGAGTTCTCTACAGAAAAACAGAAATATATTACAACGTGTGTATATGACCCAGAAACCATCATCGTGCTGTATATTTCTTATATTTACATTTTTTAAACTAGAGAGAAATAATGACATGAATCTTAAGGATTTATGAAGAAGGGCTTTTAAAGATTGCTTATTGTCTGGGCCTATAATTTAGAAAGGAATTTTCATATTAAAGAGCGTGGCAATTAAATGGGAATACAGTAAGATTCCTGCCTAAAGCCAATTCTGTTATGTAGCAAGATTCATTTAAGAGATGGCTGATGACATCTCCCTATAACTCTATGGTGTTTAAAAGATAGGAACAGAGATTCCATTGGCCAGTTCAGTGTGGTAGTAACATATCTTTCTAGTGTATGAGAGTTAGCTTTCTGCTACTTGTACTCACCTAGATTCATCTGTTCTAGTCTCAATCTACTTGGAAAATTTAGATACCTCTGAATTTCTCTGGAGTTTGTTGTGGTAATGAGATGTCCATCTGCCTAATGTAAAGTGGCACTAAGGTTACTCATTTCTGCCCACTGGGCTCAGTTTTATGAGGAGACTCAGCAGCACAACATGGCAGCATTTTTACACCCAATAGAATTGTCTTTGAGAATTGTTTTTCTCTGGTATGTAGTATTTGACATAGCTTGTTTGGTCAGCAGTTGAAAAACTGAAGTTTGGTGTAGAAATTGGATGAAAGGAGAATGTTGCATATTAGAGAAGCATATTCCTCAACAGGTGAGAGATAAATTATTTATAGGCAGAAGAAAATGGAAAATAAGATCCAGTGTTAAAATATAGCAAGATCCTGAGTACTTCTAGTGGCAAGGTGTGGTTTCTAATGCCATTCTTCAGTAAGAGGAACCAGGGTGCCTTGGAGAAATGGCTGATTCTAGGACTGGGGCAGGACACATATAAGATGAGCCTGGAGAATTTTGTGGTGTTAGAAAGTTTAGGAGGTATTTTGATCCCTCCACCCCAATAAACACACTAAAATATAGCAAGATCCTGAGTACTTCTAGTGGCAAGGTGTGGTTTCTAATGCCATTCTTCAGTAAGAGGAACCAGGGTGCCTTGGAGAAATGGCTGATTCTAGGACTGGGGCAGGACACATATAAGATGAGCCTGGAGAATTTTGTGGTGTTAGAAAGTTTAGGAGGTATTTTGATCCCTTCACCCCAATAAACAAACACATATATTGATAGGAATATGCCAGAAAGACTCAGGAGTCAACTCAAAAGCTCCCAGTTGCCAAAGATGGAATAATTTGAGCAAAAAAAAATAGTATTGGATCATAACCTGGATTAAATAAATATTCATGAATCCATACTGCTATAAGTAAATGATTGAATAAATGGGGGAGCAGAGACAAATATCTCATGCAGAAGATTTTCAAATAATTTATTTATTCTGCTCTAAAGTAGAGAGAGAGAGTAAATCCACACTCCTCAAGTATAGCTGCTCAGAGACTTCCTTCCAAAGATTACAGTGTGGAAGGGGATGTGGGCAAAAGGGTAACTTTACATGGAGAAAACTGACAAACACTATCCGATCCAGGTGATCAAGGTCCATGTCAGCAGTAATGAGTCATAATGATAGTATGGATCCTTGATATGATATGAGGACAATGACACTTTACTTCTGTAGAAGTACTCAGTCAAAGCATGAGAAAACATCAGACAGATTTCAGTAGAGGGCCATCCTACAGCATAGCCAACCAGTAGTCCTCAAAACTGTCAAGGTCATCAAAACCAAAGAAAAGTCTGAGAAACTGCCACAGCCAAGAGGAGCCTGGGGAGACATGGAAACCGAAGTGGTGATGTGGTATCCTGGATGGCATTGCAGAGCAGAGAAAAAGGCCACTAGGCTAAAAACAAAGAACATCTGAATAAACTCTGTACTGTAGGGTAATAACGGTGTACAAATATTGGTTCATTAATTGTAACCAATGCAGCACACAGAGTAAGGTGTTAATAACAGGAGAAACAAATACTGTTAAGCCCAGTGCTCACTGCCCTCCTTTAGAATAGCCTCACCAAGACCTACAAGGCCCCATATGACCTGTCCCTTCTCTCGTCAGTTCTGTGTCTAATTATCATTTCTCCCCTTACAATGTTTCAGCTACAATGAGCTTGTTGCTTTTCCTTGAATATGTCAAGATTGTTGTAATTGACCCTTACATTGGCCATTTTCTCTGCTGGAGCTTTTCCCCCTGCATCTTCACATGTGCTGTGCATTTTATTCTGGTCTTTTGCCCCAAGTTAGAATGACTTTTCCTGACCATCCTGCATAACATTGTTTTTCCTGCAGTCTATAACCACAAAACCTGCATTCTTTCTCTGCATGGTCCTCAATCTTTTCTAAAATTATTTACTTATTAAACTTTTATATCCACACCAGTAGAATTTGGGTCACAAAATATCAGGAATGCTGTTGTTAATGTTTACCGTCCACCTGTAGCAACTAGACCAGCCCTTGGTCCTTAGGTCAGCACTGAGGACAGGCCAAGTGAATGAAAGAAGAATTCTCAAATTCTGCCGCCTTTTTAATTTAGTGCATACTACACATTCTCTGTACCCCTCATAAAAATTATTCTGTGCTCTGCATTCATGCTTTGTGTGTCTGAGACAGGGTTTCCCTTCCAGATGGCTACGCTGCAGCTGTCATGTGTCTGTAATTTATCTCTGTACCCCACATAGTATCAAGCTCCTGTGCCTGACAGGAGAGTGCTGCTCTATAGCCATTTATGGGGTAAATATTTGTGGCTGCTTTGCTTCTGTTATGTAACTGCTTTCAACTTAGCCTAGTGGGATGCCTCAGGCACTGCATAAAAAGTTGGATGCATCTGCTTTGCTTAGGGACTTTGCCAGCATTACCTCCCTATCACCAATCTGAACTTCTCTTTGCTTCTGCTGTCTTGAATTTGACCCATTTGACATTGGTCTTGGTTTCCATTCCATCATATGTCCTCTTTTGAATTGGAGATATTACTCTTTTTTTTTAACTAAGGCCCTAGCATAGAGACCCAATGGGATGCTATCTCATCTTGCCCAATAACTGTGGTTATGAGGCACCCAGCTCCCGTGGCCAGCTGAAGCCCAAAGCAGATGTTAGAACACCTGTCTAGGGAGGAATTTCAACATTGCAAACGTATAATGTAGTTTGTATGAGGTAACCTTCATAATAGGAGACTGACTCTTTGCATTTATTAAGAATGACAGGCAAAGTACCAGGTAGGTGAGTAAAATATAAAGACTTTGGAGAATGTATCATGCAAAAAAAATGGTCTGTAAACAATGTGAATCATTACACCTACATCATGCCA
This sequence comes from Myotis brandtii, assembly GCF_000412655.1. Lineage (NCBI taxonomy): Eukaryota > Metazoa > Chordata > Mammalia > Chiroptera > Vespertilionidae > Myotis > Myotis brandtii. The sequence goes on along the minus strand of NW_005361458.1, from coordinate 1,293,395 downwards.
GGGCATTTGTTCATGAAGTGTCACCCAGGATCCTGTGTCTACCTGGTAGAGCTTTGCCTGCATGAACTGTAGGCAGAGTGATTAGAAGTAAACAGACTTCTGTATTGTAACCTCCCAAAATTTGCTCCAGGGCAGTGGCACATATTACACTTTTATTTTTTTTAAATATATTTTATTGATTTTTTACAGAGAGGAAGGGAGAGAGATAGAAAGTTAGAAACATAGATGAGAGAGAAACATCAATCAGCTGCCTCTTGCACACCCCCTACTGGGGATGTGCCCTCAACCAAGGTACATGCCCTTGACCAGAATTGAACCAAGGTACATGCCCTTGACCAGAATTGAACCCGGGACCCTTCAGTCCGCAGACCGACGCTCCATCTACTCAGCCAAACCGGGTAGGGCCATATTACACTTTTAAATCAGCTCCTCCGCAGAAGGAAAGGACATATTTTGCAGGGTGGAGACTTTGCAGTAGTTCATAACCAGAGCCTTAGCAGACGAGTTACAGTTAAGGACGCATCTGTCCCTGCAGGTACCACATGCCAGATCTTCTGCCATGTATATGTGTAACGTTTGTATTTTTGTTTTCACTTTACTCTGCCAAGAAGTGACTAGTTCTTCTTTAGGTTTTCTGAGGAAATGTGACCACATGACTAAGATTTCAGTGCATTTATCTTCTCTACTATGGGAGGAATTTCCCCCAAGGAGCCTCATTCCAGAGTTCACAGTAACCTTAAACACTGGTTTTTGTCATCTTAGGACCCAGCAGTTTGGGAGAATGGTTCCTAGTGTTATTGTTTGAACTAATACAGACCCCTTATTTAAAGTCACTTCTGTTTTAAGACTCTTTTTATGACTGTTCGGTGTGAAGATGGTGAAAAGCTTGTTCAGTTGAACATAATGGCATTATGCTTGAGGCCAGCCATGGATGCTGTTCAGCTAATTCCTCTCCTAGATGATTTCTTGTTGGAATAATTGCTTTTATTCCCCCCAATTTGCAGTCTTAGTTCTTAATTTCTCATGGTTTCAGGTTCTTCATACAAAGTATGGAGGTGGAAAATTTGACCTTTAGAAGACAGAAAGTTTTCCTCTCATAGTTTTAGCAAAGAATCAGAACTCCGTTTTCTTCTGTCACCTTTCTCATGTATGCTCATTTAATTAATTACAAAACTGTTTCCTTCTGGCAACTAATGCTGAAATAGACCTAGAGCTTAAGGAGTCTATTTATAGTCCACTTTCTTTAAGACAACATTGAAAGCTATTAGGGTAGGCAAGTTAAAATAAGTATTTCCTGTTTCCTGCCAGGCACCTGAAACATCAGCTTTTGAATTTTATTTTCTAGGATTTATGAATATCCATGACTTTAAAGTGCTGGTAGTCATTTGTATCTTAGCATGAATTGTTCCGATTTCTTGTGTGCTCTGACTGAGCACTGCCATGGTGAAGTCCTGATGGGGAGGACTACAAAAGAATCACGTGGGGCTGTGGGATAACGCTTATGGACAAAGGTCTGCTAGGCTGCATTTGTGGGCTTCCTGAAGGTCCTACGAAGGTTCAGTTATTCATTGAGCAGTTATGTCTTGAACACCTACTGTGTGTCAGATACTGTTCAGAATGCGGAGCATATGCAATGAAGAAAACAAGGTCCCTAGGCCTCATGGAACATATGCACTAGAGGAGGCAATTTTGAGAAGAAGGTAGTTCCAGGAAAATGCCTTAAAATTCTATGTGATGTGGCCTAAGATTCATGCCATTCCCCCTTCTCTCCACTCATCTTCTACCGTGATATTAATTGTTCGTACACACTCCATTGAAGAGAGCTGTGAACCATAGGCTCTTTGCCAGTGGAATCATGCACGGGGATTTCTTCAGTTCTTTATTCCCTGTTCTAATTGTTGCTGTATAGCTTTTTGCCACAGTTTTGACCCTTCCCTTTGAGACCTAAATTGCCCTTTTAATCCCTTCCTGAATAAGTCCACTTGAATCTTACCTTGCCAGTCAGAAAATAGTACAACCTTTATCGGTAAAAACATTAGAAAGATGTGTTTTATTTACCTCTTAAAATATTTTGGACAGATAATATAAAATCAGTTATTAATGCACTGCTTAGAAAAATGTGAGGATTTAGTACATGTCTTGCTAACTTTGGGGGGGTGGTTAGTCTAACCATTGGTAGTCCCTGTAAAGTGGTTTTTGTTAGTTTACAACATTTAAGCCTGTTTTTTTTTCTTTAATTTGTTTGCATATGATTGCTACATGTAACACCAAAAGCACTTAGTTTATCGACTATATGAAACATGACTGGATTGTTAAAAATTTACAAGTAAACAGCTTCTTTCTCCATAATTTGCTGTTCTTGCTTTCAGACAAAAATCTATGGGATTTGCAGTTACAGAAGATTTTACAGCAACATAGTTGGTGTTTTATTAAAAATAAATGTGTGGCCCTAACGGGTTTGGCTCAGTGGATAGAGCGTCGGCCTGTGGACTGAAAGGTCCCAGGTTTGATTCCGGTCAAGGGCATGTACCTTAGTTGTGGGCACATTCTCAGTAGGAGGTGTGCAGGAGGCGGCTGATTGATGTTTCTCTCTCATCGATGTTTCTGACTCTCTATCCCTCTCTCTTCCTCTCTGTAAAAAATCAATAAAATATGTAAAAAAATAAATAAATAAAATAAATAAATGTGTGCTCTTTTAGTAACAATAACAGTCAAGATTTCTAAATAATAGTCAGGATTTTCTCATTCTTTAGACTGTTAGACTTTTTTCTGTACTATTTTTCTTGTCAGCATTTGATTTTCACTTTAAAAATTAATGATTTTACATGTCTTTGACAGTTATTATAAAGTATTAACTATTCCATATAAGCTGCTGTATATTCTTGGAGAGTATTACTGATGAGTTGTTTATTTTAACCATCAGAAGAAATAGCCCTTTGAAGTACCTATCAAAGTTACAAATACATTCACTTCTGAGAATTTATTTGTGAGGCATACTTATATGCGAAATAAGTTGTGCAAAGTTACATTTTTAAAATGGCAAAGCATTTGAAAGAGACCATAGATAGATTAATGGTGGTACATCCATAAGAGAATACTGTGCAGGTGGTAAAAACAAACAAATAAAAAGCATAAGGGAATTGCTGTGTTTTGATGTGGAGGAAGGCAAAGTGCAGAACACTCGTATTATGATAGCTCTTATGTAAGAAGAGGGGATGGTGTATACTGACATTCTTAATTGCTTATTTTGCCTAAAGAAACCCTGGGAGGATATCCAAGAAACTGATAAATGCCATTGCTTGTAAATATGAGGTGGGGGAAAGATGACAGTTGAGACAGATGGATAGGAAACATTTTTCACTTTGTATTTTGTACATTTTTCCCTTTTACATGCACTTTTTTTTAAGAGCAGTGTTAGGTGCACAAAAACATTTAACAGAAAGTATTGATAGTTCTCATATGCCCCACATCCCCACACACTTACAGCCTCTCCTCTACCAACATCTCCCACCAAAATGGGACATTTGTTACAGTTGATGAACCTACTACATTGACACATAATAATTACCCAAAGACCATAGTTTACGTTCACTCCTGGTGCTGTATATTCTGTGGGTTTTGACAAATGTGCAATGACATATATCTATAATTATGGCATCATACAGAGTATTTCCACTGCCCTAAAAATCCTCTGTGCGCTGTGTATTCATGCCTCACAGCCACTGATCCTCTTATTGTCTCCATAGTTTCGCCTTTTCTAGAATGTCATGTAGTTGGAATCACACAGTATGTAGCCTTTTCCAATTGGCTTCTGTCACTTAGTAATATGCATTTAAGTTTCTTCCATGTCTTTTAATGGGTTGATAACTCCATTCTTTTTAGCACTGAATAATAATATCCCATGGTCTAGATGTACCTACTGAAGGGCATCTTGGTTGCTTCCAAGTTTGAGAAATTATGAATAAAGCTGCTGTAAGCATTCGAGTGCAGATCTTTGGGTGGACATGTTATCCTCTCCTTTGGGTAAATACCAAGAAGTACAAATGCCAGATAGTATGGCAAGAGTATGGTTAGTATGGTGAGAAGTGGCTAAAGTGGCTGTGCCATTTGCATTTTCTGATGAATGACATTCCTGTTGCTCTACACCCTTTCCAGCGTTTGGTGGTGTCAGTGTCCTGGATTTTGGCTGTTCTAATAGGTGTGTAGTGGTGTCTCGTTGTTTGAATTTGCATTTCCCTGATGACATGCATCAGGAACATCTTTCCATATGCTCATTGGGCATCTGTCTATCTTCTTTCATGAGTTCTTTGACCCATTTTTTATGGGGTTGTTTTCTTATTGTCGAGTTTTAAGAGTTCCTTGTGTACTTTGAATAGCAGTCATTTATCAATGTGTCTTTTGCAAATATTTTCTCCCCATCTGTGGCTTGTCTTCTCATTTTCTTGACAGTGTCTTTCACAAAGAAGAAAGCTTTGATTGTAATGAAGTCCAGCATATCCATTATTTCATCAGTCTTGCCTTTGGTGTTATATCTCAAGTCACCACCATACTAAAGCTCATCTAGATTTTCTCCTGTGTTATCTTCCTGGAGTTTCATAGTTTTGTGTTTTACATTCAGGTCTCTTATTCTTTTTGAGTTAATTTTTGTGAAGGGTGCAAAGTCTGTATCTAGATTTGTTTTGTGTGTGGATGTCCAGTTGCCTCATCATCATTTGTTCAAAGGGCGATTTCTTCCTCCATTTTATTGTATTTGCGCCTTGGTCAAAGATAGTTAGTTACTCTATTTATGTGGCTCTATTTCTACTTTCTAGGTGTTGCCATTGCTTCTGTGTGAAATGGGGATAGAGGTAATTGTGTTTATTTTGTTTTGAACAATGTGAGTGGTATAAAGGCTCTTCGAAGAAACAAACACAAATAATAAGAAAGATTGTTTTTTATTGCACAGTGTTATACGAGAGTCTTCCCATGCACGTAGAAAAGGACAGCAGAATTGCCACCTGAAAACTTGTAATTTAATCACTGGATAGTGTTATTTTGCCAGAATTGAATTGAAGTTGATAAGGACTTGATAAAACCAGTAAGCAATGAGTGGGCTGCCTCTAAAAATCGTTGATGGGAGAGGGGGGTGGTCTTACTTTGCTCTCAGGATAGAAATTGAACATCAGTATATTTGGAATAATATTAACTACCTATATCTTGGTAGGAAATTTTTTGGTAATTATTTAATTTCTGTTGATAGAAGAGTTTATTATTGCAGGTATAATGGAAATTTAGGAAGCTTATTATTGATCTGGATTTATATGAAGTATATGCTAGATTTTATTTTACCACTTTCCTCTATACCTACTATTTTGCAAAATTTTCATTGGTAATTGCTCTTTTTTGCTAGTTGGAAACTTGCATGTTATTCAGAAAGGAAAATTCCTGGTGAGGAAATTGGAGACAGAAGCAGATCTTAGAATGTGCTAAGAGTCTGTTGTTGACTGCCCTTTTTTTATGCTAATGAGAAAACATTAGTTCTTTTTCTCTGGGGGATTTCTCTGTTTTATTCTAAGAGCAACTTTTGATTTTTTTGTACCATAATTCTGTTTTTGCTATATCCTAGGCATGGTAAGTCTCTACCAGCCTAACAATACTGGCTATCATTTAGCCTACAGAATTGAATTTACATGATAAAGTATCACTTTTTTTTCTTTCTGTCAATGTAGGTAGTAGAGCTAACGCCCAGAGAGGATAAAGCAAATATTTGAGGGGGTAAATATTATAAGTGTGTGACTGGTAGAAATGAAAATACCTACCTCTAGACAAAATGAGAGTATTCTTTCTAGGTTTCTGTGTGCAGTGAAATGGGGTGATGATTTCCCTAAGGTTTTGCTCTGAGGGATTAAAGTAATTGGGTTAAATACCAAGATTCATACTTACAGAGCCTACTAATTTTTTGCAAATAATGGGTATGGACCGGACTAGTCTAGATTAGGGGAGGCAGCACTTCAGTGATATCTTTCACAGCAATCACGATGTTGAATTTTAAGAAAATACAATAAGAAAAGATAACATGCTGTAAAATGAATAAATAATTAGGAAAAAATCGAAAAATAGCTAGAGATTCCCAAAGGGGAAAGAGACACTGCAAAGACTACTGCAGGGGATACAGAGAAAGAAAATAATTAGAAAACGGAGAGTTAACAAGACAGGTCATTGAAGTGTCTCCCCGGGCTGTTTCTCACGGCAGTATTCAGTGGGTGAAAATTCCACAGTGTTCAGTAGTATCTCTTAGCTCAACATCTACCAAGATTTTTTTTTCTCAAAATGTAATGCAATCCTTCTGCCTTCTTAGGATGAAGGCATGTGATGAAGGATGGGAGAGGAACTCAGGGGCCCTGTGAACTTGGTTCTGCTTGCTACAGGGTAGATTAGATGCCTGAGGTGTCAGCAAATATTGGAGGTTTTTCTGTCTAAAAAGGTTAGAAACTTTACCTAGCTCCTCTCCTCTGCACACATAAGGGATAGCTGGATTATTTTCACTGAGTCAATAAGGTTTTGGTGTCACATAACCTCAGTGACACAAATGCGGTGACTTGGGTCTCAGTGTACGCCTGCAGATGGAAACTTTCTGTAGCCAGGAGGGGGCTGAACTCCCCAGGTGCTCGCCTGGCACCCTCTGCCCTTCTCCCTGAAAAGCCCTTTCTGTATTGGTGCCCCAGGGGTGGTGGTGGGTCCAATGGCAGTTACATAAGCACCGTCTCTTTTTCAGTCCCGTTGGCCTTTAATGCAGAGAGCTGGGAGTGGATTTCTTCTTGGCAGAAACAAGCAAAGAGAAAGCAATTCAGATTTTTTTTTAAAAAAAGGAAACATGAAAAAGCAAACCTCGATGGCTCTGAAATAGGAGAATGGTGTTTTATCTGAAGGAATTGGTAGAGAGTAAATAGGGTCATTGCTCACATCCGACCTCAGTACGTAATAGAGGCCTTTCTGTATTGATGTTGCATTTTTAAAAGGCATCTGGACATTAGAAGGAAAACACTAGAGCAGAGGAGCAGGCAGGCCTACGGGCTCTGGTCCAGGCTGGGTGGTTCCAGTTCAACATTCTGATACAAGTCACAGGGCTTCTCCCTGCCTTTCCTCTCTAACACCTACAGGGAAGGCCCGCTGCTGTCCCCAGTCCCTCCGTTTTATCCTTGTTCTAATTAAGGGCAGCGTGTGGGTTTGGGGAGGCCCACGTTACTGAAATTACGAAGACACTTTTTTTTTTTTAACAGAGGACATCTTTTAAAGCTGGCTTTATAACTCAAAGAAGGGTATTTTAACTACAAATTACTCTCACATTTGCATATTATAGTGATGATTTCACATTTGTGTTTGTGCCCTGAAACTAGCTGACTAAGAAGAAAACAGTTTTGTAAGCAAAACCAAAGTACGTATGCTTACATGTATATGGCAGAAAAGGGGTCACTTTACTCTGGGGGGTGTGGGTCCTCTTCTGCTTTTTCTTTCTTTTGGTTCTTATCTCCCCCCAAACCCCCTGCTCCAACACCCTCATCTTTTATGTATATAGTAAAGCAAAATGACCTCCACACATCCTTGCACAGTGTGTCTATGACCCTCTTACCTTCCTTTATGTTCTTGTGCTCATTTTAGGGTGATTTTGAGACACTGGACACATAGAAGCCTCTGTGTCTCTTATAGACACAACAATTGATTTAAAAT
>NW_005361458.1:1284490-1285658 GCF_000412655.1 Myotis brandtii | reverse complement strand
ATATATACATATATATATACATATATATATACACACACACACACACACACACACACACACACACTCTGAGGGGAATGGACTAAGTTCAGTGTTGGGGTGATGCCGTCAGAGGCTGACAGTTCCTCTTTTTCAGGGGTCAGCTACCACGAACAGGTACGAGAGAGGCCACCTGGGATGTGGAAACTGGGATGTGCACACTCAGGTTGGGCCGGTTACTGCTGACAGCTGTACAGACAGCGTGCTCCCCTCCATCTTCATAGCTGACTTTACACTCTCAGCCTGAACTCACCCTCCAATCATTTCCATATTGGAGGTTGCACCCAGAGTGATAGCCAGTCCCAGCTCCTGTGTTCATCTCGTGAGTGGAGGAATTTAAAGCTACACTCAGTCATCTGGCATGAACAAGTCCCCTATTGGCAGCTTCATAAGAAATCCCTTAGTGCATTATTCTGTTAGTGGCTTCATCAAGTGACTTCATCCTTGCCTCCCAAATAGCCTTTTATACTACTGAGCTGGAGTGGACCAACGAGCTTTTAAATATCCCATAAGTTTGTAGCTGCAGAAACTGCTGGGAGTGTAACTCAGGTCTCCTGACTGTGTGGCCTGGTCGTTCTCCAACATTCTTCTTGACTTTTCACTGGCTCTGTTGCCAGGATGTCGCTTGAAAGGAAGACGGAACGCCAGGCTGGCCTTGGTTCTCCAGCATTTGGAAATGGACTTTGAGGAGTTGAAAGGCTTATCCACTCTCTGTGTCCTGTCTATGTGCTTATTACGCTTCCTCACCCCTCATCTTGTCCAATAGATGGTCTTGTAGGAATGTAGTTGGTGACATTTTAGAACTTTGTTTGATCCAGCCTCTGTACTGGTCCACACAGAAATGGAATGGGTTGGAAAGGCAGCGTCACCCCTGTGCTCTATACCCCCTTTTACCTTTCATGCTGGACAGAGAAGCAAAGGCCCTGTGGTCATTAACCCTTAAACTAGAACAGTTGATAACATTTATAGGGGATCATGGGGAAATTTATATGGGAAAAGTAGTGTAGTTGTTGAAGAACCTTTATGGCTTATAGTTCTAGGAAAATAAAAAAGAGAAGGCTCTCTCATGCTCACAGGTGTGTGTATGAGAGAGAGAGAAAAGGGGAGGAGAGGAGGAGAGGAGAAGGAGGAG
>NW_005361458.1:1275919-1284480 GCF_000412655.1 Myotis brandtii | reverse complement strand
GGGGAGGGGGAGAAAAGGAAATAAAATATTAAACCAGATGGCTGAAATGATGCTGGGTAGGTCATTTTGGAAACTCTCTGGCTTTGTTTCCACATATGTGGAGGAGTTGGACTAAATTTTACTTTAAGCCCCTGTTCTGTGTAGGTCACACACTGTGAAAGATATTTTTGACATTGAAGGGAAGTTAGATGTTTTCTCATTTTTTCCTTTAGTTTTTATTTTTCCCTAAAGGTATGGTATATGCAAGTTGTAATATATATATATATTTTCAGTACCGAATGCCATGGGGGGAAAAAGCCAAAATTTCCCGAGGTATTTCTATATATATAACCATGATTGATTCGCTGTCAATCATTTGGTGAAGATATTAACTTCTGTGCAACCAGCGTGGACTGTTTTATAACATTCAAGGTGAAGGAAACAACTGGTCACATCTGATATTTCTCCAAACTGAATTAAAACCAAGTGCAATACGTACTTGCCGGATGGACAGGAATTTCAAAGGTATCCTCTCCTATCACCCCACCCCCACTTTTCACAGTCCAAAGAGGAGATGCACTGAGATCAGCTTTCAAGCAGAAAGAGCCTCAGTATTTATCTGTCTCCTGCCGCTGCCCCTGCCCCTCAGCCTTCCCACCGTGCTGAACAAGGCCCCAGGAGGCTGTCCAGCAGCGCTTTGCTGTGTTATTGTGTTGCCTCCTGAGCGTAAGCTCCCAGCAAAGTCTATGTGGCTCTCTGAACAAGGGCAGCTCAGCCGGTTCAGTGTCTCATCCACATTTTTGTGTTCCATGCAATTTCACTGATGACATGTGCCATTGTTTATTTAGCCAGTAATCTAATTATGAACATTTAGGTTGTTCTCATGATGAACCCCCTTTTCAACCATTTCTTTAGACTTAATACCCAAGAGTCATGTTGCTGCATCAAGAGATAGACCTATTAAATTTGACCCATATAGCAGTTTCGCATTCTAGAATAGATGCACCAATTTAAATTCCCAGCAAAAGTGTGTGAGAGTGCCCTGCACCGTCACACGTGCTGGTGACCTCGGTGAAAGGAGACTGGCTATTCCGGGCTCTGAAGGGGAATGTATGGCCACACACAGGGAAAATTATCTTCAGGGATTCCAGTTCCTCTGTGTGTTCAGGATCCATCTGCTGTGATTTATTGTTGTTGTATTTTTAATGTTGTTTTTTAAGATAAGTTCATTTTGACATGATTGTATCAACCCACTTGTATTTAGAGGATGGGTTATTTAGCTCATGTTCTCTCACTATATTTGAAGAAGTGGTCAGATTTCTCTCACCCTGCTGAGTATTTATGACCTTTTATTGTTGTTGTTTTTTATATACATAATAGAGGCCCAGTGCACAAAATTCGTGCAAGGATGGGGTCCAGAGGCCTGACCGGCGATCAGGGCTTATCAGGGCCATTTTGATCAGGGCCAGGCTGATCTGGACCCAAAGGCCCTGGTGGGGTCGGGAGAGGAGGCAACGGTCACCAGGCCGGGCGCAGAAGGAACGAACGCCAGACGCCAATGCCGCCCTTGGCGCCCTGTCACCGTGCAGTTTCCTACCTCCCCCTCTCCTCCTTCCCTCGCCGCTATGCCACCACCAGGACCTGCCAGCCCGGGGAGAAATGTGGGAGGGACCACCCACGGGAGGTTTGCCAGCCTGGGGGAGAGGCTGCAGGAGATTGGCTGCCGGCCCCAAGGAGGGAGCCGGCCCTCAGCCCCCCTGGGAAAGGTGCTGTGTCCACCGCCACCCAACCCTGGTTCCCCACCCCAGCCCAGGGCCCGAAGGCACTGGCAGGTTTGGGAGAGGAGACAACAGTTGCCGGGCCAGGCACGGAAGAAACGGATCCCAATGCCCTCGTTGGCACCCCACCACCACATGGTTCCCTGCCTCCCCTGCTCCTACTGCCCTCCCACTGCGTCCGCCACCACCCACCCATGGGAGGTTAGCCAACAAGGGGAGGTTGGCTGTGGGAGTGCACCAACCACCACGGGGCAGCTCCTGCATTAAGCGTCTGCCCCCTGGTCGTCAGTACACTTCATAGTGACCAGTCATTCTGGTCATTTGGTCGTAACGGTCACTTAGGCTTTTATATATATAGACTAGAGGCCTGATGCACGAAAATTCATGCAAGAGTAGGCCTTCCTCCTGGCTGGTTTGGCTCACTGGATAGAGCGTCGGGCTGGGGACTGAAGAGTCCCAGGTTTGATTCCAGTCAAGGGCATGTACCTTGGTTGCAGGCACATCCCCAGTGGGGAGTGTGCAGGAGGCAGCTTATCGATGCTTCTCTCTCATCGATGTTTCTGACTCTCTATCCTTCTCCCTTCCTCTCTGTAAAAAATCAATAAAATATATATTTAAAAAAAAAAAAAGAGTAGGCCTTCCTTTCCCCAGCTGCCAGCACTGGCTTCCCTCTGGCACCCGGGACCCGGGCTTCCCTCCGGTTGCCGGCAAGCACCCGGGACCCCGGCTGCTTCCTTCCTTCAGCCGTCCGCAGGCACCTGGGACCTGGGCTGGCTTCCCTCCAGCCCCGGCTTTATCAGGAAGGATGTCTAGAATGACGTCCGGGCTTCCCTCCAGCCCCGGCTTCATCAGGAAGGATGTCTAGAATGACGTCTAGAAGACATCCAGCCTAATTAGCATATTACCCTTTTATTATTATAGACTAGAGGCCCTGTGCACAAAAATTTTGCACTGGTAGTCTTCGCTGCGGCTGGAGCCTTCAGTCTTTGCTCCTCGCTCCAGCAGGAGTCTTCAGTCTCTGGCCAGAGCTGCTCCTGTAGCTCCTTCTGCCCCCACCGTCCCCCTCATAGCTTGATCGCTGATTCACCTGCAGACCTCGCCAACGGGCTCCTGGGTTCCAGGGGTCCACCTTGCCTGCAGCTTGGCTTTCCGATCACAATCACGGGCCGCAGGCAAGGTGGCTCCTGAGTCCCAGGGTGCTGCCTTGCCTGCGGCCAAGCTTTCCGATCACCATCAGGATCACGGGCCACAGGCAGGGCGGCTCCTGGGTCCCGGGGTGCCGCCTTGCCTACGGCCCGGCTTTCCGATCATGATCATGGGCCACAGGCAAGGTGGCTCCTGGGTCCGGGGGTGCCGCCTTGCCTGCGGCCTGGTTTCTGATCACGATCACGATCACGGCCACAGGGTCCCACTGCCCAGGGCCGCACACGGAGGTCCCAGCTGGGGGCGGGGCTTAGGCGGCACACAGGGGCCCGGATGGCGGCTCGCGCTGGCCCGCCCTGCCTATAGTATGCAAATTAGCCACCATCTTTGTTGGTTAATTTGCATATCACGCTGATTAGCCAATGGAAGGCGTAGCGAAGGTATGGTCAATCACCATGTTTGTCTATTATTAGACTAGAGGCCTGGTGCACAACAATTTGTGCACTCGGGGAAGGGGGGGGTCCCTCAGGCCGGCCTGTGCCCTCTCGCAGTCTGGGACCCCACAGGGGAAGTCCGGCTTGTTTCGTTCCGCCTCCCTCAGCCCGGGCCCAGGTTGATCATTCCCGCCTCCCTCAGCCGCCCAGCCAGCTTGATCGTCCCGCCTCCCTCAGCCGCCCAGCCAGCTTGATAGTTCCCGCCTCCCTCAGCCGCCTGGCCCAGGTTGTTCGTTCATCCTCCCTTAGCCGCCCACCCAGGTTGTTCAATCCGCCTCCCTCAGCCGCCCGGCTGGCTTGTTTTGCTCCCAGCGGATATATGCAAATTAACCGCCATCTTGGCTGACAGTTAATTTGCATATACTCACTGATTAGCCAATGAAAAGGGTAGCGGTCGTACGCTAATTACCATGTTTCTCTTTTATTAGTGTAGATAGGATGACTTACCCACTAGAATACATTTAAATTCAGGAACTCCATATGAAAATTTCTTAAAGCAATATTCCCAAATCTTACTTGTGTATCAAAAACTTAAACAGAACTCTGAAGTTGTTGGAGTCCTCTACCCTGGCTCCATTTTTCTGTGGTTTCCTGGTGGCTAGGTTTGGTTAGGTTGGCCAGTACTCATTTCTAAGTCAGTCTTTGTTGTTTTTCTGAAGATAATGAGTTACTGGCTACCTTTTGTTCTTTAGCCAAATTAACTTGCTGTTCTAAATTTTTCATGTTTTCCCTTTATTTCACCCTTTCTTTTTGGAAAATTTTCTATATTCTATGCTTTTGATTAATTCAAGGGGTCTCCTTAATATTATAATAGCCCATGTTGAAATCTTGTCAGCAATAAGACCATATGGTTTCCTACATGTTCTGCAAGCTAAAGTAAACACTTATTCTGATATTTTAAATCAAACTCTGAGGACTTAAACATATGATCTAAAGATGCCAGACAAATAGTTGTTAATGTTAGAACCATATCAAGCAGAGTGGCAGATGAACTCCTCCCAAAGGCCTCCCATCAGAGAGATGGAGCTTTTGGCTGTGTCTTATTGTGCTCATAGGGAGTGTGCCAGCCCTTGGCCAGTCATTCATATCGGGCCTTGGTCCCTCATGAGTAAAATGAGCTGTAACCTTCCATCATTCATAACCCCTCCCCCTGACATGGAGGCAGTGAAAGTGCAGTCACCAATCCAGCAAAGAAGACTCCCTCGGGCATCTGAATAAATGCAGTCTATACCCAGGAGAATCTCACACAGAATCTTCCCAGAGGGATTAGCCTAGAAAACTCGAAAAAAAAATCTTGCTGCAAAACACGTAGAAATAATGGATAAAATATAACAATTACATGTTTCCAGGAATAACAGAGCTAATCAAAAAGTACAGGGAATATCAGGGACCAACAATGGAGAGAAACTGAAGAGCTGCACTGTCCTGGAAGAAGTGGTGGGGTGGGAGGGCTGGTGATAAGAGCAGGGTTGAGTTTTATCTCTTCTTGAGCAGAAAAGTTGAGAGTCACCCTTTTTATAAACTCAGCAAACTCAAATAATAACCTTATAAATTGCACATGGACAAGTCCTGAGAGTGCAAAGTAAAATAGCCAAATAATGAAAAAAATTTAAGGCTTAAAAACAAAATATTACCTAAAATATGACAGACTTAAGAACAAGCCCATGTGTATCCTGGTGCTGCTATAACAAATAATCACAAGCTAGGTGGCTTAAAACAACAGAAATGTATTCTTTTGGCGTTCTGGAGACTAGAAGCCAACATGAAGGGGTCAGCAGTGCCACGCTGTCTGAAGGCCCTAGGGCCCTAGAGGAGCAGCTGTCCCATGTTCCTCCGAGTTCTGGTGCTGCCGGCAAACCTTGGTGTTCCTTGCTGTGTAGACACATCGCTCCAATCCGTGCCTGTGTCATCACATGGCATTTATGGCGTTTCCCCTATGTGTCTGTTCACTTGTCTGTTCTCTGCTTTATAAGAACACCAGCCATATTGGATTAAGGGCTCACTCCAATCCAGTATGACTTTATCTTATCTTGATGACATCTGCATCTGCAATGGTATACCAAGTAAAGGCAGATGGAAAAAAGAAAACACATCAGTAGACTAGAAAAATGAGGCCATCGACCCAATGCATATGGAAAGTTAATATAAGATACAGATGACAGTTACAATCAGAGAAGACAGGATAGTTTGTCCAGTAAATATTATTGGGATAAATAAGTAGTCCTCTTTGAAAATGGTTGGACCCATTCCTCGTATCTTATACCAGGACAAATTGTAAATGGAATAAAGATCTAAGTGCTTATAAATAAAATAAAAACACTAGAAGAAGCCGTGAGAGAATTTAAAAAATAATCTTGGTTTGGTGAAAGCCTTTCTAATTATGACTTCAAACCCAGAAGCTATAAAAAAAAAGAACCTACATATGCATCTACACAGAAGAAATCATGGTGCTGGCAAAAAAAAAACACCATAAGCAAGGTCATTGAAAATTTTAAACAAATGGAAAAGTATGGAAAAAGCCAGTGAATCCTCAGTTGCCTATAATTTCAACCAGTAGCCACTCATGGCTAATTTGTTTATTTTGAAGTTTATTTTTGCTGTCATAACATGTCATCCAAAAATTATCTTTGTGTGCCTGGCCAGGTGGCTCGGTTGGTTGGAGTGCTGTCCTGTACACCAAAAGGTTGTGGATTTGATTCGCTCAGGGCACAAACTTAGATTGCAGGTTCGATTCCCTGTTGGTGTGCTTTCAGGAGGCATTGGATCAATGTTTCTCTCTCACATCTATGTTTCTCTCTCTCTCTCTCCCTTTCCCTCGCCCTGGCCCTCGCCCTCTCCTTCTTTCTCTCTCTCTCCCTCTCTCCCTTCATCTCTGTTCAAAAATCAATAAAAGCATATCCTCAGCTGAGGATTAAATATATATATATATATAAACGCCTTTCTTTAAAACACATTAAAATCCTATTATCATAACTAAATAATGATTCCTTAATATTCATGATCATTTTTAAGTCATAGGAAAATTAATCTTCTGGTAAATAATAGCCATATAAATATATTTTAAAAGCACATTATATGACTTCAGAAATGTTGGAAAAAATTAATTATAAAGAGACTAAACATGCTGCAAAAATTGCTATTAAATTAAATTGAGATACTTCCCCCTTGCAGTGTTTGTTCCAAATGCTCTGAATCAGCCTTGCTGTCAGCTGGGTGTGCCCTCGATTATCCCTTTGTTAATCCTGGGTCTTGCTCTGACCTGATTGAAGCTCATTGCTTTTTCCCACCCTTCGAAATCGCTTAGGACTGTCACAGATGACAACCCAGCAGTCTCTCAGATATTTCTCCAGGTGTATACGTCAGATATAGGCAGGAGCCTCAAGCTCTTGCAAGAAGACTTAACGCAGATGAAATGTGTAGGCACCTCCAGAGTTTGCAGCCCTTCGCCAAATGAAAATCAGCTACAGTCTATGGCAGTGGTTCTGAACCTTGGCTGCACATTAGAATCACCTGGGAATCTTTATAAAATCCTGATGATTTTAAAAAGATTCCCAGGTGATTCTAATGTGCAGCCAAGGTTGAGAACCACTGGTCTATGGGATGGGAACTATTTTACGGATTTTGTGGCTCAAGGAAAAAAAACAATGAAAATACTTTTTAACAGGTAGACTTGGTGAACCTCTTTTCATGAAGGTATTTAAAATGCTTGTGAGACCAAATAATTGTGAGATTGATTAAGGTCAGATTTCTATGTCATAATCATAAATTTGACTTTCAAAATGAGTGTGGCTGTTTCGAATAACATGTCAGTTACCTCATAATAATTTAATGAGAAAGTTTTTCTGAGACTTAGAGCTAAAGACGGATCAAAGCAATAGATTTCAGATTTTAAAAGTAAAATTTAGGATTATACTATTTGAGAGTTTATCTCTTTTTTTCTGGGGACTCGCTCAGTAGGGCCTGGATCTCAGGTCTCCTCGTCTCCATCCTGTGCCCTTTCCCTGGGATCACACTTCTTTTCAGACCTTAAATCCAGTTACCTTCGTTCTCTCAGGATGGTGTGGAGTTTTCACGAGGGCGTGATAGACATGAATGCATTTTGATGCTCCCCTTTAAACCTCTCCTCACTGCTTGTGGTCCCAGCACCTTTTCATGAACCCTATCCTCTGAGCTGCACCAGCCATTGGTCCTGTCAGATGCAGCAGGAGCCGAAATCCCTGGTTCACTTGATTGTCCTTTTATCGTTTTTCACCCAGGCAAACGTGTATGGTCATTTATCCATCATAAAAACGAGTGAATGCAGTGCATTTCATCTTTCCTGTGTTAGATGATAGGGTCCACACTGCTTATGTCTTCATTCTAGTCTCTTTTGTGTGAATGGGAACTTTTATTTGTGAAGGAAGATTTGCATTCTATTTTCCCCCTCCCAGCTTCAGCTATCTCATAGGTGGCCAGCTCAGGTCCTTGAATCTTTCTTGTTTGTCCCTCTCTTCCTGATGTATAAGGCTAATCTCACACCATTAAAATGAATAATGACATAAATAGAATCCTGCTTTCCACATAGGAGAGCCTCAGTTAAGAGCCAGAGAAGGCAGAGAAAGCTGCTGTAGGTAGAGTTTTGCCTCAACAAAACAGGAGGTGTTGAAAGGACATGCAAACCGTGTGCTTTGGTAAGAGAATTGTAGCATCTCGGGGTAAAAAGGGATTTTAGGCAGCATCTGTGCATAACCACTCGATAGATACAGCGCCTGCACTGCTAACCAGTGGTCAGCCCACTCCTGCTGGACCTGCCCTAAAGACCAGACATTTACGAGAATTTCTGGGAATGAGGCCCAGAAATCAGGATTTTAAAAAGATTCCCAGGTGATTCTAATGTGCAGCCAAGGTTGAGAACCACTGTGCTAGAAGGACAGAGAACACCTCAGCTTTTGAACCTGGTGATCCCTGCATTCTGACTGCACAACCTGTGCTTTGTTACCTGGGGCAAGAATCTTAACTCTTTCCTTTTCGTAATATCATCAGGCTGTTTTGAGAATTAAATGAGATAAGAGTAAATTTTTTTTCTTTATTGATTAAGGTATTACATATGTGTCCTTAACCCCCTAGCCCCTCCACCCCCTCCACTCATGCCCTCACCCCCCTGTTGTCTGTGTCCATTGGTTAGGCT
>NW_005361458.1:1268381-1275331 GCF_000412655.1 Myotis brandtii | reverse complement strand
TAGTGACTTTGAGCATGTTTTCATATGTCTCTTGGCCTTCCTTATGTCTTCTTTCAAAAAATATCTATTTAGGTCCATTGCCCATTTTTTGATTGGGTTGTTTATCTTCCTTTTGTTAAGTTGTATGAGTTCCCTGTAAATGTTGGAGATTAAACCCTTATCAATGATAACATTGGCAAATATGTTTTCCCATGCAGTGGGCTCTCTTGTTGTTTGGGGAAATTGGACAGTTACATGCAAAAAAATGAAACTAGACCACTAACTTACACCATACACAAAAATAAACTCAAAATGGATAAAGAACTTAAACATAAGACGGGAAACCATAAAAATACTAGAGGAATCCAAAGGCAGCAAAATCTTAGACGTATGCTGAAGCAATTTCTTCACCAGTACTGCTCCTAGGGCAATGGAAACTAAGAAAAATAAACAAATGGGACTACATCAAAATAAAAAGCTTTTGCACAGCAAAAGAAACCATCAGCAAAACAAGAGTAACTATTATTCGAATTACTCAGAACTCTGAAGCTGGTGCTGAGTATACCTCTTAGGGCTACATAGAACGGGTTTGTAATGTCTGTAGAGGTCCCCCAGGGACATTTAATTTCAGATCTCAACTCTTTTTCTAGGGCTGTTTGTTGTCCTTTGTGAATTTGAGATCTGTGTAATCTAAGGACAAATGCAGACAAAACAGGGATAAGTAAGCTGGAGGCACCTAATGGCATTTTCTGTGATCTGCCTATATTTTACTGCGTTATACTGAGTGTATGTCATGCAGTCTCATTTGTTAATTTGGTATGTTTATGAACAGGCTCAAATTAAATACAAATGTTTTATTTTAATCATCACCTGATATGAAAAAGTCTTTACTTTCTGGATGAATCTATACATGCATTTCAGGAGAGGAGAGTTTTCATTGACATCAAATATTTACTTTACAGCTTTTAGATCTTCCTCCTAAATCCTGCCTCAGATACAAAGCAAATCCTGTCCCAACACAAGCAGGCAATGGATAACCCCGTGGCATATACTGTCTCTCTCACACTCATCACATGTATTTACCCTTCACATTTGGTTCCCCCTATCCCCACCAATACAAGATGAGGCCTTGTCTTGTCCAGATATTGCCTACAAATCCCTTTTTACCATGATGTCCCCATTACAGTTGGCCCTTGAACAACACAGTTTTGAACCGTGCAGGTCCACTAATTTATTCGTGGCCTTTTTCCAATAAATACCTGTACTGTTTTCTATCATGGTTGGGAGTCTGCAGATGCGGAGGGCTAACTGTATGCCTTGATCTATTCCATTTTATGCAGGAGACTTGAGGATCCATGGATTGGTACCACTGGGGATCATGGATTCTTTAATCCCCCATAGATACTGAGGGGCAACTTAACTTTGGGAGAGTCAAAGGTACACTTGGATTTTCAATTGCATGGGAAGTTGGTGCCCCTAACCCCCATGTTGTTCAAGGGTCAGCTGTATACTAAATAGAGTGTACGGAGATAATTCAGCAAATCTTTATCTCCGGGCATCTCCATTATGAATGCTGTGTGGATTTGTGCTGCCCTCAGGGCCTCTGAGATGGGTAGGGAATGGCCTAGATTCTGGACTATTCTTATATTGTCCTCTTTCTTCTCCTCATGGTCACCTTTGCTCTTCCCAGTTGCTGTATCTACTTCTTGACATTCTTATCACCTCGTCTATTTCTTCTCTTTTTTTCTGCTTCTTCTATGATTTCACTTGTTCTTAAGTTTGATTTTCATACTCCATGATGCTGGATTTTGCTTCATGCATTTTATTTTTTTGAATTTGACTATTCTTGACCCTGTTTCATGTCAGATATTTCTAGAGAAAGTCTATCTTGAGTAATTCAGAAATTCTAGAGTAGAACAATTCCAGTTTGGAAATATTCTAACTTAGGTTTTTAAACATGTAAAATTGGAGTATAGAACCATTTGATTTTGACTTTATTAGAACATTTTCCACAAGTATGTAGTTAGCAAGTGTATTACATTCTACTTATAAATTAAATGTTCTTTAACGATGAGCTCATGGTGATGTCTCTCTGGTAGCTTTAGCAGACCCCTTTAGCTCAGGCCCTTTATTGTGCTTCAAATCTGCGAGGGAGATCCACTTCTGAGATCAGTTTTAAAAGTGCTATTTAAAGGCCGTCTGCATGGCCGCATTTAAGAAATTAGGCCATGCAAAGCCAACCTGATTACACGATTCAGGTTTAAGGAAATTTGAAGTGCATTTGAAGTTCTTGGTTACCACAGATCTTAGATTTTTCTAGAACTGAAACACTGAAATTTGGCCTTTTAAAGGTTTATGTAAGAATAATTCCACTTCCAGCACCAGGATATTTTCTTCAATTCTGAGTCTTCAGTGACCAGGCCGTAATTTTCTCCATGTCCAGAAATGGATTCTATAGCCTTGACACACTTTTTGTTTATCTAGCAGTTTATTTCCTGCTGTTGTGATTTTTATTCCTATCAAAACATTGTATTTGTTTCTAGTGTAGGTGAAGCTTTTAGCCTGGAGGTTCAGCTGACCTCTAATGCTCCTGACTGTGCAGGTTGCAGTGATTCCCAGGGCTTGCTCATTCAGGGCAAGAATGCTTTCGGCCTGGAAGAAGCGTGTTTTCTTTACTTGCCTCTGACCTGCAGGAGGGGGTCATTCTCTACCACTTCTGAGTCTGGACTGAGGGCATCGCTCCCCTTCAGTGGCAGCCCATGGACAGAAAGCCCGGGAGTGTGCTCTGCGACAGTTTTTCTTTTTCCTGCAGCAGCGCAATCTGGAAAGTGAGAATCTTTTTGGAAAATACATTTTCCGTTACCAGGAAAGATTGACAAAGTTAACAAAAACCCAGCAGTCATCTGGTGTGCACAGTTAGAAACTGCCATTTATTTTAGTTTAAATTGTTGCTTCAAGAAAGCCATCATCCATAATCTTTCATCAGGTTTAGCTGCATGCTGAAGTACTCTTTTAATATCTTATTATTAGACAGCGATTATTATTAATATTTAATTATTCTGATATGAATATAAAGCAGAAGCTTATTAAACCTTTAGTCAATAAGTCATGGCACATTTCTTGTCCCAGATGCAAGAACATAGTTCTTGTGTGTGGTGTGTTCATAAAATCAAAGGCCCAGTCCATGCACAGATGGGTGACACTCCTCAGCAGGGAGAGGTGGCCCAGACATTAGCCTCTTTCTGCCGCTGAGTCTGACATGCAAGTAGGCTGTGTATAATTGGCCCCTCTCCCTCCACTGTGCTAGGCATGGCCTTGGGACTGCATGGTCAGGAGCTTAAGACTGAAAATGGACACTAACATTTGAATGACTACACGTTACATGTAAGGAAAGGAGGTTTTCTCATTACGTACATACATACATGATCTGTGCATTATACACTCATATGTTTAACCTATATTCTGTCTCCTCTGTTACTTTGCTTATTTCATAGTAGGGCAATGTTTTTTATTCTTTGGACACCTGAGCTGATGTTCATTCATTTAACAAATATATATCAAGTTTTTACTCTGTATTAGGCATTGTGGAAGGGTATTGGAGATATAAAGAGAAATAAAAATAAGAATCTTATTATCAAGTAGCTGATAGTACCATGAGGGAGACAGAAAAAGAAGCCATTAAGAGAGTGAGGGAAGTGGTATTAGAGGCACTATATGTACTAGGTGCTTTGGGACCTTAGAGGAGGGTGTGAAGTCCCTGGGACAGGGGCACTTGAGGTGGGATGGAATTGTCTGGGAAGGACCTGCTATATTGAGAGGGAGACAGAGGGAGGAAGGGGAAGAGCCGGAGCGGGGCGGGATATTGTTCCATTTATCTATGCATTCATTGGTTGGTTCTTGTTTGTGCCCTGACCAAGGATCAAACCCAAGTCCCTGGGACAGGGGCACTTGAGGTGGGATGGAATCGTCTGGGAAGGACCTGCTTTGTTGAGAGGGAGACAGAGGGAGGAAGGGAAAGAGCCGGGGGGGGCGGGGTATTGTTCCCTTTATCTATGCGTTCATTGGTTGGTTCTTGTATGTGCCCTGACCAACGATCAAACCTACAACATTGGAATATCAGGACGACACTCTAACCAACATAGCTACCTGGCCGGGACTAGTGTCCTTATGTTTAAAGTGTGTTTCTTACAAGCAGATATTGTGCTTTAGAACACTTACATTTAATGTGTTCATTGATATCTTTGGGTTTAAATCTATTGTCTTGCTATTTGCTTTCTATTCCATCTTCTCTTTTCCTCTGTAATTCAACTCCCCCCCACCCCCGGCTTTTCTTGGGTTATTTTTATCATTCGAATTTATCTCTTTTGCTTTACTGGCCATAACTTTTTTGTTTTGTAATTTTAGTGGTTGCTTTAGATGGAGTACAGTGTTCATCTCTAATGTATCACAGTCTACAGTCAGCTGATATTTACCACTTCACATATAGCATAGGTACCTTATAGCAGTATACTTTCATTTCTCCCCCTCTTGGCCTTTATGTTATTATTGTTATACTAGTGGCCCAGTGCATGGATTCATGCACCTTGAAAGGAACTGTGGGCCAAGAGGCTGCTATAGGCACAGGGGCAGGTCTTGGCCCATCCTCCTGGCTCCACCCGGCCCCTCCCATTGCGTACCCCGGTCCCCTGTCTGCCAGCAGCCCCTCTCCTGCTGCCACTGAGCAATTGGGGCTGGCACCTGTCAGCAGGTGTAAGCAGCAGCTGCTGTCCCCATTACCCCTCAGGAGCAGGGAGAGGTGGAGAAGCCCTCGGGCAATCACACCCACTGATGGTGCCGAGCGATTGGCACAGGCGCCAGGCACTGGCTGTGGGTGCGAGCAGGGCCAGTACCGGCAGCGGGTGTGAGAGGCGGCTGCTGGCACTGATCTCCCCTCAGGAGCAGGGGGAGGTGGTGAGGCCCTGAGGGGCGATTGGGGCCGGCAGCCACTGCTCACACCCGCTGAAGGCACCGAGTGATCAGGGCTGGCGCTGGGTGCTGGCAGTGGGTGTGAGCAGGGCTGGCGCCAGCACCAGGTGCAAGCACCAGGCGGGACTGCGACGCACGGGAGCAAATAATTTTCAGTAACCACCAGAGGCTCGCCCCAATGACAGTGACTGGAGCCTTGGTCTGGCACCCCTGCTCACCTGCTCCACCATCCTGCCCTGGCCGACACCTGCCATGTTCCATGCACACCCCCTGGTGGTCAGCACACGTCATAGTGACCGGTTGTTCGGTTGTTCCAGTTGTTCTGCCATTCGGTCTATTTGCATATTAGCCTTTTATTATGTAGGATGCTTTTCTTTTATCTGTGTTACAAACCCCACAGTACATATTTATTATTTTTGTTTAAACAATTACCTTTTAAATTATACTACATTTTATTTTTTAAATATGTTTTTATTTATTTTAGAGAGAGGAAGGGAGAGAGAGAGAGAGAGAGAGAGAGATCAATGTGAATGAGAAACATCAATCAGCTGCCTCCTGCAGACCCCCTACTGGGAATCAAGCCTGCAACCTGGGCATGCACCCTGACCAAGAATCAAACCCATGACCTTCTGGTGCATGGGAAGATGCTCAAGCAACTGAGCTACACTGCTCAGGGCAAAATAAAATTTAGTAACAGAAAAAAAATGTCATATATTTAACCATGTAGTATTTTCTGTGCTCTTTATTTTTGTGTAGATCCAGATTTCCCTTTGTTATTTTTTTCTTCCCCTGAAAAACTTCTTTTAACATTTCTTGTAGTGTGGTTGAATTATTTAAGTTCTTATATGTCTGAAATTACCTTTATGTTGCCTTTGCTTTTGAAAGTTATATGCTGTATATAGAATTTTGGGTTTACAGTGTTTTTCTTTTAGTATTTTAAAGTATTGATTCACAATCTTTTTGTTTTGTATTATTTATGCTGTCAAATTTTTATTCCTTTAATCCTCTTTATGTAGCATGTCTTCTTTCCTCAAGAATGCTTTTAAGATTTGTTTCCCTTTATTATTGTTTTTGAGCAATCTGGTTGTGATTTGCTGTGGTGCAATTTTCTTCATATTTTTGTGGTTAGGGTTTATCGAACTTCTTGTATTTGTGGCTTTACAGTTTTCCTCATGTTTAGAAAAATTTGAACAATTCTTCAAATCTTTTTCCTGCTTCGTTCACCAACTCTCCTCCCCTTTGTGTACTCTAATTATCCTTACAGTAGCTCACTTGAAGTTGTCACCTCACTGATGCTCATTTATTTTATTTTTTAGATACATAGTTCTCTGTTTGATTTTCAGATAGTTCCTGTTGCTATACTTTCAATTTTAATCTTTTTTTCTGCAATATTTTGTTGCTAATGTCATACAGTGCATTTTTTCATCTCAGACATTGTAGTTTTCATCTCTAGGAGTTTGATTTGCATATTTTCTATATACAGTTGACCTTTGAACAACGTGGGGGTTAGGGACACTGACCCTCCACAGAGTTGAAAATTCACATATAACTTTTGAGCACCCGAGTATTAACGACAGTCATCCCTCAGTATCTACAGGAAATTTGTTCCAGGACCCCCATCCCACCTCCCAAGGATGACAATATCCACGGATACTCTTATATAAAATAAGGTAGAACAATGAATAAAGTCAGTCCTCTACATCTGTCGTTGGTTAAATCTTTAGACGTGAAACCCAATATTTTGTTTATTTGTTGAAAAAAATCTACATATAAGTGGACCCACACAGTTCAAACCCATGTTGTTCAAGAGTGAGCTGTATATATATTTATATAAATATATATATGTATGTATATATATATACACATACATACATATATATGTGTGTATGTATGTGTGTATACACACACACACATACACACACAAACACACACTAGAGGCCCGGTGCACGAATTCATGCACGGGTGGGGTTCAGCCGGCCTGCCCCAATGGGAACCGATTGGGGCTG
>NW_005361458.1:1253059-1266129 GCF_000412655.1 Myotis brandtii | reverse complement strand
GATCAGCTGCCTCCTGCACACTCCCTAATGGGGATGTGCCCACAACCAAGGTACATGGCCTTGACCGGAATCGAACCTGGGACCCTTGAGTCCATAGGCTAACGCTCTATCCACTGAGCCAAACCGGTCAGGGCATATTTTCAACTTCTAATGATTTTATTGGGACATTCTCATTGTAAATTAAAAAGCATTCTGTATAATTCTTTTTATGTCCTTGTAAACTAATACTATCGTCTGTGTCGGTTTTGGGTTGGATTTGATTGGTTGTTTACCTCATTATTAATTTTTTTTTTTACTTCTTTACATGTTTGGTAATCTTTGTTTGTGTGATATGAATTTTACCTTATTGGGTATTTTAATATTCCTATAAAAAATTCTTGAACTTGGTTCTTAGATACAGCTAAATTACTTGGAAACAGCTTTATTCTTTTGGGTCTGGCTTTTGAGATTTTCTGGGGAGGACCAGGGCAATGTTTACTCTGTAGTTAAAGCAACTGACTTGGCACCACTGAGGCACAAGCTCTCTTGAGTTCTCTACTCAATGCTTGGTCAGTTACAGCTTCCTAGTATGTCTGGTGGGAATAGGCACTGTTCCTAGCCTATGTGAGTGCTGGGCACTGGTCCCTCGAATCTTGGGTGGTTCTTTCTGCAGTTTTGATTGGTTTCTTCACATGCTTGTGCTGATCAGTTCTCCACTCAGACCTGCCCAGTTCTCTCTGTGACCATGTGTAGCTCGCTCCACTCTGGAACTTGGCCTTACAAGTGCCAGCTGCCTTGCTGTCCTCAGATTCTGATCTCTGAGGCTTCACCCTGGTTTTTCCTGTTTGCATTGTGGGCTGGAGAACCTCTCAAAATTGGGACAGTTGTGGGTCTCATCTCATTTGTTTTCTGCCAGTCAGGGATCACTGCCCTTCATTTCCTGATGCCCAGTCTTGAAAATTGTTGTTTCTTGCACACACACAAACACACGCACGCACACGCACACACGTATACATATGCATCATACGGTTGGCTGGTTTCAGGCAGGAGGAGAAGTCAGTCCTTCTTACTCCACCTTGCCCTGGAACTGAAGCCTGCTGGCATGCTTTTTGAATTGTCAGAACCTGTTAGCTCAGTGTCTTTCAAAGGCATCCATGTAGTCTAGTGGGAATGGTGCTATAAGGCTGAGTCGCATCCTCTTTCTTCCAGTTACCAGCTGTGTAAGCCATCTCAAGGGACAGACTCGTGGAGTCTTCTGCTGGGTGAAACTTCATAGGTGATGTGGTCCGTTCTCCAACGGATGGCCAAAACTCTCTCTGCATCGCTTTTCCCAGACTTTCACACATTGGGCAAATTTCCTTTTTAAAGAACACATTTCCTATTCTAGATGTTTCTCATGGTTTGAAGCTTTTTTCTTACATGAGCTAAAATCTGTCTTTCTCTGACTTCCATCTAAATTTGTCTGGTGAAGTCACGTGAAGGCAGTCTAATCCCTTTTCCATATTTGAGAGCTGCTTGCTTCCATCCTTCCCAGGATACGCATCTCCTCATCTCTCTGCGCCTCAGTTGTCTCGATCGTAGGATGTGGCCTTTCTGGAAAAGCTCCCTGTGTCTGTGCGTGCCTTCTTGAATGCCAGATGCAGAAGAGAAAATGCTGTCTCTGCCTCCCAGAAACTCATTGGGGAAGAGATTCAACTGATGCAGTGGGAAAGTAAAAATGCCACGTTATAAAAGCGTGCCAAGTGAGCTGGCCCTTCACAGGCCTTTAGAAAAGATCAAATTAATTAAGGCCTCCAAAGTGAATCTTATGCACTGAAAAGGACTGTTAATAAGTATGTTTGGTAGGATGATGAGCAGTAGTCAAAGATGTATCAACAGCTGACCTGTCCCCATTCGTTTTCCTGAGGCCCGTTATGCCTCGGACCTTTTCCGTTTCAGGTTCTGAGTGACACCTTTGGGTTCCACACAGCCAATGAGTTTTGATAAGTGATGGTGCTTGCAGGAGGGTGGAAGCATACCAATAAGTGGCTTTTTTCTACTGCAGATTATTTGGACTTGGCTCTTGTAAAGACACCTTGAGCTTCTATGTGAACGCAGACCCTGTAAGCGAGGTGTACTGTAAAGCCCTACTGATGCCTTTTTGTTTAACAATTTAAAACTCCAGATCGCAATGACAGTACTTCGGCATTTACCGTACGGGGAGCCAGGAAACACCTTTCAGAAGAGAGCGGTGCAGAACCCAGGTATCGTGATTTCGTAGCACTAGGTCATGCTGTATCCCCGACACACACAGGTGTTAGGGCTTCCCATCATAATTTTGCAAGCATCTCGTTACCTTGCCGAGATTATAATACATGATATTAAGAGAGAGACCTATATAGAGACATGGCATGCTGCTGTAGTCATCATTTGGGAGAGCATACAATATGGCAGCATTTTTTAGACTAGAGGAGTGTGTTACAAATGCAGATTTTTCAGGTCCTACCCGCAAAGATTGTGATTTAGCCATTCCGTGGGTACTGGGGGCAGGAGAGCTGCTGTGTACTTGAAATTCATTTCTGGATAATCCTAGCACAGGTGGGTCCATCCTACTTGGAGAAACATTGGTGGGGAGATTAACCAAAGTATTTCTATGCATAATCCACCGACACAGACAATAGTGTGGTGAAGACCTGAGGTGGAGGCAGAGGGCAGGCCAGAAGGGGTCAATAGGGGGAAAAGGAGTACATCTGTATAACTTTCAACAATAAAGATACATTTAAAAAAAAAAGAAACATTTTTGGGGAGTGATACTGTGATGTGAGGGTAGAAAAATCTTGCCCTGCCTCTGACCGTGTATTTGTTCTTGCCTCCACCAACTTCTGAGTCTACTTTCTTTAAAAAAAAAAAATCAGGAATTTATATCATGAGGAATAAAAAAGTGAGTTAGACAAGACTCTTCAGTCTAGCCTTAAGATACCCATATGTCCTGGTTTAGTCAGGGTTGTGTATCTGGATCATACAATCTACCTGTTCTTCAGGGGTGTTGGGAAAATGAATGGAAAATCAAGTGCCTGCCCAGTCTCAGAACAAGTGTGACTCCCCCCTGCCTTATCATTAAATGTGCTGAATGTTGTTTACTTTCCAAAGTGGCCAGGCTAACTAAGATTCTAAACTAGAACTTCAAGCATTGTACATGTGAGTTAACTATTTCTAGACTGTAAGAACTGTTTCCAGGCCTATTTCCAATCGCTGTTTTCATGATCTACCAAATTGAGGGCAAATTATTAATATGAAAAAAGAACAAGATCTTACCTAAAATATGAACTTAAGCTTTTGGAGTCACACATGTGTTTCTGAGTGCATTTGAAAGTTTTAGTGCCCTGTACTTACCAATATTTAAAGTATAGTACTCTGAGAAGAATCTTTTCTATATTTTTGTTCCACCTGTATATAATAAACTATAAATCTTACATATTTTTATAGGCAGAATTTTTTTCTCTTAGTTATTTATAAAATCTTCCATATATTTTAATATGTTGAGTATCCTATTTGTAAAGTTGTAGTTGTCCAAAACAAACCAAATTATCATTGACAAGTAGATATGTAGTTTATCAATAGAAGGGAAAATGTTTTAATTTATTCTGCTTGGATCTAAAATTATAATTTTAGCAGCATCTATTCTTACAAAGAAATTAGCTTGTTACCAAGACATGATGCAGCAAGGAGATTAACCTGATAATGAATTAACTACACAATCTTCTGCCTTTTTTGTACCAGAGAGAGGACAGAAGAAACAAGCTGTTGACTTTCCAGCATTCTTTTGACACTTTACATGAAATGACAGAAAAGGAAATGTGAGAAGTAAAAACAAAGGACTTAATACTCAATTATCTAAATTTAACTTTATGAAAGCCCAATAGTCTTGGGGATTTACGATGTATGGCTATCTAAACTGGTCGTTCTTAATTTATGAGCCATGGTGTTCATTTGTACCATGACCCCTTCATAGGTGAGCCGCCAAAATGTGATCACTGTACACAATTAATGTTTGCTACGATAATCGCCCCATTGTCTTCTATAAGAAACATTTTGATGAGACCGAGTGGCTATGTGTTGTTGAGCAGGGTCCAACTGTGGCAAATGAGAGGTGGAAAGCTTTGTTGGAAGATCAGACTGGTAACGAACCGAGGTCTGTCTCTCAGGCTCCATGAGTTCTCTAGCTCTTCTCTTGCTCGCTAAGTTGCTTGGGTTTCCCACCTCCGCCCAGCGGCCTGGGATGGGCATTGTTGAGCAGGGTCCAACTGTGGCAAATGAGAGGTGGGAAGCTTTGTTGGAAGATCAGACTGTTAATGAACTGAGATCTGTAGAGGTCTGTCTCTCAGCTCCATGAGTTCTCTAGCTCTTCTCTTGCTCGCCAACTTGCTTGGGTTTGGCACCTCCGCCCAGCGGCCTGAGATGGGTGGTTTGGTTACACTGACTGCAGGACTTCAGGTTTTGGCTTTGGCTCCTAGATCCAGACTCACCCCACCCTTTACCAGACTTAGAAAATTAGCATTAAAATGGCCACCTCCCTTGGTTTCCCTGGAACTTCACTATTTCAGGGTTCCTTTTAGGGTTACAAAAGTAATATACATTCATTATGAAAAGTATCAACAAATGAAAGAAGAAAAATTTAAACAATCTATAATTCTCTCACCAAAAATAGTTTTGATATTTTGAGGACTTAATCTCCTCTAGTCCTTTTCTACATGTTTGTTTTTAAGAGATAGGATCATGCTGTTTTAAGTCTGACTCATTTTCTTTTAAGTCTGACTCATATTCTCATGAATGTCTTTTCCATCACTTTTAATGGTTGCTGTGCGCTCCACTAAATGAAAGTATCATATTTTACTTAACTAGTCTGTTGATTGTTTCTTAGTTCCTTAGGAAAGTTTCTCTTAAATTTCCGAGTATCATTCTAGCTGAAGTACAGAAAAAAAGGTATATTTTCATGTGTGATCACATATGTGTTTACTTATACACTTGTGTCTCGGTGTGTAATTGTGGCTTTGACTATTAATTGGAAAAGTAGGGCAGGGAAATAGGGGCAGCTGTACAGAGTGGTGGTGTCAGTGGCAATGCTCCGGCCTCCTGCCTGTGATCCCAGATAATTTCTTGCCAGGGAGATAATGAACTGAATTAGAGCCAGACGCTCGCTCTTCCCTCTGCCTGTCTGCATTGCTAATAGAATAATATGACGATTACAGTACTAATGTAAAATATGTTATAATCAAATGATATCACTGCAATTATAGCCAGCACTTACAGCACTCACGGAGGGCCAGGTACTATTCGAAGCAGCTTCACACACAGTAGCTTCATCTTTATTCGTTAATCTTTATAACCACTTTATGGAAAGCACATACCCTGGAGCACAGCAACATAAAGGATATTCCAAATGTCTAAACCATTATTCAAACTTATCCCGGGAATAGACAAAGCAAATTTTCATCTACTTTAAAAGTGTGCAGTGTGAAAACGGAGGGTCTCTTGAACAGGGGTGGTGAACAGCACTCCAGAAGTTAGCAGGCCTTTCGGCATTGGTGCATCTCTGATGCACTAATTGCTGCTGCACGGAACCCATCCAGGGAGAAAAGCAGTAGAGGCAGCAAGCAGAAAAAGTACTGGAAAACAAATACTTCCTTAGTGGTTATTTTTAAATGCTCTGCTTAAGATGAACCAGATGTTCTGACCCCTTCAAAAGGGAGAAAAACAAACTTCTTATGAACTGATGGTCTGTGTGGGGTCCTTAGTCACACTCCTACCCCTGGTCAAATAGAATGTAGCCCGAGGTGCATGTAGAATGTGCCTCGTCATAGCTAAGGGCTCACACTTCCTCGGCTTCCATGTCCCCTTGGAAGTGCAATCTGTGGGCTCCTTTCGGATGAGGAATCTGAGGGCGCTGCGGAAGTGCAACACCTGCCCATCCTGACATAGCTGGGAAGTGGGAGACTTGGAACCCAGGAAGGTGGCTTTTCAGGCTTCCTTTCTTTAAGTTAACCTCTGACCTGACCTGTGCCTGCCAAGAGAAGGCAAAGGTGATTATGAAAATCTGTTATTTAGTGAGCTTTCTTCGTCTCCGCTTTTGAACAAATGACAGTTTCCCCTTCATATTGTAGCAGCTTATAGGCCTCACAGGTCTGTGGCTGTTACCCTCTCTACGCTGAACACAAGCTTGTTGAATATACTTAATATCCATTATTTCTCTAAGCCATCATCACCATTCATTTCCTTTTGGAAATATTCTTTTTGTCTTGTTTTATATTTGTAATTTAACTATTTTGCTTTTGAGTGGGCAGTAAAATGTTGGTTTGCTGAAATTCCTTCTATTACCGAATGGCTCATCAGGATTACACACCTCTGGGTCACTTCCCTTCACTGTCTGATAGGGCCGCTACCATCACCACTTACTTTCTTTGTAAATTAGCCATTTTCTTCTGTAGTAATTTGTGTCCATATCTGACTATAGGCTCCCAGCAGGAAGTGGTAGATGTAGGTGAGAGATGCGCATCTAGGGCACTGAATATAATTAGCAGGTTCTCTGAGTTAGCTCATCATCTCAGCTTCCCTGGTGCCCCATCCCCCTTTCTCTCTCAAATGTCTTTTATCTAAATCACTGGTTAGTAAATTTGCTTCTGTTGTACAAGATCAACAGTACTGTACAGTAAAAGCATATTTAAAATACACAGAAAAAAAAATTCCAACCTTTTCTGAGAGCCAGAGAAAGCTTATTGTATAAATAAATGGTCTCTGTGGATTTCATTTGGATTATTTCCATGCCCAAGTTTTCATAATGTACCTTCAAATTATCACCTCATATACTTATCTCTTTTGTAGCACTAATCATCAGGGTTCAGGAAGCCTTCTATCATTTCTCCCAAATGTGCTCACTATTTTTACAGGCTTTGAAATCTTACATCTTCAATTAAAAATATGAATGGGTAAATTCTCTGGTTGCCTTTTGGAAGTAATCTCACATTACTTTGCCTTCCATGCCACCCACATGCTACATACTTACAAGCTCTGAATAATGATGTAGTAACTCCTTTCTGAGACCTAGCCAATGAATCTATACATTTTTCATACATCACCTTAAATGCAGGGTGGCTTCCTGGCAGGTCTGGTTGAGAAATGTATCTGTTAACGTCTCATGAACTTCCATGCCACATGCATGAGAGATTGTCTCTGTTTAACTTTAATGAAAAGGCAGGTTTTGGGTGAAATTTTTTAACAACGGAAACTTGGATTTTCCTTCATATTTTCTCTCAGCATTACTTTGCTGAGGCAATTCTTCTCCATTCTTCCTCTGTTTGCCTTAGGATTCTTATTGCCTATAAAGACTTTTCTCAAACACTCTTTCTGGATTTTCTCCTCCCCAATCGAAATTTACTTGTCTTTTCCTCATTTTTCTTTAAACAGTCTGGCCTCTGTTGTTTTTGATGAGAAGTCAGCTGTACCACAATGGGACAAGGTATTTTTCTCTTACTGATCTCAACAATCTCTCTTTGACTACCAACCTTTTGATGATTCTCAGTGTGAATTTATCCTACTTGGAGTTTATTGAGCTTCTTAAAAGTATCGATTAGTGAGTGCTCTTCATCAAATTTGGGAAGTTTTCAGCCATTATTTCTTTGAATATATTTCTGTTCCTTTCTCCTCTCCTTCTGGTACTTTCATGATGTGTGTGTTGGACATAATGCCATCCTACCTTTCTGAGTCTCTGTTATTGTTTTCTTCTGTTCTTTGCATCGCATAGTCTCTGTTCATCCGTTATCAAGGTTGCTGATTCTTCCTTTTACCAGTTCAAATCTACTGCTGAGCCACTCTAGTGAGTTCTTCATTGTAGTTACTGTAGTTTCTAACCCCAGAATTTCCATGTGGTTGTAATTTGTGTTTCTATTGATAATTCTCTATTTGATGGGACATTGTCATCACACCTTCCTTTACTCTGTAAGCATAGCTTCCTTCAGTTCTTTGAGCATATTTATAATGGCTGCTCGCAAGTCTCTGTCTTTTAAGTCTAACTTCTGGGCACCTCTGAGTTTCTGTTGCCTGTTTTTTGGGGGGTGGGGGGTATGGGAGAGGGGTCATACTTTTTTGGTTTCTGGCTTTTCTTTTGTTTTCTGCCTGCCTCATAAATTTTTTTGAAAAATAAACATTTTGGGTAAAATATTGCAGCACTTCTGAATGCTGACCCCTCTGTCCTCTTTTTGGAGGAAGTTCCTTGAAGTTGTTATGTGTTTGGTCACTTGTTTACCTCTTTGGTGACTTGGCCGGACTAATCCTGTGAAGTCTGTTTTATCTACATTATGTACTTTATGACTTCCTTGCTCAGGTTTTTGTTTTTTTTTCCTTGTTTGTATGTTGTAGACTGGCTTCCTGGGGTTTTTCCCTGGGTCTGCATACACCATTTATTGATCGAAGTTTGTGCTTCAGCCACCTTTACCAGGTGGATGTGTGTGCTCTCACGCTCAGGGCGTTTGTGCCCCCCTCCCCTCCCCCTCCCATGTAGCTGGGTGCTCCTTTCTCCCATCTCTCCAGAGAGGGTGTGGCACTGGCTATGCACACGGCCTTCCGGACCACGAGGCATGAACCTGATTTTATTTGTAAGCCTGACTTCCTGACTTCCTCCTCGGTTAAGGCGGCTTATTGTTTAGCAAGTCTTTGATCAAAGGTGTGCTTAAGCCCTTGGAGTCAGTAAGGCTTCCGTGTTCTGCTGATGGACCGGTGTCTGACTTGGGAAATGTTTTCATGTCCGCCTGTGTCTCCTTATTCCTGAGTGGGTGCAGCCGAGGGTGTGTTCTCAACCTTCTTGACCCTTGGGGCTGAGTGTGCTCCCAGGAGCACTCTTCTTGGATGTCTCTCTGTTAAATGTATGGCTGGTCCATCATTTCTCTTTTTGCTACTGTCATGAAGCTACCAGCCCCCATGTAGCTAATTGCTTGCTGCCACCAAAATCTCCATTGTTTTGGACAATGCCCTTAGGCAGGAACTTCTCCCTACTCCAGCGGTTCTCAACCTGTGGGTCGCGACCCCTTTGGGGGTGGAACGACCCTTTCACAGGGGTCGCCTAAGACCATCAGAAAACACATATATAATTACATATTGTTTTTGTGATTAATCACTATGCTTTAATTATGTTCAATTTGTAACAATGAAAATACATCCTGCATGTCAGATATTTACATTACGATTCATAACAGTAGCAAAATTACAGTTATGAAGTAGCAACGAAAATAATTTTATGGTTGGGGGTCACCACAACATGAGGAACTGTATTAAAGGGTCGCAGCATTAGGAAGGTTGAGAACCACTGCCCTACTCTATCCCAAACACAATCAGTCTCCTGGTAGAGCTCTGGCATTAGGACCTGCCTCTTCTTTTGGGCAAATCCTCTCTGCTGTTGCACTGAAACCTTGCCCCTATGGTCTGCTTTGGGGAACTCCAAACTAAGACAGACACATGGATGTAGAAGAACAAAACTGCCATTGGCAGGAAGAGTGGGGAGTGGAGGAGGGCAAGGAGCATAAAAGGAACCTGAGTTATATTTTTACATTTTATTTATTTAAATGTTTCCATACCAAGTAGTACAGAACGTTAGCTTTTTAAAAGCTGAGTGGTGCTTAGGTGGGTGCCCGCCTTTCGGAGTGTGAATTAATGTGCCAGATTTCTATGGGACGCTAGTCTTGCTCTTTGACTTTTCATTTTTCTCCTGGAACCTGTTTCTTGTGGTGCTTAAATCCAGTTTCTCCCTTGGCATGTTCATCATCTCAGTGTGAGTAAATTAATTCATCATAAGCATAAAGAAAGGTGCCTGTATCCAGCCGGTCCAGGAGAAGATGCACCACAGTCATTAAATGGCAAGAGACTTTCCCTCCATTTTTTGTTGTACTTCACAGTATAACTTTCTCTTCCAACAGTAGTGTGGTACCTAAAATCATCTGCTTTACTAAAGATATTCTCCGGAGCTTTAAATGACAGGTTCTTAAAGGGAAGCCAGGGATGGGAGAGGGGGGTGCCGGGGGAGATTAACCAAAGAACTTATATGCATATATGCATAACCAATGGACACAGATAAGAGTGTGGTGGAGCCCTGGGGGGGTGGGGCGGCTAGAAGGTGTCCAGGGGGAAAACAGGACACATCTATACCTTTCAGCAATAAAGAGAAATTAAAAAAAAAATAAATGACAGGTTCAGCATACTCTTAAGCTAGGAAATGTTATGTAAGAGTAGATGGTAGTTCACTCAAAAGAAACAGTTTGCAGGAAACCATAAAATAATTTCATTGGGAAAATTTCTTTTAGGTTCCAGAAAATTAAGTCCCACTGTGAGTTTTCGTGTGCTGTGTAGGGAAGGGGGTCAAAACCAAAGCAAAAGGACAACAGCAATAAAGAAAATACATTGTGTCCTCTAAGCCTACTTAGAGAGCAGGATGCTTTTATTAGCAAATTTGGGCCTTGGTGCATGCGGGGCTTCTTCCAGAGGAGCCGTATGTTCTCTGGCGCATGCCAGGTTTGTGACGATCCTGGTTCCTTGGTCCTGCAAAGGAAAGTGAAATGTGTAGCCCTTACCGCAGGCATGAAACTCTTCCTGAGACAGCATCCCTTGGTGACACCAAGCTCTCATTTGGCTGAGTGGCTTTGCACTAAGTATATCGAGCATGATATTTTAAAATTGTAAATCCTTGCATGTGTCACCTTCAAGGCTCTTAGTTTGACGGCCTTCATTTAGTCCAAAAGGGCCTGCAGGGTCTGGCTCCTGCTGGCATCTGCAGCTTCATCTTGGGTGCTTTCTCCTTCTTTTTCTAGTCTTGATTCACACTGGCCTCTTGGGGGAGCCATGCTTACCCCACATATTCAAGGGCTTCGCCTGTCCTTCTCGGGGTGTCTGCAGTGCCTGCCACATAGAAGGCATTCAATAAATACTTTCCAAATGAATGAGTGACAGAGATCAGAAGGTGGCTAGGCTCTAACATGGTGGTGGTGATGGTGATAGAAAACAACCATATGCGAAATGTACCACCTTTGACTGCCTTGTCTCATCACTGGTGTTTTAAATGGGGGTTGAATAGGCCAACTCTTACTTTCATCCTATTCTTTCTAGCTTCTTAAAATCATATTCTTATCAACAGTCATGACCTTAATTTTAAAAACCTGTTTAAGATACAGTTGCAGCCCTGGCTGGTAGCTCAGTACTTTGGAGTGTTGTCCCATAGAACACCAAAAGGTTATGGGTTCAATTCCTGTTCAGGGCACATACCTAGGTTGTGGGTTCGATCCCCAGTCTGGGTGCATACGGGAGGCAACTGGTCGATGTTTCTCTCCCACACCAATGTTTCTCTCTCTCTCTCTCTCTTTCTCTCTCTCTCTCTCTCTTCCTCTCTCTCTAAAATCAATAAAAACATATCCTCTGTTAAGGATTAAAATAAAACAAAACAAAGGTACCATTGCAGAAAGTGCCCAGAGATGTGGTTAATTTCCCTGTTTTCTATATCTGCCTTTTGTCTTCAAGCTTTGCCACTGGCAGAGGAGTATTTTGTGAGAAAGAAGAAAGCGCAAATGCTGTGATGGTTCAGGGTAATGAAATCAAGCAGAATTGAATAGAAAAGAGAAGTTAAAGATAAAAGATGAACAAACCAAATTGGTGCAGAGGTTGTTGTGCAACTCCTTGGCCTTCTCATCCACTTATGCATTGAGCAAGGCACCGGGAGATAGAGAAGAACAAAATCAAAACCACTGCCTTGCAGGGAATTTAGGAAGTTGGAGAGACATTCAAATGGATGATGGTAGCACAAAATACAATCTAACAAGTGCTGAATAGAGTTAGGCCCAGGAGCTGTGGGAGCACAGAGGGGTTTGGCTATCGGCACAGCGGATGGTACAATTGACTGAGAGAAAATAGGATTCAGTAGACATACTGAAGAGTAGACATAGAGGCAAAGGAAGGAAGTAATGGATTTATTATTGAAGCCAGTAAAGTCTAATGGATTTTAATCAGTTCTTGGTATTTACCAAAAACATGGTTAGCAACAATTATTAGCAATGTAAACAGCTATAGAAAGTAAGTTAAAAATTCTAAAGAATTTGTGTACTTTGAAGTATCCCCCAGTGCTGCTGATTGATATCTATTGATCACAGCCAGCCCAAGCAGACCCTTTCCTGGGAAAAGGGAAATATACTGAGTATGAGAATTAGGGGTCCTGGATTTCTGCCCTGTCTCTGGTACCACCGGGCTGGGCTGTCTAACCATCACCTGTGTTCATCTTGCCCCACTTCCTCAGGGGTTCCCATCACTGCTCCTCTCCCCACTCCCCAGCATACACAGGTACCCACAGGATAGTGTGTTCTCATCAAGAATACACATTTACTCTTGTAGTAATTCTCTTCTGATGGGTGACCAGATTTCCTCTTTCTTATAATCTCCACCCAAAATCTGAGTTGGAAGCCCTCATTTTTCAGAAAAAAAGAAAGAAAGAGAAATCTACTCTGCATAGGCTCATGAATGTTTTCTCTCCTTTTTTTCTTAATCCTCACCTGAAGATATTTTCTCCATTGATTTTTTTTTTAGAGAGAGTGGAAAGGATGGAGAAAGGGGGGAGAGAGAAAGATAAAGAGAGCGAGAGAGAGAAACACATCAATTAGTTGAATCCCACATGCACCCAACCGGGCCCAGGGAATGAACCTGCAACTCTGACCAGAAATCAAATCCGAGACCCTTCCATACGCAGGCAGACACTGTCACCACTGAGCCACATTAGCCAGGTCTGTTTTCCCTTTCTTCACACATTTTCTTGCTTACTGTTTGCTAACACTGAACTAATACACCACAGAATTCTAATAACATGAGTTGATTTGATAGGAAAACTTAAGAGGTCACTTCTGAAAAACGCCTAGCATTGCTTTCTGAAATGTAAATTTTGAATTCATCTTTAAGGAGTAACAGTGCCCACAGGTACATTATTTTGCTCTTAAAGAGCCTCATCTGGAATGTTATCTCATATGTTAATGGACCTCAAATCTTTAATCAGCCTGGACTTTAGAACGTGTGTGTGTTTCTTCCTTCTACTACAA
>NW_005361458.1:1249144-1253006 GCF_000412655.1 Myotis brandtii | reverse complement strand
CAAATATTGTATTTGTTCCTGTTTTGTTTTTTTACTTCAAAATAAGATATGTGCAGTGTGCATAGGAATTTGTTCATAGTTTTTTTTTAAACTAGAGTCCGGCCCTCCAACGGTCTGATGGACAGTGAACTGGCCCCCAGTTTAAAAAGTTTGAGGACCCCTGTACTACAAGTTCGTCCTAGTTAGAAGCAACTTGGAAGCCTCCACTTTATAGTCACCATGTCCATGACTTCCCATGTCACTTTGTTACTCTCAAGTAACAGGGTCATGTGGTAGTACTTGTGGAGTAATGACTAGCGTTGTGTTGGTGAAGTACTTTACAGTTGACAAAGTGCCTACTCAGTTATCTAACATAATAACGTAATCTTCACAACTTCCCTGTGAGGTAGCTTTTAATTATCAACCTCTTAAGTCAGGAAACTTAAGAGATAAAATTATGTGCCTCAGGTCACCCAACCTAGAAAATAGCACAAAAGGTCCATAAACTTAAGAATGGATAAACAAGATATACTCTACCCATACAATGAAATGTCACTCATCTGAAAAAAGAAATGAAGTACCAGTAAGTGCTGCAACATAGATGAACCTTGAAAATATTATGCTACGTGAAAGGAGCCATAAACAAAAGAGCACATAATTATAAGACTTAATTTATAGGTAAGGTCCAAAATAGATAAATCCAGAGAGAGACAAAGGAGACTAGTGGTTGTCAGGGGGTGGAGCATTGAATGGAGTTGGGAGAGGAGACTGGTAATGTGCACAGTGCCTTTGTGGTATGAGGAAACTGTTTAAAACTTACATTATGGTTATGATCACACAATTCTGTAAATGCATTAAAATTATTGAATTGTATACTTTAAATGAGTGAACTTTGTGGCATGACAATTATATCTCAATAAATTTGTTAAAATTATTAATTCATTTTTCTCTTCTCTATACCTCGGAGCTTGAGGGCAAGTGATTTCAAAACAGCTGTCAATAGGCCCCCTTCTTGGTACATATTTCCCACCACTTTTCTGCTGTCATAAGATATCCCCCTCTTCCTCATTTTTCAGAAAAAAAAAAAAGAAAGAGAAATCTACTCTGCATAGGCTCATGAATGTTTTCTCTCTTTTTTTTCTTAATCCTCACCTGAAGATATTTTCTCCATTGATATTTTTTTTTTTAGAAAGAGTGGAAGGGATGGAGAAACGGGGGAGAGAGAAAGATAAAGAGAGTGAGAGAGAGAAACACATCAATTAGTTGACTCCCACATGCACCCAACCGGGCCCAGGGAATGAACCTGCAACTCTGACCAGAAATCAAATCCGAGACCCTTCCATACGCAGGCAGACACTGTCACCACTGAGCCACATTAGCCAGGTCTGTTTTCCCTTTCTTCACATATTTTCTTGCTTACTGTTTGCTAACTCAGTGAACTAATACACCATAGAATTCTAATAACATGAGTTGATTTGATAGGAAAACTTAAGAGGTCACTTCTGAAAAACGCATAGCATTGCTTTTTGAAATGTAAATTTTGAATTCATCTTTAAGGAGTAACAGTGCCCACAGGTACATTATTTTGCTCTTAAAGAGCCTCATCTGGAATGTTATCTCATATGTTAATGGACCTCAAATCTTTAATCAGCCTGGACTTTAGAACGTGTGTGTGTTTCTTCCTTCTACTACAAGTAAGCCCTGGTTAGAAGCAATTTGGAAGCCTCCACCGTATAGTCACCATGTCCATGAATTTCCATGTCACTTTGTTACTCTCAAGTAACAGAGTCATGTGGTAGTGCTTGTGGAGTAATGACTAGCATTGTGTTGGTGAAGTACTTTACAGTTGAAAAGTGCCTACTCAGTTATCTAACATAATAATGTAATCTTCACAACTCCCATGTGAGGTAGCTTTTAATTATCAACCTCTTAAGTCAGGAAACTTAAGAGATAAAATTATGTGCCTCAGGTCACCCAACCTAGAAAATAGCACAAAAGGTCCATAAACTTAAGAATGGATAAACAAGATATACTCTACCCATACAATGAAATGTCACTCATCTGAAAAAAGAAATGAAGTACCAGTAAGTGCTGCAACATAGATGAACCTTGAAAATATTATGCTACGTGAAAGGAGCCATAAACAAAAGAGCACATAATTATAAGACTTAATTTATAGGTAAGGTCCAAAATAGATAAATCCAGAGAGAGACAAAGGAGACTAGTGGTTGTCAGGGGGTGGAGCATTGAATGGAGTTGGGAGAGGAGACTGGTAATGTGCACAGTGCCTTTGTGGTATGAGGAAACTGTTTAAAACTTACATTATGGTTATGATCACACAATTCTGTAAATGCATTAAAATTATTGAATTGTATACTTTAAATGAGTGAACTTTGTGGCATGATAATTATATCTCAATAAAGTTGTTAAAATTATTAATTCATTCTTCTCTTCTCTGTACCCCGGAGCTTGAGGGCAAGTGATTTCAAAACAGTTGCCACTAGGCCCCCTTCTTGGTACATATTTGGCTCCACTTTTCTGCTGTCATAAGATGTCGCCCTCTTCTTTTTTTAAAATATCTCTTTATTGATTTTAGAGAGGAAGGGAGAGGGAGAGAGAGATAGAAACATCAATGATGAGAGAGAATCATTGATTGGCTGACTCCTGCACGTCTGCATGGATCACATAGCTGTAATGATGTAAGCTGGAATTTGACCGATTTTGATCATTTTCCAAATTTATCTTTCCTCATCAGTGAAATCTGCATTATGTTTTATTTATTTATTTATTTTAGAGAGAAGAAGGGAGGGAGGTAGAGAGATAGAAACATCCATGAGAGAGAAATATCATCCATCGGCTGCCTCCTGTATGCCCCCACTGGAGATTGAGCTGGCCATCCAGGCATGTGCCCTGAATGGGAAACCAGTGACCTCTTGCTTGGTTCAGGGGTTGACACTCAGCCACTGAGCCACACTGGCTGGGTGATCTCTTTCTCAATTCTTCCTCTACTTTGTGTGTGTGTGTGTGTGTGTTTCTTGGTCTTTTTTTGTTGGCCTTTTACCTCTGCCTAGATTTTATTTATTAGTGATGTATAAGGTTCCCTCCTTGACCCATAACTGCTCTCTGGATACATCTTCTCCCTGTGTAAACTCATCTGCTTTTCCAGTTTTATAAATCAGATACATAGTGCTCACTCCATAAATCTATCTCTTGCTGTGACCTCTCCCTAAAGGTTCAGATATATATACACACACATATATATATGTGTGTATATATGTGTGCCCTTCCACACATACATATATGTATATATATTCAGTTACCTGTGACATATTTACTTGATCTTCAAACCTAGTGGCTCTGTACCTGAGTTATGTCCATTAGTATTCATCCATCTGTTAAAGCCTGAAACCTAGGAGTCATAGAATTCTCTGCTTCACTCCTATATATCAAATCAGTCACAAAGTCCTGTTTATTTTATGTCCTGAATATTTACTGAGTCCATCCTTCCTCTCAGAGTTTGTGGTTCACGCCTTCATCTTCCACCTGGAAGGTTACAGTAATATTCTAATGGGGACCTTTGTCTTTAATCTTGGTTTTTACAAGTCAGTCTTTATTGTGTAAGTAGATGATTTAAGAATTAATTAGCTTTGATAATCCCCATCTTAATCCTGTTAATGGCTCCCCATCAAGGCCAAGAGACAGTCTAAGATTTTATGGTAAGCCCCTTTGGAAAATATTTTGGAAATTTCTTTAAAAATTAAATATACATTTACCATAAGACCCAGCGATTCCACTTCTAGATTTCTACCCAAATGAAATGAAAACAGATTGGAGGACGCTTGGCTTAGGGCTGAATCCTGCCTTCCTACTTTAATGAGTGTTT
>NW_005361458.1:1242328-1248712 GCF_000412655.1 Myotis brandtii | reverse complement strand
CTGCTTGCTGGTGCCCTTCCTACTGAATACCCCCCACGTAGGGCACATGACCCATCTCAAGGGGGATTTAATGCCAGAGGCTTGAGGGTCCCATATTCTAATTCTACAACTTCCCATCTTATCCGTCTAGCTACAACACCACCTCCTAGGTCACCCCCCAGCTCCCTTGGTCTTCCCCCACTTCTCCCCGAACTCTGTACTCTGCGAACTCTCTGTGCGTGAGTCTAATATGTCTGAGCGACCCCGCAGCCTCTGCCCTCCTCTCCATCCACCACAGGGTAGGCAGGCAGCCCAG
Organism: Myotis brandtii; assembly: GCF_000412655.1. Taxonomy (NCBI): domain Eukaryota; kingdom Metazoa; phylum Chordata; class Mammalia; order Chiroptera; family Vespertilionidae; genus Myotis; species Myotis brandtii. Next base: position 1,248,417 of record NW_005361458.1, on the reverse strand, counting down.
TCCTCAGCCCCGGGCGGGGCCAAGGTGGGACATCGCCTTTCCCAGCCCTGCAGGTGCTGGACCCCTGGGTCTGCAGAAGTCATCAGGGCTGTGGTGTCCTGCGGGGCTCAGCAACCTGCGATGAAGAGAATGAAAGCACTAGTGGGAAGGAGAAGGCGGGCTCCATCTCTTACCCTTGATAACGCCCTGCAAAAATGGCCTGCTACCAAGGAGAGGCCTCCTGCTGGTGTGGACACACATGCATTTCTGTCATCCTTCGTGGCCCTGCTACTTGCTGGCCTGGTAGAACTCAAGAGAGGCCGGCAGAGGTGGGAGCGGCATCTCTTCCTGTTCAATGACCTGTTGGTTGTGGCCAAAATCAAATATAACAACAAATTCAAGAGGAAAAATAAAATAAAATTGAGTGACAGGTGGGCAGCAAGCTGTGTGGATGAAGTGGGAGAAGGCAGTACCGATGCCATGAGATCGTTGGTCCTGGGCTGGCCCACGGTGAACTTCGTGGCCACTTTCCGTTCCCAGAGCAGAAGGGCAAATGGCTCTCCCTCCTCCAGAGATGCCTCAGTCTAGAGAAGGAGGACTGGCCGAAGAGCATTCCCCTCAAAACCTTCACCAAGGACATTGGGGACTGTGCCTGTTCCAAAACTATAACAATAAGGAATTCAGGCCTTTCGTCCTCCGGGAGTGTTTCCTCACAGAACAGCTGCCCCGGGAGAGGGGAGAGGCGGTGCCAGTTCACCCTGCAGCCCGGCCCCCTGGCTGCCACCCAGCATCTGAGCCAGTCAGGTGAGAAGACATTTAAAAGGAGAGGGTGTCGCATAAAGCAGGGTTCTAGCACTCGCCCGGGGAACTTGCCCGTGTCACCAGCCTCTCCTACGCCAGGGCAGCTCTTCGGAGTGTCTCTGCCAAGTATCTGTGAGAATGACAATCTGCCCCAACCTGTCTCCGATATGCTTTTCATTCTTGATCAAAAAGGACCCCTCACAAAAGGCAGCTTCAGACTGTCAGCCAACGTGACATCTCGCAGAGAGCTGAAGGAGAAACTGAATTCTGTAGTCTGTTTTTGTGATAGTATCCGTTTTAAAGGATTTTCTACACAATATTCCTGGTAGTATTTTCTCATCAGATCTCTGTCATCACTGGGTCTGTGTCATGGATCAAGGAAATGATGAAGAGAAAATAAATACAATTCAAAGGCTGTTAGACCAGCTTCCGAGAGCCAATGTTGTTCTCCTACTCTACCTTTTTGGGGTCCTACGCAACATTGAGCAGCACTCCTCATCCAATCAGATGACGACATTTAATTTAGCGGTGTGTATCACTGCAAGCATTCTTTGGCCTCCTACTTCCTCCAGCCCAGAGCTAGAAATTGAATTTATAAATAAGGATACTCTGCTTATTCAATTTCTGATTGAAAATTGCTGTGGAATATTTGGAGAAGAAACCACTTCCCTCTTTGGAGAGGTTTCCGTGAGATGTGATACTGAGCAGAATGCCTCCCACATCCTTACAAATGACTGACTTGTGTAATGACAGCTTGGGAGGTGAGCAGAATGGGTTGCTGAGGCCCCGGGTGGTGACTTGGTGAAGAACCTCGGTCAGGGGAGCAGAAGCATGGACTCTGCCTTGACCCCTAGTGATGATGACCTTGACCAGCCTGAGGTGGATGCTCTTTTAACCCTGAGCGACTTTGACTTAGACCGTTCTAAACATGAAGACATTCGGCTTCTTGAATCCAAGCCCGTCACCGTTATCGTACTGTACAGAGAGCCCACACTGCAGGACCCTGCTGGGCCCCTGTCTGGCATGACCACACCCAGCTGTCTGTCCACAGCTGCAGCAGATGCTCCAGAAAGCCCGAGGCAACACCAGCGCTGCTCGGAGCCCAGCACCAGCTATCTAGATTCAAAGCTTTTCTCTCTCAGGCAGGAAAGGCTACACAAGTCCAGCCGTGATGCGATTCTCTGACAAAAAGACGAGGACCATCTGAAGCAGAATCAACCCCTCCAGGAAGAGGGTAAGATGTATTTTAAACAGTTTAGTTACAGGCACTGATATCAAGAAAAGTGCCACTAATACAAATGCTAAGAAGGAAAGCTTGTTTGGTAGTGAAGGAAATCATGTGAACCTTCTCCCTGAATCCAAGCCAGCGGCCATTTCTGTGGCATCTTGCAGTCACATGTCCTCACATGATCATCCCAGGAGCCAGCCCTTAATTCAGATACATCAGGAGACGCCCTTCCGCACACACGGATGCCCTCAAGAGTTCAAGGAGGCAGCAGCACTGCACAGAGCCCAACGCTGATGACCAGCCCGGCACACTGAGCTCTGTCTCAGGAGGATGTTTTCAAAGAAACAAAAGAAAACTACGGAGCTGGTCACTTGCATGGAGAGGAGGATCATCTAAAATGGCACAAGTCTTTGCAAATGGAAGGGCAAACGCTTATTAACCAGAGTTCAGTCGTGGGGACTGAGGTGGGCAAGAGGAGTGCCTCAAAGCAAAACACCAAGAAGACTTTACCCTCAAGATTAAACGTTTGCAATGTTTCTCTCTCATCGATGTTTCTAACTCTGTATCCCTCTCCCTTCTTCTCCGTAAAAAATCAATAAAATATATTTTAAAAAAAGAAAGAAAAAAGAAAAACTGGCCCCTCAAAAGGAAAGCAAGTGTATCCAGATGAGAGGAAAAGAAAATAGCTTCTCAGAAAGAACCCCTGGAGCCACCTCCCCACGCTTCTGGTGTTCCAGAAGCCAATTCCCTGCGAGAGAAACAGAAAGACATGCCCCTAGGAAGCCAGCCTCAAGCTTTGTATGAAGTCCCACGAGGAAGGAAAGCATCCCGGGCAGTGCCCTCCTGGTACTCCGCCTTGTGCGAGGTCCTCACCCAGCTCTTTGATTGTGGATGGTGTGTCTAGTGGCATCTTGTAGTCACATGTCCTCGTATGATCATCCCAGGAGCCAGACTCAGGGCCTACAGTAGTTAGTGATGCTGGGAACAAACATTCAACCAAAGACATTTAACCACACAAAGCTGATGTCTAGAAGAACAGAAATTGGGCTAATAATGACATCAAGATAATAATTTTGACTTTTTTTGTATAAAATACCTGGGATAGAGAGCATGAAGATAATTAATCATTGCTAATACTTAGGACAACAAAATGATTCTCTTTATTGAGACCATTTGGCAAAACGTTTAGACTAAACAATTGTATCACCTAAGTGTTTGGGAGGCTTTTCCTTGTTAGAGCATGGGATTGATCCTGTCAGGTGACTGTAGGGATACTAGCAGAAAGAGAAGGCATCTTGGCTGTCAGTCCTGCCTTCTTTGCAGTCACTGGATTTGGATGTCCTCACCTCCAGAAATTTTTGCATTTATTTGTTCCCAGTGACTCATGGTTTACAGATAGTTTATACCCCGTAAGTTTATTTCATATTCATGGACATTTCTCCTCTCTCACCTTAAAGGTTACACTGGTACATCTCCTGGATTATCGCCTTGCCAATCAATATGAAGGAATACTAGTAGAGTCAGGGATGGATATACATCTACATTTTAACTTATAAGAAGTTGCTTAGAATCCATTGGGTCTCTCTAGTCCACCATCAGATGGACCTTTCTCCCACAAACTAGCTTATTCCAAATTGTTTTTCTGAGCCACCAGGAAACTTTTGTGTCAAATGCTCTTTCCCTGTTGTCCTAAATGTGGCACTTCTCAGTTATAGGGGAAAAAATAATGTTTTCTGTAAGACATAAGTTTTTCAGTATTAGCTATTGGTGCTACCTAGCCTCTAGGGTACATGGCACTCTTTGCCCTGGGCATTGTATCATTAGCTTGTAGAACTCGTGGGTCCAAAGAACTCCTTTCCCCCCCGCCCCCCCCCCCCGGCACTTTCCCATCTGGCTCATCACTGAGCTCCCAAGACTGTGCTTTTGCTCAGATTGCTGCACATTCCGTATCGACACCCACCGAAACTTCCTCTCCAATGGATGACACTTTTCAGGCTCAAAGCAAGCAGGGAGAACTTTCTTCCGACTTTTGCAGTCCCAGTCTCATTTCTTGAATGCCTGGTACCTCCTCCCGGCAGACCAGCAGCTGCCCAGCTTATACAGAAAATGACACTGTAGAAGGTCATTCACAAATGCATTCTGTAACTCTTCACCCAGCGCATGGTGGAGAAATGGTTTGGCCACTTTGAAAAACTGGCCGCTCAAAAGGAAAGCAAGTTATCCAGATGAGAGGAAAAGAAAATAGCTTCTCAGAAAGAACCCCTATAAAATATATTTTAAAAAAAGAAAGAAAAAAGAAAAACTGGCCCCTCAAAAGGAAAGCAAGTGTATCCAGATGAGAGGAAAAGAAAATAGCTTCTCTGAAAAAACCCCCGGAGCCACCTCCCCACGCTTCTGGTGTTCCAGAAGCCAATTCCCTGCGAGAGAAACAGAAAGACATGCCCCTAGGAAGCCAGCCTCAAGCTTTGTATGAAGTCCCATGAGGAAGGAAAGCATTGCGGGCAGTGCCCTTCTGGTACGCGGCCTTATGTGAAGTCTTCACCCAGCTCTTTGATTGTGGATGGTGTGTCTAGTGGCATCTTGTCGTCACATGTCCTCGTATGATCATCCCAGGAGTCAGACTCGGGGCCTACAGTAGTTAGTGATGCTGGGAACAAACATTCAACCAAAGACATTTAACCACACGAAGCTGATGTCTAGAAGAACAGAAATTGGGCTAATAATGACATCAAGATAATTTTGACTTTTTTTGTATAAAATACCTGGGATAGAGAGCATGAAGATAATTAATCATTGCTAATACTTAGGACAACAAAATGATTCTCTTTATTGAGACCATTTGGCAAAACGTTTAGACTAAACAATTGTATCACCTAAGTGTTTGGGAGGCTTTTCCTTGTTAGAGCATGGGATTGATCCTGTCAGGTGACTGTAGGGATACTAGCAGAAAGAGAAGGCATCTTGGCTGTCAGTCCTGCCTTCTTTGCAGTCACTGGATTTGGATGTCCTCACCTCCAGAAATTTTTGCATTTATTTGTTCCCAGTGACTCATGGTTTACAGATAGTTTATACCCCGTAAGTTTATTTCATATTCATGGACATTTCTCCTCTCTCACCTTAAAGGTTACACTGGTACATCTCCTGGATTATCGCCTTGCCAATCAATATGAAGGAATACTAGTAGAGTCAGGGATGGATATACATCTACATTTTAACTTATAAGAAGTTGCTTAGAATCCATTGGGTCTCTCTAGTCCACCATCAGATGGACCTTTCTCCCCCAAACTAGCTTATTCCAAATTGTTTTTCTGAGCCACCAGGAAACTTTTGTGTCAAATGCTCTTTCCCTATTGTCCTAAATGTGGTACTTCTCAGTTATAGGGGGGGAAAATAATGTTTTCTGTAAAATATAAGAAGTTTTCAGTATTAGCTATTGGTGCTACCTAACCTCTTTGCCCTATGTCATTATCTTTTAGAACTCTGGGTCCAAAGAACTCCTTCCTGGCCTGGCTATCTCAGCCACAGATGTGAAGCAGATGTCACCTTGTAACCGACCACTCCTATAGTTAGACTCCTGAGTGTCCATATGCATCTTTTGTGGCTTTTAAAGGCCAAAGGGATTTCCGTTACCCTTGGGGCACTTCTGTCTGAACCCCAAGTTGTGAATGAAGCCCTCAAGCTTGCAGTGCCTTTCTGGAAGAAATTTCTTCTCTAGTTAACAAAGTAATAGTTCTAGCCTCCCCCCGCCATATTGATGAGTAGAAAATTACCCACCCAATTTGAAGCGTAGAAGAAAATAGATGTTGAGGTTCTTAAATAACCATGTCTATGTTCTGTTTTCCCTTAGATACTCCTGTAATACTTAATGTGAATAGTTTGTTAGTATTGCTGTAAAGTATTACATTGTATGATGTGAAGAATATGTCATTTTATTATACTGTTAACCTATATTAGACCAATGCTTTATCTAAAGTATTTTTAAATTGTATAATATAGCTTGACAAATTATACTACCATAAGTTATGTAATAAATGTGTATTTTTGTACTTGCAAAAAAATAAATAAAACATATGTACACACA
>NW_005361458.1:1234488-1241782 GCF_000412655.1 Myotis brandtii | reverse complement strand
CTGGGTCCAAAGAACTCCTTCCTGGCCTGGCTATCTCAGTCACAGATGTAAAGTAGATGTCAACTTGTAACCGACCACTCCTATAGTTAGACTCCTGAGTGTCCATATGCATCTTTTGTGGCTTATAAAGGCTGCAGGGACTTCCCTTACCCTTGAGGCACTACTACTGTCTGAACCCCAAGTTGTGAATGAAGCTCTCAAGCTTGCAGTGCCTTTCTGGAAGAAATTTCTTCTCTAGTTAACAAAGTAATAGTTCTAGCCTCCCCCCGCCATATTGATGAGTAGAAAATTACCCACCCAATTTGAAGCGTAGAAGAAAATAGATGTTGAGGTTCTTAAATAACCATGTCTATGTTCTGTTTTCCCTTAGATACTCCTGTAATACTTAATGTGAATAGTTTGTTAGTATTGCTGTAAAGTATTACATTGTATGATGTGAAGAATATGTCATTTATTATACTGTTAACCTATATTAGACCAATGCTTTATCTAAAATATTTTCAATTGTATAATATAGCTTGACAAATTATACTAACATAAGTTATGTAATAAATGTGTATTTTTGTACTTGCAAAAAAATAAATAAAACATATGTACACACATACTTGTATACAACTATTTATTCAAAATTCCCCCAAAACTGGAAGCAATCCAATGTCCATGGTGAATGAATAAATAAAATGTGGTATAACATGCAAAGGAATACTACTCAGCTATAAAAAGGAACTGAACTAATGATACATGTAACAACATGGATGAAACTGGTGTTTTATGCTGAGTGAAGGAACCCAAATATTTAAAACTACCTATTGTATGATTCTACTTATATGCCATATCTAGAGAAGGTAAAACCATAGAGATGGAAGGCAGGTCAATGGTTGCCTATGGGTAGGAGTCAGCATTGACTAAGAATGGGCTCAGGAAACTTCTTATGGTGATGGAAGTGTTTAAAACTTAGTCTAGTAATAATTACACAGTTATGTAAATTAATTAAAACTAAAATAAAATACAACCCCCCCAAAAACGGAGGTCTTTAGCATGGCATGGAAGGCTCATTACCATTTGATCTCTCCTTTCTCCTGCATCCTCTGTTCTCATCATCCCCTACCTTATGTTCTGATCTATAACAGCACTGAAATAGGTGTAATTTCCAGCATATACTGGTTTTTGTTGCATTTGTTTTATGTCATGTAGTAGCTTTTACCTGAGAAAAAATTCCTTCTGACTTACTTATATGTACTGATTTGAGAATCAGCCAGGCACCAAGACTCTTTCCCCAACCTTGTCTTCTTATCCAAATTGGGTGAAATTGTCCATCCTAGGATCGGATGGGTTGTTTACATATTTTTAGGTACTTACCCCATTATATTAAGTCCTTAATGTAGTCAATAGTTGGGTGTGTTGTTGTTTTTTTTTTTACTTTAAGCAAAATGATGTTTAAGAAATTGTCTTCTTATCCAAATTGGGTGAAATTGTCCATCCTAGGATCGGATGGGTTGTTTACATATTTTTAGGTACTTACCCCATTATATTAAGTCCTTAATGTAGTCAATAGTTGGGTGTGTTGTTGTTGTTTTTTTTACTTTAAGCAAAATGATGTTTAAGAAATAAATTTTGCCATAGGTTATTTGATATAAACAAGAGTTAAGCATCTCATCAACATTACAATGAAATTACATTGAACAAAGTAATGTTATTTGAGGACTTGCTGTATATTGAAATGATTTATTTATCCAAATATCCCACCAGACTCTTAAGTTCCCAGAGAGCATGTGCCATGTCTTATTTGCATATCAAAGTCCTGGTACACAGTAGGCATTCAAGTTGAGTTCTGTTGTATTTATTCTATTTGGTGAATTTAATCTAAAGATGATTTGTCTTTTTTTTTTTAGAATGACATTTGCATAAATATAATTCTAACGTGGGGGAAAGTACCACAGCATTTTTCTTTCAAGAGCTTTGCATGCTATTCCCCCCCTTTCCTAATTTATTATGTGCCTTTTATGTACTATAAATAGCACTCCATCAGGTAGAAATGGTATCAGTTACCATTGGGGGGAAACAGAACCAGTAGGTTCTGAAGGCAGAATTTCTTCCTCAAGGTAATCTCAGTTTTGTTCTCAATTGAATTCAGTTGATTGGATGAGGCCCACCCCCATCATCAAAGGTAAATCTCCTTTACTTACAGCCAACTGATTGTGATGTTGACTACAGTTGCAGAATATCATCACAATACTACCTTGATTAGTGTTTGATTAAACAACTGGATATTCTAGCCTAGCCAAATTGATACGTCAAATTAACAATCACCAAAATAGATACCAAAATTTTAATTGCAAGTGATTTTAGCACTCTCCTGGTTATCTCAGCACACCCCACCCCTGCCCCATTTTATGGATTAAGAAGCAGAGGCCCAAGGAAGTTTGTGGTTTCAGTTCACAAACCAAAAAAGGACTTGCCAGCAGTTTATCTTAACAAATAAATGCCTAAGGCTACTCCCTCTTTGCCTCATCAACTGAGTCATCAAGCCTTAGGTTCTAGGTCATTCATTAACCAGGACTGAAATCTCAAGTGAATTACTGGTACCACTTTTTCTTTTTGCCAGTTCTGTGTGTTTTTTTCTCAAGGGAATTTATGACTGAGCTTTAAATAGAATTTAAAAAATACTGCATGACATAGTTCTAGCCCTAAGTTATAGGGTCTATTTTTAGGAGACACTGTCTTTTTATATTTTGTTCATTTTCAGTGGCTTATTGCAGTGGAATATGAAAATGTATAAAATTCTTCCTATTTCCAGGGATGGGAAGCTTTATTAAAATATCCCCCCTTCTACTCATAAATTACCCCTTATCTGATGAGGAACTAAAGTATTTGGGGAGTCAACAAATAAAGAAATGTTATTTTTTTTTATTCTGCACATTTTTTATATTTAAAAATCTTTTTCTAGAGACAAAGATAACTTGTAAATGAAACTGTAGGTGAGAGTATAAACTCTTCCCAGGGAAGGACGGAAATCTGCATGATAGCTCCCTAATGAATCTTACCAGTTCCCTTTGTTACCAGTGGAGAGGGGTCTTCATCCCCACCTTTTGCACTTGGGGTACATGTGGGATAAGAATTTCTGGAGGCCCCCACAGGAGAATGCGATATTGTAGAAAGCTTTATTTCTGTGGAATTAAATCCATGACTTTCCAAGGTCCCCACTCCCTCAGTCCCACCATAAAGGAAGTGTGGCTGTGGTTTCAATACGGCTAGAATCAGAGTTAGTGTCCAGAATCTCTGTTCCATGTTAGGGCGTAGTCCAGTCCAGCATCAGGGTAGTTTAGTTTGAGTGAAAGGGAGGGAGAGCGACACAGAGAGAGAAACATTGATGTGAGCGAGACACATCAATTGGTTGCCTTCCACACGCACCCAGAGCAGGGCTGGGGATCGAGCCTGCAACCAAGTACATGCCCTTGACCAGAATTGAACCTGGAATCCTTTAGTTTAAGCATGTCAAACTCGCGGTTGACAGGCCGAGAATTAAGGCCAACACTGTAACCACTGAGCCAAAGCAGCTAGGGCACAATGATGTCACCTTTGAGGGGGTGATGTAAGTAGCTGCATAGTGTTTGGGAAATTCTCACTTTGGGGACATAGAGTTTAACAAGTTTTGCTTTTAACCCCAATGAACCATACCAGAAACAATTAGAATATCATGTCAATAAATTTCTGCATTTTCTTTTTTTTTTTTAATCTATATTTGTACTTTTTATCTTTTAACCCCAATGAACCATACCAGAAACAATTAGAACATCATGTCAATAAATTTCTGCATTTTCTATATAGTTGACTGGAAGCAACATAGGCTGGAAGCTTGGAAAAGGGCCAAGTACTTAGCTCATCCAAACCCATTTTAAGATTTTTAGCTCCAGGTATTCAAAGGAAAGCAGTCCTATTGAGTTCTTGTTTTTATATTGTAGAAGAGGAACCTTTCTCCTTTTCTTTGATGTACAAATTCTACTTGATAGTAAGAGATCAGAATTAGCTTGATTTGGCTAGAGAAAAATGCATTTTTTTTCTAAGAAAATTGAAGTTTCTGGATGGGAAAAATAAATAATATATACTTTTGAAATTCACTTTCAAAACATCATGACATTTAAGCATTCCAATTTAATGACAGCTGAGAAAAACTAGTGTGAAACTTATATCTCATGAAGTGAATTCACCCTGCCTTTCACACATGGGAATACCACCATCTGGAAAAACAAGATATACTTGTATTTAGCCAAATACCAAGAAAATACTGCTGTAATTTTGATTCCTGTTTCCTTCTGAATATTTGATATGTCATCAAGTATTTTCATTATAAATTTTATATTTTAGTATCTTACTGATGAGTAATGATTAAAGCACCTTCATGAAGAGTCAGAGTATGGACTTCTTTTATTTATTATCATAGGTGATGCCTGTCTACAAATATTAAAAAAAGAGTATGATGTCCTACAGGGGTAGTTATTATAACTTTTAAAGAGCTTGTGCATTAAATAATGTTCTTTAATTCAGTTAAATTACACTTAGATTTTTTTTTTGGCCAAAGGTAAGAAACCAACTTAAAATTATACCTTTCATGTAAGACCAATTAAGACATAATATATCCCTTATTTTAATAATGATTTTTTATAGTTTAAAAAGTGCTCTTAAATGCATATTCTAATTTAATTCTCAAAAATCCGGTGTTAGATGCTGTTGGTTTTCATTTCTTGGGTGAAGAAATTGAGGCACTAACAGGTTATGCATTTTCCCTTTTATACAACTATTGGTGTCATTGTCAAGGTTAGAATTTCAGGTCTCTTGACTTTTAATCAACTTTTTAAAAAAAATAAAACTTACCCTGGTTTTTCTCATTGACTTGTCAGTAAGGTTTCATTATATATGTATATAATTTTGTGGATGGTTCCATGGAGCATATTGGCAGGATAATATATGTGTTCTACTTTCTGCTCTTAACAGACCAGCTATGCTTTACTTATGGAATGTTAAAGTAATTCTATTTTAATATGATTAAATAATACAGTACTTGATAAAATAATTTTTGATTATTTTTAAAAAGCACTTTGGAAAAGTATTATATTTACTTTCTATCATATGTGTGTGGGTACATATGCACACACAAACATGTTTGCCCACATGTGTGTGTTTACATACACACATATGTGCATTTATATATAAACTAAAATACATATGTATTTAGAACCATGATTAATGTGACGAATGTGTATCATTACTCTTAATTGTAATTGTGCTAAAAGTAATTTGGTGAATGAATGTGGAATAGTTATAGTTGAGAGGGAATTTTCTTTAACTTTAGCTATACTTTAAATAAAATATCAGACATCATGCTTATTGAATTTTTAATTTTGCCTGTTGCTGATGGAGAAAAAGATAATTACACTTTAGAGGGGAGAGTAAACTCTCAGGAGACATAGAACCTATGCTAACTAATAGTTAAGGGTCTTCCTTTAATTTATGGGTAATTTTTGGTCTTAGAATAATTCACTGAGATTTTTTTTCCCCAACTGAATTGAGTGTCTGGCCTGCAAGCACTATGTTTGGTAATGTCTTCTCAGAAGTTTTCCAACAGAGAAGCCTGTGATATGATTGCCTCCATCAACATATTATAATTCCAATGAACAAGGGTCCTCAGCAATTTTACTCAGGTGGCAAGTTCCAGGTAGTCCAAGAGATGATGTGTCTCATTATGAGTGCACAAAGAAGTCTGATCACTTCCAGCGAGAGTATGTGTTCAGGTCATGGAAAAGATGAAATCTCGGTCAGCATTTTAAATAATTGGTAGGATTTGGAAAAAAAGGGGGGGAAGTAGATCCAGGTCCAAGGCTGAGGGAATAAACACATTTGGTGGATGGTGAGGAAACCTGACTGTGGACGCAAACAAAGCTGGACAAGGAGGTAAATAACTTTGCAGGTTTTAGGGTCTGAATTTGGTGTTAAGTCTGTTGAATTTTACTGATGATGTGATTTTCAAGGAGACCTTTATGAGAGGCAGTTGAAGAGATAGTAGTTGGCCCTTCAGTATTTAATACACTGAATGCAATTCGGAGAAGAATCAGAGCTGTACCTAGAGGATGCAGTGTCTTTTGCCTAGATTGATGGTTACTGCGGGGGAGGCTGAGTCATTGTGGGAAGCAGTGCAGTATCATTTGAGCTGAGAACAGTGGTCAATTATTTAAGCTGTTGCTTGCTGCTGGCTCCCTCTGGCATCTTTCTCATTTGGTATATAGAGAAAAATAGCATGAGACCACACTACTGCGGACTCAGAATTAAGACTTTTCATTTAAAACATGAGTTGATTGTATTATTTATGTTTTCTTTTTAAGTCGTGCCTTTTCAAAGACCATCCTAAAGTGAGGCGAACAGCCTCACTTTATGCCTCCTCTCAGTCTTCTTAACAATAATATTTACACAAGTGCATTGTGGTTCAGTCTATAGATCTTCCTGAGTACCTGTTGTGAGGAATACAATGAAGAGTAAGAGAGAGGAAGGTGGGATTTGGAGTTTAGTTGGAATACAGAGTACATGGAGAGTGGAAGAGAAGATGGAATTAGAAGCATAAGCTCTCAGTGTTGTGCTAAGTGGATATTTGAATAGAGGAATTTTTAGATGATACAGGGGGCATATTACAGTTCATTTGTACTTTTTAGGTTCAAATAACTTGATGATTTTCATTTAAACAGGGATACATTTTTCAACACATTAGCCAAAGTGTTCTGAACAGCAGCAGAAAATATTCAATACTGTGAAATTTTGGTTTCAGGAATCACCTCACTGGAAAATAGGGAAAAACTATTGTTAAGTAAATGGCACTGGGTAAGGAAAGCAAAACTCATTTTGGCCAGATGGTCTCAGGGAGCTTGTACTCCTTACCTAGATGCCTATACATGGAAGTTTTAATAATGTTAAGTAACGAGCAGGAGGAGAAAACATTTGGCATACTCTTAAGGAATGTGACAGTTGTTATTTAGCCCATTGTTTAATTCAATGCCTTGATATATTTAGATCCTTTGTGACTTGTAAAAGCAATAGCCTGTGTAGATGTCATGCTGAATACTCTTATTTCCCCAAGAATCTAATTAGATAAGAATTTTTTATATCAACCAGCCAATCAAGTTAGTACCAGTATCTGTTAGCCTCTTTCACTGTTTGCTGAACTGTTTCTCTCAGAGCAGGTCAAATGTCAGCTTTTGTTAAGAAAAGAAAAATATTTATAGTCTCATTCTTCCCTCTCTCACCCCAT
>NW_005361458.1:1220987-1234419 GCF_000412655.1 Myotis brandtii | reverse complement strand
ACTTAAATCAAATAGTTAAAGCCAGTAGAATTGGCTTCAGTGTGAATTGCCAGGACTAGTTCTAAATTATTAATGGGCAAAATAATCCAATTTGGTATCCTGTTTGATACAGTGAGCCAGCAACTGTGCTTCTAACCTGTTGATGAATGAAAAAAGTGGGGAAATTAAAATCACTCTCAGTTGAGTGATATGGGATTGAAATTATGATATAAGCCCTCGTGGTTTTGCTGAGAGCCATATTTTATTTCCTAGAGATGGGTAAAATGTGGTTAACCCAATGTTAACAGGATTCTTTAATATTACTACAAATAGAGACATTTTTCAGCTATGTGTTTTTTGTGACATTTTTGCAAATTAAAATTAAGTCTCATAAGTCATAGAAGGGGTCTACATCTATAGTGATCCATAGAGGATCTTTAAAATGGGTCCTTGGGATGTGGTGAGTTCCCTGACATTGGTGCCAGTCAGGTAGATCTGAGAGACAGTTAATTTGGGGTTGTGTAGCATATATTTCTTTATTGTGTAGGAGTTTGATTAGATTAGTTTCCCAGCCCAAATTTAACTAAAAAACCACATACTTCAAGAACAAAACATAAGAGGACTGGCAGTATGAGCTAAAACAGTCATCACTGAGCAAAGTGAAAGGAAGGGAACCAGTATAAAAAAATCACAGTAAAAATGTATTTGGTGATAGGGAAAATGTGATAGTTTCTAAGGCCCCTTTGATTTCTGACTTTCTGTAACGAAAACCTAAGTATGCAGGTCAAGTAACTGGCAACCAGACTCTCACTCAGAGGTTTTAAGCTGAATACTATGGCCTCCCCAGCCCCAATTCTGGTTTGGTAAACATCTTTAAGAAAGCAAGCAAATAAGTTGATTGCTGGGCCAGGTCACAGTTGGTGCTGGCTTTAGATTTGGTTGTAATAATGCCAGATGAAGCCTGGGTCTATGTGCATACTATTGAAATACTTAATATGTCAGCACCACTCAGGACACAGGTTAAGTGAGAAAGTGATGTCAAGGACCAAGGGTTAACACGGTAGTGAGTCTACTTCTGTCCATCTGAATCTAATGGAACTTTGGTCAGAGAAGGCCAGTACCATGGACAGCTCTTCAAAGTGGTGGTGTGACTGCAGAGCCCAGGGTTTAGCTTGGGAAAATTGCATTCAGGTCCTGGATCCACCTCTTCCTAGATAAATGTCAGTACTATGGCTAGACAATGCAATTTATGCAATTCTCAGTTTAATCATCTGAAACATAGCAATAATACCTGCTTTTCATAGTTCTTGTGTTACACAGATGATAAATTGCAAGTATATCAGCTATACAAATTAAAGATGTTAATATTGTTTCAACCTTTCACTTTTCATCACTGACCTTTATTCACATGTCTTATGAAAATTGCTAGATTCTTCTCAAGGTATGAAATAAGAAGTAAATAAATGGCTAAGAGAGACCAGGGTACTGTAAGCAGATATACACTTGATTGGTGAGAGAAGGGAACTAGGATATACTGCATATCTCGTAGGTTCTGACACATATCCTTATATTTATTATGCCATTTAATTTTCATAACAATTCTGTGTATTTAGCAAAAAGTAGAAGAACCAGTCAATACTATGGCCTTCCCTCACAGCATATTCTTTTTATTACTGCTGCCGGGATGAAATGAATGGTATCTGCTATACAGGGCTAAAGTAGTGGTAGAATTCAGACTCTTGATTTCTCCAAGAGTGATCTCTTCTAAAGGAATTAAAGATAGAGAAAGAAAGGGTAAGGAATACACCTCAGCCCCCAACAAGGTAATATCAGAACTTCCATAGCCAAGAGACAGGACCATGCATCCAGGAGCCCTTTTAGAAGGAAGTGAACCAAGCTCACTGGAATTCACAGATTGTTACTGAGGTTGCTGTAGGTCTGGTCATGGTGGGAATCCTTGCAAAAACCCTCAACTAGTGGCTATTAAAGGAAATGAGAAATCATACTTTGATATCTGTGCATGATAACTCTTGTATAGTAATGTCTTATTGAAAAGGGCCTAAATACCTTTACAGTTAGAGGAATGGAAATTTTGTGTCATTAGCACTTGATATCCATGCCTTTGATGAAACCAAAGCAATTTTCTTGTGGTTCCCTAATAAATTTTTATTAGACTCAATTTGAATCTATTTCACAATAGATAGGGCATCCAATTTTTTTATGAACATGAATTCTACATTTAGAAAATGACCATTTGCTTGGGTAAATGCATGAGTATACAATGTATGATCATGGGAATTCATCGAGGGGTACAGAAATGCCCTTAATCATCTTTCCATATAGTATATCTTACATATATAAGAATATAGACAGCTACAGGGAGCATTATAAGATTACTGTGCAAGTCATTTTACCTGAAGATCAGCTGATCTTTTTTCTCTCCAGTTTGATAGATGTTTGTGATTTGCTGTTCAATGGTCCTTGAGGAATAAGGTGAAGAAGTAGCAATTTTCTACCAAGGTTGCATTTTAGATCCATTATCAGAGGGAGAGGATTATTATATGGTGCTGTTGTCCCTCAGAACTTTCAAAAGGAAAATGTTACTGACTAGATAGTTATATAATGATTTATATAATAGAAAGAGCAGTGGGGTTGAAATCAGAAGATACAAGAGTATTTGAATTATTTTTTTCAAATCTTATCAGGTAAATTATTTAAACCCGCTGAGCCACAGTGAAAATGGGACTGCCTGCCTATGTCACAAAATGGTTGTGAGATTATACTAGATGATATTTGTGAAAGTGCATAAAACTTGTAGGAGAGATTTTTTTAAGGAAAATTTATAATAATTCCTTTTGGTTGTTTTCCACAGAAAGTGAGTGAGAAGGTTGGAGGAGCTGAAGGAACCAAGCTAGATCATGACTTCAAGGAGATGGAGAGGGTAAGTCTTCACCACACAAAACTCCCTTTGTTATAAAACTGCCCAGCATCCTAAGAGGAGAAGGGAGAAAGGAAGGGGGAAATGTCCTCCACTGGTACCTGGGAATACATTTTGTTATTCTTGAAAATTCTCTCTTTTTTTAGTGTCTTATTTTGAAACAGAAAATGTGAAGTATCCTGTCATCCCTTTGTACTATCCCAAGAACAGAATGTCAGTGAAGGTGAAGTTCCATCATGTGCTTTTCCTTGTGGATTTTATCATCACTTTTCCAGATAGGGACCACGTGGAGCTGGCATTGAAATGTGGGGAGGTGGGGAAAAAGAGAAGGTGGGGAAATGGTACCTTAAATGTTTTGGGGAGAGTTTCAGTCACTTTCTGGCTTGAGAAGACAGTCCCTACAGGACCGTGCCAGACATAGGAGCAGGGCGATGTGGGGAGAAGGCCGTGGTGGGGCCCATCCCACCCTGACTCTCCCTCCTCTTCCGCTGCTGGTTGCACAAGTCAGGTTATTGCCTGGAGCCTCTATGTTTTTATAAATATAAGAAGAGAATATGAATCACTTTTTGAGGGACTTTTATTAAGGGTGAAAAATAGTGTAAATCCTTTAGCATTCTGCCTAAAAGTCGGTTCTCAATAAGTGAACCTGGAGGTGAACAGAATATCCCATTTCCTTTTTCTTGTGACATATTGCCATAGTTTCTCTTTTTCTTTTCTTTCACTTTGAGACTGTTTTTAGCAAGTGATACTTAGGCTTATGGTGAAGAGTGTGTATCGCTCTGTGCAAAGAATTATTTTAGGTGTTTAAATCGCATATGGGCAAAGGACCTGGGAATACAAACCCTGTCCTTGAACAGAGAGGATGTCAAAAGCCTGTGATGCCTAGAAATCATATTTTTACTTAGTCCGTTTGAGTTCCAGTAGGCTGCCTCAATTTTACTATTTTTGCTCTTTGTGGGAAGAGTCCAAAACAGACAATGTCTGGATAGTCTCTGCCTCATGTTTTTTCAGTTTTTCTTCTGATGAGTTCATTGATGCATTTAACAAATTCTTGTTTTGTGCCTCCTGTGAGCCAGGCATGGAAGGTATGGCTGTGAACAGGATAGACAAGGTTCCTGACTGCATGGAGTTCTTAGTCTAGTGGGAAAGGAAGATTATGGACAAATACCAACCAGCGTGGCAAGGGGAATGAGACATGGCACTAGGGAAGCTTAAAAGAGAGGAAGCTCACCCACACAGAGAAGACTTTCCTGTTTAAGTGAAGATGCGGGGGATGAGTGAGAGTTAGAAGAGCCTAGTGTGTTCTGGTGCAGGGAACAACAAATAAGGGAGAATAGGACACGTTTGAGTTCCTGAAAAAAAGATGAGTTGCCAAGAGACAGTAGTCTCGTAAAATGAGACTCTAGTATTTACCCAGCTGATCATTCTAAGTTCTTGAGATGGACATCACTGATAGGATAGGGACCCACAAGAGAGGAGATTTGATATGAGTCCTCAGTCCTAACCAGAAATCTGGGAAGCCAGCCTGTTATGCCAAATGCCTGACAGCCAGTCTCCCCCACTGGATTGAAGCTGGCATTGGTCCCCATTTCTCATCCCTGGACAGTTCTGAATGCCACCCGGTCATCAACCAGAGCTGGTAGCCATGGCTGTTCATAGTTCTGGAAACAGTATTCTACCTATTCTTCTCCTACAGCATCTGAATCTCCAGACACTGACACACCTGCTCAGAATGACTTGAGTCTGACTTCACCCCCTGTAATATTTGAGTTCTAAGCTCATTATGAGCAGCCATGCAAGTCTGTTCCTTTGCACCAACCTCTGTCTACATCTGATCTTCCTTAGTCCTCCCTTATCCTTTGATGTCTCCCTCCACCCTCACCCTGGAGGGAATTTACAGTATGTCACCTGGCCAGTGCCATGTCATTGATGACAGATTAGGCAGGTATTTAGGAATTTAGAGCTAAGGAGTCAAAATTCGAGTTCTGCCTTCATCTGCCAGGGTGAAGGTTCGCTGCCTAAGTTAAGACGACTAATTTTTGTTTCTTAAATTATAGTAAACAGAATAAGAAATTTGTAGAACAGAGTAGAGTTTATAACCCAGCAACTAATTGAGGTTTTGAATCCATTCTAATCTTGCAAACTAATTGAAATAAAAGAGAATTTTGCAAGTATTTTATGTCAGGCAAAGACCCAGACATCCCTCGAGTCTGAAGGTAAGGTTTATTTCTCCTATTTTCTAGAAAAATAATGAGTTTCTGGAGGTTTATTTCAAAATCTAGATATTCCTACAATAAAGTAAACACTTAGTAATCATTTGAAGAACACGCCTGTGGTTTTGTATTTGGCTTTATATCTGTGTAAATTGGGAGATTTAGATTTCATTGCAGTGTGGAAATTTGTTTTATTCCATTTTATTTCACACATCTGTTGTCTATCTGTGGCTCTATTGAAAATTTTATACTTTTTACCCAGGCTAAATTTGCAATAACAGTAAAGATTTCCGTGGTAATTAGAAAGCACATACTTTGGATTTAGAATATCAAATATTTTATCTCCTGTTAATATGTTTATTACTCACAAAAGTGTTTTAGCTCAATATTCCCAAGGCTACAGAAGAATCATCCTTTTACAGTTGGCTTTCTGATCATAAGGATGTGGAGTAGAGAGAGCTTGTTCAGCTGTATTCTCAGAGGTGCAATTAAACAACAGAATGAAATAAATTAGAGGTTTGCATCAGCAGCACTACCGGGAGAGAGAAGTGGGGATTCCTAGAAGTTGTTTCTCTAATCAGCCACCGCAGCCACTCTCCTGCTAAGATGCAGTGAAATAACCATTTGTGTCTGTCAGTCCCTGCAGCGTCCCCTCCCACAGCTGATTGGGTGAATTCCTGCCACTGTCTCTGCAGGAACCCTGCCCAGAACCCTTTTTCTCCTCCACTTAAGTGCCTTGCACCGAATTGTTTCTGTGTTCACTTTTAATGGCATCGGTTGCCTACCAGCTTCATTAAACACAAACAAAATTTCTTCTGTGGCACAGATATTGTGTGTGAAGAGCTGCAGACTTTTTGTCAAGCGGAAGTTCTAGAATTTGAGGGACCTCTTGTTCCTTCTCAAATTTCCACCAGTTGCCACAGTGATTCTGCGTTTGTGTGTGTATACTTATGTTCATTAATTCACAAGGCATATCTGTAAATGCCAGGCATTGTGCTGGACACCAGGAATACAAAGACGGTTAAGGCACAGTTCCTACCTTCTAAGAGTTTCCAGTTCTGATGGAAGAAGTCGGCACATGAATCAGTGGCATGCAGGGCATAGTGCTTGGTGTCCTGGGGTGATGCCCAGGGAAGGCCAGATAGGTCAGTGGAAGCTTCCTAGAGGAGAGAGCACCTGAGCTAATCCTGGAGTTTCCTCATGGCCCTGCACATATGGGTAATGCAACAGTGCAAGCCAAGGGGGATAGTGTCTCGCTTTGCAGTCTGAAAAGCATGCTGGGAAATCCCTTCTGTTGAAACCAGAGGGGCATTAGGGTTAGAAATGTGATTATAGACCATTTTAATAAGAAAGGAATGCTTATTAAGGGGCAGCCTCAAGTTGAAAGAAAAACAGGATGTTGAGAAAGAAAAGAAAGAATGCCATTCCAGAGGAGAGTGAGGAAGAGTGGGTTGTTTGCAGAGGGGGGTGTGGGGAAAGGCTGAGAGAAGGTCCATGGTCATTATCTTCATACATTTTATTAGTCATTGGGTGGGGAAAGGTTAGATCCTATCCAACCTTAAGTGATAGAACTACCCATTGATGGTAGAAGCTGTGGGGAGATAGAGTCAAGCTCAACATAAGAAAGAACTTTCGACTGTCGGAGCTGTTTAAAAAAAGAGAGAGAGACTGAATTCCCCATCACTGCCCATGTTTAAACAGAGGCTAAACCCACAGTTCTCAGCTGCAATGTGAAACACACTGCGTATCATCTCTTTCAAGTCTTGTGGCAAGTAACTTGTTACTAATGATGCCACTTTTTAATGTCAATCTAACTTGAATTTTAGTGATTTATCTCAAATGGAAGAGAAAAGAGTAAAGTCCCAACCAGCACACGAAGACTGACACATATCCCTGCGTGCGCCCATGGACATCTGTCATGCCCATGACTGTCTTCTTCATAGGTGTGGTGATAAAAGAGATCATGTGGATTTCTGCACTAAGATACTCACTTTCTGGTAAAGAATTGTAAGATGGGAGAGAGCCCCCAATAAGGTATCTTTTTGCTTATCCTGAAATTTAGGGGAGACAAATTTCTTCTCAGTTATGTTTTCAAATATATTTCCAAGCTAATATTCATTAAAGGTAATGCCCCAAAAGATTAGCAAGAGCCCTTTCTGATGTGGCTCAGTAGTTTGGGCGTCATTCCATGCACCAGAAGATTAGCAAGAAAATGCCTTGGGGCACTCTCAGCCAAATGACTCATTTATCTTTGTTTTTCAACACCCTGTTGGTTAATCAGACTTTCTGAATATATATGATGACTGCCAAATGGCAGAGGTACACGAACTCTTCAGATCAGTAGGGAACTATTAAGAACATTGTATTGGACCAGCCTGCATCTGGCTGCCAGAGAAACTTCTGCAGGATGCTGCTTCATCATGTCTCTGACTGGTTTCAGTAGGTGTCCGTATTCAGGGTTCTCGTTGCTTTACGTGAGCCTGTGTGTGCGTTCTTAATATGTCTATTCTCTTAACTTCGGTGATAGAAAATTAAGAATTTGAAAAGGTTTTAGTTTTCCATTTGACATTTTAACGTTTTCATTTTGGACAGCCGTTGTGAGTTACCCCCTGTCCAAGTGGGTGCTGATTCATCTATTTATTACTGATCATTAAATCCACACACTGTGCTCCATTTTCAGGTGTGTATTTTTTTCTTCAGCTCTGTTCGTGTGTCCCTGTGACCGCATCTGGTGTAAGGCAGTATCTGATGGAATGAAGTTGTATGTTTCAGTCCTTTTGTAGCTCCACAAAGAGTGCTGTGTTCATGTGGATGATATTCAGATGCCTCAAAACAATAACCCCATTCTAGTCAATTCAGTGCCTTTCAGTCCTCTTGTATCTTGTCTCTAAAGACTGAGGCAGCTGGCGAAATGACCAGCCTCATTCATAGATCAGCATGACATACCTCAGTGAAATGAGAACCTCAGCATAGGGATTGGCACACTTTCTCTATAAGTATATTAGGCTTTGTGGGCCACAGGGCCTCTGTGGTCTCTATTGTAACTCCTCACTTTTGCTGTTAAAGAGTAAAAGCAACTATTGACGCTGTCTAAACAATGATGTAGCTATGTTCCAATACAATTAATCTAAGAACACAGAAATTTAAATTTCACATAATTATTATGTGCACTGAAAGAGGAGCCTTCTTTTGAATTTTCCCAACCATTTAAAAATGTACCCAAGAACTTATATACACATATGCATAACCCATGGACACAGACAATAGTGTGGTAGGCCTGGGAGGGCCAGATGCAGAGTGGAGGGGGTCAATGGGGCGCGGGGGGGGGGAGGATATCTGTAATACTTTCAACAATACAGATGAATGTTAAAAAACAAAAATGTAAAAGCAGGTACTGTCCTGGTTTTTGCCTGCTGGCCAGTGTGCCAACCCTTGCCTTAGCTGAGGAAGAAAAGTGTTAACAGTGAGTAAAGAGGTTTAGAGAGCTATTTTTCTCGCTACCCAACATTGTAAAGTATAAGACTGCACAGTGGAGGAAGACATTTCTGACTCTGAAGTACAGCAGACCCTTGAACACACAGTTTTGAACTGCACGGGCCCACTTCTTTCAATAAAACCCTGCACTGTCTCAGTCCACGGTTGGGAGTTTGAGGATGCGGAGGGCTGACTGTATGCCTTGATTTATGTCATTTCATACAGGGGACTTGTGCGCCTAGGGATTTTGGTAAATGTGGGATTGGGGCAGGGGGGGGGGCGTCCAGGAAAACCAATTCCTCATGGATACCGAGGAATAAGTTAAGTTTGGGGGGAGTCAAAAGTTATATGGGGATTTTGACTGCATGGGGGATTGGTACCCCTAACCCCTACGATGATCAAGGGTCAACTGTATGGACATTTGCTAAAATGGTGGTATTGAGAAAGTTGAAGGAAAAGACCAGAAGAATATATGCCTACACTTTTACATTCAAGGGGAAAATTATTTTATGTAGAGTTTTTATTTCCTGAAAACATGCACATATCTGTATTCAGGGTGTCCCAAAAAATGTCTGCACACTTTAACAGCTGGTAGCTCGATTTTGAAAATGAAATCTACTTCAATAAACACTGCCTTTATAATTATTTAAAGTGTGTGTACCTTTTTTGGGACACCCTATATCAGTGATGGCGAACCTATGACACAGGTGTCAGAGGTGACATGCGAACTCATTTTTTTGGTTGATTTTTCTTTGTTAATGACATTTAAAATATATAAAATAAATATCAAAAATATAAATTTTTGTTTTACTATGGTTGCAAATATCAAAAAATTTCTATATGTGACACGGCACCAGAGTTAAGTTAGGGTTTTTCAAAATGCTGACACGCTGAGCTCAAAAGGTTCGCCATCACTGCCCTATATGTTTAGAGTTCACTTTCTCTAAACAGCCTTCCCTAATGGCTTCCTACCCCATCCAGACAAGATTAGTTACAGAAATGGAGGCTCGGGGGCTCATTAGAATAGAAGTTGTCATTGAGGACACATCCAGACTTACTTTCAAGTAATGGGAGACTTTGGGCCTTGAGGAAAGCATTAGCCATGTGTCATCAGTTCAAAGTTAAACTCTGCTGCTCTCAACTGGGAAAATCTCTTGCCAGTTATAATAAATTACTTAAGTGGAAATCTTAGTTCGTGTGAATTACACCAGGCCTGTTAACAAGCGGATATGTGCTGGACATTGCCAAATTAGGTTTATAAATAGCTCTCCTAGCAAGCGTCTAACAAGGCACATTCACCGTTCTCCCAGGGTAATGGCCCTCAGCCTGTCCCCGGCTGTCACAGTGTGGCTTAGTTTAGCGAAAAAAGTCTTTACCTTGTTAGTGGGGACAGAGATGAAAAGAAGGTAGAAATTGGCCAGCCTCCTTCCTGCGGGTGGTCACTGGACAGTTCTGTTCCTCTAGAAACCCTCAGATCCGGGACCTTCAGGACTGCTTTCTCCCCATCAAGGCCACACCAGTCCTGTGACCTCAGGGAGTTCATTTCCCTTGTCTAGGTCCAGACTTGCATATTTAGGAAGTTAAGACTTGGAGTAGATTCTGCACTCATCTCTTCCTCCTCTGTTTATGAACTCTGTCTAGTGATTATCTATCAGAGTAAAATCAAAAGGGAGAGCCTAGTGAATGATTTGCTAAGAGCTGTGTCCTATTTGGGGTATGTCCTGTATACAAATAATTGTATTGGATAAAGTTGTTTTCAGAGTTGGATTTCAAGTGAAAGTTATTTTGCACTGTGATCAAAAAGGTTTAGCTACAGCCCTGTACTATAATGATGTCTAGTTTAGGTAACTAGGAGTCTGCCTCATTGGGCACAAAGTCTGTAAAGATCTGGGTTGGTGTGGGCTCCTGCCTGGGAGATTTCTGTTAAATCACAGGGGACACTGAGGTTGGTTCTTTTCCTGCTCCCGGGTGCTGAATCCTGCTCTGGGGACCACACTTAATGAATGCTCTAATATGGGTCTCTCTAGTGTGTGTGTGTTTCCCCTGAGAACACTGGCTTTCGCCAAGCTAGTAGCTTCTCTTTATGGAGCAGGAGTAGTTGGCTCTCTATTTACAGCGCCCAGAGGGAGAGGCAGTTCCATACCCAAAATGAGAACCACTTTTCATGCCTCCCTTGGCACCCTCCTTGTGGACCATTCAGGATTCACACTGCTGGCATCCGGCTTCTGTGGAGAAGCCTGTGTAACAGCGTGCGTGGGAGAGCCTCTTGCACAGAGGCCCAGGGTAGAATCGTGCTTGTGGGCGAAGTTTCCACAGACCTTGGGGATTTTTAAAGCACAAGCAGAGGATGGGGTGACAGGTGCTTTCCTCCTGGTCCTCTGGGGTGGCCACTGCCAGGTCCCCAAGCCTCATTCGGAGGACAGCACAAAGCCTTCCAGCCCTGACGGGCTCTCTCTCTTCACGTTGGGGGGTGTTCCTGTTTCCTCTCTCTTTATGAGGAGCATATGCTCTCAGGAAGTAGTGGTTAAGAGCATGGGCTCTAGAGCCAGAGCTGGGCAAGCTTCTTATCCTCTCTGTATCTAGTTCACAGGGTTCCTGAGGATTAAATGGGTAAATATACTGAAAGCCTTTGGAACAATTTCTGACAAAGAAAACACTTTATGACGATGGTGTTTATCATTATTATTGAGTACAGTGAAAAGGGAAAGTTAGAAATTGGTTAGCCTCCTAACATTGGATAACTTGAGAATATCAAATGGGTCGTGGAGAATTCTGGCACCCTCTCTTAGAAACCTTGACTTTTGAAATGACTTCTTCCCATCATAGCCACACAAGACCTTGGGATACATAGGACCTCGGATTCTTTAATCTTTGTCGTATAGTCAGCAGGATAGCTGCCCTTTCCTCCCATCACACATGTAACCTGGACTTTCAGCATGTTTGTTCTGCCTACAACCTTTGAATTCATTTTCATGACATTTTTTATTTTATTCTTTATTGATTAAGGTATTACATATGTGCCCTTATCCCTCCCATTGCCCCCCGCTACTCCCCTGCTCATGCCCTCACCCCCCTAGTGTCTGTGTCCGTTGGTTATGCTTATATGATCAACCTTTGGTTGATCTCTCCCCCTTCCTCCCACCCTCCCCTGCCTTCCCTCTGAGGTTTGACAGTCTGATCAATGCTTCTCTGTCTCTGGAGTACATAGAGGTTGATTGGCATTTGCTGGTGCTGAACCTCCATGTGTGGCCGTAGAAGTCCTCATTGCACAACTCTAGGGGACCATTCTCACTTCAGAACTAAATTCTGCTTAGCACATACTCAAATCCAAGACATGTTAAAACTCAATTAGACCAAAAGGACATGGCACAGGGTTCATATGTAGGCAGGCACCTTTTAAGTAGGAGTGTTTTAAATGCATTTTTATACCATGATGACTTCACAGGAGAAAGTGTTTTCCTCTATTAATCCCAGTTATAGCAAACTTCTTTACACACACAGTAGTATGACTGACAGAGTTTGGTAAGTATTAAAAAACCAAACGAAAAAATAAAATCTTCTGGTGGGTTATGGCTTGGTTTCAGATAAGGAAAGAGAAGGAGGCTTACCACATCCATGAAAGGATGATTTTATAAGGAGGCACAGTGATGATTCAGAACTTTTATACAATTGAGGGAAGAGCCCTTGAACTCCAGTTAACAAAACAAAACAAAAAACCCCAAAACAAAACAAAAATTCCCCATGCACTTAATTGATATCTGAAATTCTGTCATCAAAAATGAGTTCCTTTCACTCATACCTCTACCATGTTATATGCAAATATCATGGAGAAGAGGATACATTTATTCCCACTAGTCATTTACCTTCTAGAGTGAATGAATGGACCAGGCATGTTGGTAAAAAAGGATTTCATGGGGGAATGCAGAGAGGACCTAAGTGCAATGAATAACCTCTCCAACAGACAGAGGATATGGTGACCAGCTGGATACAAATACTGACCATTCAGAATTGTGCAGGGGTGGCTCTAGCACCAGGACTTTTATTCACAATTAACCAAACGTTCAAGGACTGATTAGAAGTGTTTGAGCAAGATTTTTATATACTCAGGATGTTCTCAGCAGTTAAATAAAAAACTTTCTGTCTCTTACTTGAATAAACAGTTGATGCTGCATTTTTCTTTCTTTAGGGCAGTGAAACTTGTCACCATTCCCAGCCCGCTACAGACGTTCAATAAATGCCTTGGGGGTAGAATATGATTCCTTAATTCTGCTTGTTTAACTTTTATTTACATTTATTTTGTGCTGAATTTATTCCGGGGCCATAAATGCTTGTATCTTCTGGGATATCTTTTTCTCCTGAGCAACCTCTTCTGGTTTAGGAACAGTTTGCTCTTTTTCAATATGGATCATCTCAGCATGGCAGGGTGAGCTCCTGTTAATCCTGCTATGAGCTCTGTAAATCCAGGGCTTACCTGGGGATTTTGTTTACCTGGATGTGCTCAATGACCAGAACATCTACATCAAAAAATTTAAGTTCAGCATTGCTCTGCATTTTTAAGCATGGGCAGCCCAACTCCTGTACTCTTCCTGGGTCATGGGACCTGTGTCCAGCCCCACCATTTGGCCTGGGCACCCCTACCAACCCAGCCTTGTGATGACAGCATGGCAATGTATTGTAATCTCTTCTGTGAAGTGACGTTGTTCAGAGACTTAGTGGAATTTTGGAAATGCATACTTTCAATGGCCTGGGCAGTTTCACAAATGTTCTTAAAGTGAACACAAAGATTTGAAATTCTTTTTTTTTTTTTAGAATTATAATCATTCATTCA
>NW_005361458.1:1188132-1220617 GCF_000412655.1 Myotis brandtii | reverse complement strand
GCTAATGGTCTTTGTCATTTAGAATATTAATTTTCTCATTTCAGAAAGTGGATGTCACCAGCAGGGCTGTGATGGAAATAATGACTAAAACAATTGAATACCTTCAACCCAATCCAGGTAAGGGGTCACTTTACAAGTTCAGGTATCCCTCCAGGTAACCTGTAAGCTTCTCTTTGAGAGGCATTTTAGGTTTGTTGTACTTCTGCTTCCTCAGCCCACTTTTCTGGAGGGTCATTGACTTCAGGTATAGCACTTTCACCTGGGATGGGGGTACTTTTTAAGGCTCACATTGAAGTGACTGGGGGATTCTGTAGTATTTTATCTGACTGTGGTGTATTTAACAGACTACAGGATAGCTGTAAGATGTTATTAATGCTACATTAATTTTCAAGGGATGATAGGAAAGAAAATTAGGATAATATTAAGATAAGAAATAGTAATTCCCAGAGGTGTGAAAAGATAGGAGGTTGAATAATTTCTGTGAAGAGAGTTTTTGTTCATACTGCTTCACTACAGTCTTTAGAGGGTTGTTTTGTTTGTTCGTTTTTTTAAAATATATTTTTATTAATTCCAGAGAGAAAGGGAGAGGGAACGAGAGATAGAAACATCAATGATTAGAGAGAACATTGATCAGCTGCCTCCTGCATGCCCTACGCTAGGGATCAAGCCCACGGCCCGACATATGCCCTGACCGGAAATCGAAATGTGACCTCCTGGTTCATAGGTCAGCGGTCAACCACTAAGCCATGCTGGCTGGGCTGGAGGGTCGTTTTTAATTCTGATTCCTCTCCAAGCACAGCACAGATCAGCATTTGTTCCTGCTAATGTGGTAGACCATGAGAAAAGGAAGTTATCATAGAGGTAATGGAGCTCTGCCTTGGAAAGAGAACCAGGCAGAACTGGAGCCATCTCTGAAGGCATGGGGTGTAACAGAGCAAAGCAGCCGATATTATCACTCTCCTCCTCCCTCTTCTTTCTGCATAGCAGTTTGTAACCTAGAGTATAGAGACCTGACGCAAGGCTGAATGTATTTAAGTGAAATGCAATTGCTATTTGGAAAACTGCTTACTCTTGAGACCAGTTTCTTTGAGAATTGCAAGTTGGGATTTCAGTATCTTTGGTGGTCCTAGGGAAGATGGCCTGGGCATTGGGCCAGCCTCCATGTGCTTGGATAGTGAGCATTAGTGGGCAAGAGATAAGAAAAGGAAAGGTGTAGGATAAAAGGAAGAGGCCAGTGCAGTAAGCAGTGCTGACTAGCTCTCTACTGCCTCCTGCTGCCAGCTGCAGTTTCACTCAGCCTTTGTTTACCTAGGATAGTACAGCTGTTTTGAAGATGAACAAACTCTGTGGAAATAACGTTTCTATTTTTGTTTTTCTTCTTAAACTACATCAGAAATGGGATTATGTGAGGAAGAGAAATCTATAAGTAATATGGTGGTAAGCTATAGGAACCAGGCAATGGACCAAATGGTTAGGAAATTAGGAAAAGAATAGCAAAAATCAAGTTTCTAAGTTTTACCTAGAGCCTTCTTCATGACCTTTATATTCCACAGAAATGCAAGGCTCTCTTAAATGTACCTGTAGTCCCTAGTACTTAAACAACTGTAATAAGTCAGGTTCTGAGAAGGGAACTACTCACCCTGCCTCGCCATCAGAAGTCATACAGGGGCAAGAAATGTTTGTCTTTATCTTTAGGTAGAACTTGGAAGTGCCCTTTGATTTCTTGGGATATACACATGAATTGTGCTAGTAACTCATTGCAAGGCCAAGATAAACATAGGGGAAGGGAAGAAAACCATAGTACTTATTGAGCACTAACGCATTTTCAGTACCGTGCTCGTTATAT
Organism: Myotis brandtii; assembly: GCF_000412655.1. Taxonomy (NCBI): domain Eukaryota; kingdom Metazoa; phylum Chordata; class Mammalia; order Chiroptera; family Vespertilionidae; genus Myotis; species Myotis brandtii. Next base: position 1,218,771 of record NW_005361458.1, on the reverse strand, counting down.
ACACAAAGCCATCTCTAAAAGAAACCTTTTTTTTCTGATGGCAAAAGTAGAACACAGTTGAACAAATCATAGTATAGAAAAGGTATTAAATATCTACTGTGGTACTAAAACTCAGTGGGGACCTATCACAGTTCCTGAGTACAATGGAACACGGTAGGTACAGTCCCCCCAAATTCAGGGCCACCCAGGACCTCAGAATGTGACCTTACTTGGAAACAGATTTATTTTCGAATGTAATTAGTTAATGATCTTGAGATTAACACTCATTCTGGAGTTCGGGTAAGCCCTAAATCCAAGGACTGGTGTCTTTCTGAGACAAGAGGACAGAGAGTTACCAGGAAGAAAGTCATGTGAAGGTGGAGGCAGACATTGGAGTGATGCTGCCAAGGAATGCCAGGAGCTCCCAGGAGCTGGGAGAGGCAAGGAAGGATTTTCCCAGAAAGCCTCTGGAAAGAACCAACCCTGCTGACCCCTTGACTTCAGGGTTTTAGGCCCTTGAACTTTGAAAGAGTACATTTCTATTGTTTTCATTTGTTTGTGCTAATTTGTTATGGCAGCACCAGAAAACAAATACAGGAGGCTAGCCTCGTTTCATGCATGAAAAAACAAGGGCCAGAGAACTTAAGAAACTTTCCCAAAGTTATACATTTAGGAGGGGATGGAGCCAGGATGGGACCCCGGTGGGACTGCTTCCTAAGCCCGTGTACTTTAAGGTGATGGTCCTGCCTCTAAGAAGGATGGGCTCACTTCACTTTGGTGGGAAGGGACATTCGCTGTCAGAGTGGTGCAGTGGGAATTCAGAAAGGACACAAATGGTGGGGTTGAGACATTTTTATTTAATTTTTTAATTTATTTTATTTATTTCAGAGAGGAAGGGAGATGGAGAGAGAGATAAAAACATCAATGATGAGAGAGAATCATTGATTGGCTGCCTCCTGAATGCCCCCAACTGGGGATCTAGCCTGCAACCCTTCAGTCCACAGGCCAATGCACTACCTACTGAGCCAAACCAGCTAGGGTGAGGCATTTTTATTTTAATAAAAAGGATTATAGGAAGAGGTAATTGGGGGAGATTTACATTTTTCGAAATGACACATTTTTAATAGAATGTTGAATGTGCTTTGTAGCTGCCAATATATTAGATTTATGACTATTTGCAATTGAATGGGTATCTGCCATCCAGGAGAACAGTAAGGGCCATCACCAGGCAATCCCAGGTTGGTTCCAGAAAAGCAGTTACATATGGGCAGGCCACATGCATATGCAAATAAGTGTCATCCAGAAGAGTTCAGAACAACCCAAAAGTTCATAGACTCATTCTATAGAATGTAGATAATCTGTGCTTAATTTGTTTATGATAGATACTAGAAGCCCCGTGCACAAAAATTTGTGCACTGGCAGGGGAGGGGGATCCCTTAGCCAAACCTGTGCCCTCTCACAGTCTGGGACCCTTTGGGAGATAACCACCTGCTGGCTTAGGCCCGCTCCCCTGGTGGCAGATGGCACGCCCAATCCTGCAGTGTCTGCCCCGTCTCCCCCGGTTGCAGATGGCAGGCCCGGATCCCGCGCTGGGGCGGGCGGCAGCTTGGGATCACGCTGCCGCCCACCCCGCCCGCACATGGCAGGCCAGGATCTCACACTGGGGCAGCGCAGCGGGATCTGCCTGCAGTATGCAAATTAGCCGCCACCTTTGTTGGTGGTTAATTTGCATATCATGCTGATTAGCCAATGGGAGGCATAGCAAAGGTATGGTCAATTACCATGTTTGTCTATTATTAGATTAGATGATTTCATTCCTCCATGGATTTCTTGCCTTGAGAGCAGACACTGGCTATGGTGTTCTTGAAAGATGCTGGCAGGTCACAGCCACTTGTTTCAGAACCCAAATGTCCTTGAGAAGGGACACAAGAATGTAGCAAATTCCGAGGGGCACCCAGTTCTTGGGCACAAAAATAGCCTCTCTGTGACCCCAGGAGCCCATCAACCAGTACGGGTGGGTGCTGGTCCGGAATAAGCACGATCGGCTGGGGTGAGGACAGGGGCTGACTTCAGGGAGCAGTTCCGTGGCCAGGCCAGAGGAATCAGTGGGAGTTAATGCTCTGAGGGCACTTGGAGAGTTACTTGTGTTAGATGAATACTCCAGGATGCTTTCTGCTTTTCAGATCTTGTGGTTGTAGATCAGACACATCTCTTTTATTTTTGAAACTTGGTGTCTATTGAAACGATGACCAAAGAGAGTTTGATTAATTTTTATGAATTTGTTGGTGTGCTCTGTGCAGGTCCTACATCCACTCTTACCCACCTCCAGAGCAATATTTTTTTATATAATTTTTATCAAGTTCTATATATTGCACTGTGTGCCTACCACCTAAAGTCAAACCAATCAAGTTCTATATATTGCACTGTGTGCCTACCACCTACTAAAGTCAAACCGTCTTCCATCAACATATATTAGGCTCCCTCTAAATCCCCCACCCCCCACTCCCTCCCCTCTGGTTACTGCCACACTGTTGTCTGTCTGTCCAGAGCGATATTTTTAAAAGGCAAATCTGATCACATCATTATCTTGCATAAAACCCTTCAGTGGCTTTTCATTGCTTTTAGGATTAAGCTGAAAATGTTTAACATGGCTTAAAAGGCCCTCCCTTCATGGTCAGCCTGCCCTTTCTCCTCCACGTTGCCAGGCAAACAGTTCCCACAGGTCCAGTGTAAAGGTTACTTAGAAGCCTTCCTTGACCCCCCGACAACATTAGGTTCCCCGGTCAACGTCCCTCTCATGATTCCAGCTGCTTTTCCCTGGTGGCACTTGCCAATTATTGTAATTGTGTGATGTGTGTGCTTTTGTTTGTCCTCTCCAGTAAGGACAGGACTGTGCCTGTCTGACTCCCCACTGCATGTCCGGCCCCCAGCTCAGGTCTGTCAGCCAGCGGCACTTGGATATTTGAGTAAATGCATTATGAAGCATAATGGACAGCCAGTGCCTAATGTGATAAAATTGCTCTAATACAAAGAACAGGAAGGGAAGCTCTTCCTTCTCCCTAAGTCATCAGCTTTACCCAGGTAACCAACACTTAGCAAATGCATTCACTTTTATTTTTTTAAAAATATATTTTATTGATTTTTTCAGAGAGGAAGGGAGAGGGATAGAGATTTAGAAACATTGATGAGAGAGAAACATCAATCAGCTGCCTCTTGCACACCCCCTACTGGGGATGTGCCCACAACCAAGGTACATGCCCTTGACCAGAATCGAACCTGGGACCCTTCAGTGCACAGACCGACGCCCTATCCACTGAGCCAAACAGGTTAGGGCTGCATTCACTTTCATGTGAAGACCAATTTGAGATGCAGTGCAGGTAGAAACAGGACTGAAATTGAGCCCCCGCTCTCCGGGACTTCACTGCCTAACTGCATAAGGTACATACACTCTGAGGAGAGTGGCCCAGAGGGCTTCCCAGCCACTTCCTTCTGGAAATGCCAGCTAACTGCTGAGGTGAGGAGGGTGCATGGGATCACAGGTCCACAGGTATGCCCTGTGAAGCAGGGCTTTTGAGAACATAGAACAGAGAGCTGTAAAGTCTTTCACTTTGGATTGTGAAATTATTCTAACAGGAGCAGTATAAACCAGTACAAATTTCTAACCTGCTTAGATAAATAATTTGAACATGGCAAATAATGTGCACAAATACCATTTCCTTGATCGTGAACCACAATTCTCTATCAGTAAAATCACCACAGAAGATATAAATCCATTTCCTTTTTTAAAATAAATATATTTATTGATTTCAGAGAGGAAAGGAGAGGGAGAGAGAGATAGAAACATCATTGATGAGAGAATACTTGATCAGCTGCCTCCTGCACACCCCCTACTAGGGATCCAGCCCTAACCAGTAATCGAACCATGGCTTCCTGGTTAATAGGTTGATGCTCAGCCACTGAGCCACATCCACTGGGCAGTTTTGTTATTTGAGTATCTGATACCTTCTGGGGAAAATGCACTAAGTCAGCATTCTCCAATAGAAATAGGATGCAAGCCATGTGCATAATTTTGAATTTCCTAGAAGCCACATTAAGAAAGTGAAAAGAAAAGTAAAATTTATTTTAATAATATATTTTACTTAACTAAATATATCCAAAATATTAACCAACATTAAAAAAATATTAAGAAAAAAAATTTTCTTGTACTAATTTTTGAAATTTCATGGTTTTACACTCACGGCCCATCTCGGTTTGGACTGGCCACATTTTTAAAAAAATATATATTTTATTGATTTTTTACAGAGAGGAAGGGAGAGGGATAGAGAGTTAGAAACATCGATGAGAGAGAAACATTTTAAATGCTCCATTGCCCCGTGTGGCCAGTGGGTCCCATTATAGACAGCGGAGGATTAGTTTTCTCTTCAGCCTGTTTATTATAATTTGATATGTGCTTGATGTTTAGCTGCTCGGATTTTGTCTATTAGTGGTTGTTCTTTCAGTAGGGAAATGGACTCTTGATTTTGGATCAGGGTATTTTTAAGTGTTTTTGTCTTTTTTTAAATCCCCCTACAAATCTATTGCATGGCACTGCACTGGGGACTTTCCCCTTAAGTAGAATAATAGATGTGGCTGGACCGGGCTGTTTCCCTCCCAGCCATAGCATGCTGGCTACGCCAGGGGCTTTCTCGGTTTGCACTGAAAGGTTATACTGGCCCGTATATTTCAATCCAATGCAGATTTCCTAGAGGCGAAGAGCAAAAGCCGTTTGACCATGAAAACCGCTGTGCATAGTTGGGGTTTGGTTCTCTACAGAAATGCTTTCCCCTTGAATGGACGCCTACGTGGTCTAGCTTTCTCCAGCAGGCCTGCGGTGGGAGCAGTAAACCGAGGTCCTCAGATACCTATTCAGAATCTTTCCATCGTAAATTCAGATCTCACTTGTGGAATGTTGCCTGTGGAACTAAAAGTTTGCTGCATTGATTTTAAAGTAAGATATTAATCCTTGAGATGATATTATATCAATATTATTAAGCTTCTTGCCCACAGGCTTCCCTCTTAGTTATTTTATTCCAAAGATGGGTAAAGATAGTGATTATAAGCTTCTTGGTGGTAGTAGAATTGGAAATCAATACATGTTACTTGACTTTCCTGTATTCAAATCCTGGGCTCCACAACAGAGTGGAGGAGCTGGTTTCCTGGAGGGCATTTTTACTGTGTCCATCTTCTCATCTTTTGGGGCGTTATTTAGCCGCATGCATGGGACCCTGTTTCCCTCAGTATGTCTACGGAATAGGGGCATAAATGAACATGTCCATCCTTCGCTTAAGGAATAGGAGGTGTGGCATAGCCAGAGCTTTTCCAAATCCTGACACTGAAAAGTAATCCATAAAGGTCAGGTTTACTCAAGTGATTTTGAGGAAAATGTTGCTAACACAAAGGTATAAGAGACTTTCAGAGAAGAACATGTTAAAGGGAGTTGTAAGTCAGGTGATACGTGGTATAATTCATATACCATAAGTAATGAAAATGCTGGGGGGGTTGTGATTTTTACTCCATCTTTGGGGAAGATATTGAAAATTAATAAGTTTCTAATATATTTGAGGCACCTTGAGCAATCAATTTTAAGTAGGCTGGGATTGGTGAATTAATAATACTCATTCACTGTGTCTCTAAAGACAGTGAAAGCCAGACCTTACTTAAAATGTAATTAATCATAACAGAGATATTGTGCATTTAAAGATATTGCACAGATATGGATAAGTAGGCTGATGGAGTCTCACTTTATCAGTCTGAGCTACTAATACACTAGCTGCATGGGGTGGTCCCTGCGTGCTCTGTGTCTCCACGTCTGTCTTCCTCTTCCTCCTACTGCAGCCTCACCGGCCTTTCCATCTCTCCCGTGCTTCAAGCTCTTCCCTGCATGAGGACTATGCACTGGCCAAGCCCTTCCTGGAATACCCCACCTGCCCTACGTGACACCTGTCTTCTTACTCAGCTTCCTCTCACCTCCTCTGAGAGGCATTCCATGAGCCCCTGTCTACACAGGCCTGCTCCACAGACCTCTCCAGTCACTTCCCACTTACAGTGCCATTGAAAGTTCTCATCAGGAGTTACAAGGTCCGATGGTCTGACTTCATTTCCTACATTCCTACCGATCTCCCTCTCGCTCCCGCTGCACCAGCCAGCATGGACAACCTTCCACTGTTCCTCATACCCACGGGCACCTCACTCATCTGACCACACTGGTCCTTCTGCCCAAATCTCCTCCTCTCCACGCCTCCTCAACTCAGTCTCCACTTAGGCTCTGCTCAGATGGCATTGCATGTTTGTGGCTTTCCCAACCCTTATTTCAAACCTTGCCTGTCAGCACTCTCTGAGCCCTTTCCTCATGTTACTTTCCTTCGTGGCTTTTATCACTACTTAAATGTTTATTACATTTTACTTTTTAAGGTGTGGCTTGTCTTTGCCACCGTAAAGCAAGAGGCCCTGCGTGCAGGGCTGTTGTTTGCACACTACAGTCAGAGAGCCCCGTTCTTATCTTTTATTGTCCTTATCGCAGTATTTACTTTCATGTCATTTTTATTTGTTCACTCTACAGCTACCTCCATTCTCACTCCCATTTTACATTCTCCACATAGCAGCCATTCCTCTGCTTATTACATAGACCTCTATTGTCCACACCCTTGTACAATCCCCCCCACCCCACCCCACCCCCTGTGAGTGTAGGTGGGATTTGTGACTTGCTTCTAACAGGTAGAATTGGCAAAGGTGATGGGATTGAACACTCACCACCCCCTTGGTTAGATTATATTACATGGCAAAGTTGGTGGGATGTCCCTCCCATGACCATCTATAATAATAAAAGTGTAATATGCTAATTAGACCAGATGACCTTGTGGACGAAGGCAGGGCTTCGAGGGAAGCCCGGGTCCCAGGTGCCAGAGGGAAGCCAGTGCCAGCAGCCGGGGGAAGGAAGGCCTACTCTTGCACGAATTTCGTGCATCAGGCCTCTAGTATTATATAAAGCCGCCTTAGTAGACTGGAGGGAGAGAGGTTTTCTTGCTGGCCTAGGAGAAGCAGACTACCATGTGTGACTACCTGAGGAGAGGGCCAGGGGTCAGGGCACTGAGTGTGGCTTCTAGGACCTAAGAGTGGCCACTGGCCCACAGCTAGTAAGGAGCCAAGGCCTCAATCCTACCACCATAAGGGTGTGACATTGTCAAAAACCTGAGTAAGCTCAGAAGCCGAAGCTTCCTTACGCTGGCTTCTGGATAATGGGGAAGCCTGGCCCAGCCCTTCACTGTAGACTTGAGAGACCCTGAATAGAAGACGCAGGTCACGCCTGGACTTCTAAGGACACTGTGAGATACATATGTGCTGTTTGGGCCACTAGTGTGGGACTTTGTGATTCAGCTTAGCACATACACTGTGGCTGTTTGTTCCTCAGACAGAGCTCCTATTTCAGCAGATCACTGCTGGGCCGCCGGGCCACTTGCTCTGATCCCTCTTAGTCCCTGGACCCTTACATTGAAGGAGGAGATAAATTGGGAAAACCTGTCACATTGTTTCAGCTTAGGAGGAAGTTTTCTGAACCTCTAGGGCAGGGGTGGGGACCCTTTCTTCTGCCCCGGGCCATTTATAACATCATTCACTTAATATAAATTTATGTTGCTGTGAAAAAGGCTCCTACGTTTATTGAATTTTGAGTCCTGCCTGTGGCTGCCTTGGCAGGGCCAGATCAAATGATTGTGTGGGCCTTACATGGCCCGCGGGCTGGACATTCCCCACCCCTGCCCGAGGGAGTGGTTGGACAGGTCCACTCTATGCTAAGACTGAAGATATGTTTGACAGGTGAGAAGTAAAAAGCTCCTGGCACAGTGCCCGACACTTTGTAGCGGCTCAAGAAATGTCCCTCAGCTTCTCTTCCTAGTGGCTTGCAGCCCCACCTGAGGGCATCTCACGTGCTTCCCCAGGATTCTCCCACAGGGAAGGTCTCTAGGGGAAATCACCGCAGGACCCTATCCCAAACACTATCATTGTGCCAAGCACCTACCCTCTCTCTGCTCCGAAAGCCTGGAGAAGCAACGGCTCATTATGTATTCAAATTGTAGGAACCATGTTATGCTCCGGTGGTGCAATTGCCTGCTTTCCCAGAATGCACTGTGAGACTTGTGTCAGCGCTTTGCAATACCCTCCTATGATGTTCACTATCCCACCTCATAGGTTCTCAGGGCTGCTGACATGTACCTTTTCTCGGTGTCTTAAAATACCTCCCGGCTGCTTCTTGCTCATCAGGGGCATAAGAGGGTTCTGTTGCCTTGGAGAGAGGTGTTATAGAAATGCTACCATTCTTTGGGTTGAGGGTAGCATGATTTAGTGCGAAAGTGACATATTTATATGTCAGTAGGCAAATCTGTCTCCTTTCCCAAATCTCTTCTCAGATTTTTCAAAAGAAACCGCAGAAGTTTGAGGAAATTTACTGACGTCCTCATTATCATATAAATCTTCCGTGTCCTTTCAGAATTGTTGGTGCCCAAGGCCAGTAAGACGTTGCTCAAAGTTCAGGGAGCAGCAGAGGGTTCGTGTTAGACTTGTAGACGCTCTGAGATTTCACCTGGGAAAACCAGGCCATTTTGCACAATGACAGGCTGCCAATGTGAAATAGATACTAAAGTGCTAATTCTTGAATGCATTTTGTTGCAAGTACTAAGTTCTAACTTAGTATGATTTGGTGATTTGTACTAATATTTCAGTTATAATCCCTGTAATAAACTTTGCCAATTTAGTTTAATTCAGAATTCATTTTTTTCCTCTAACTAAAGACATCATTGAGCTTTGATAGATAAGTAAAGAAGTAGAACTTTAGCTGTTGGTGACCATGTCAATGAAATGGCTATCGATAACATTTTTCTCCTGCCAAAAGGGGGCAAGAGGAGAAAAGAAAGAATATTTGTTTGGTGCCTGCTTTGATTACATTCATCATCTCATTTCACCAACACAGCAATTCTACCAGTAAGTATTATTGCCTCTTACTTATACCCAGGCACACTGAGGCTGAGGGCCAAACACCCTCTCTTCCCTGCAGAGCTGGGGAGCAGCAGAGCAGGAATTTGAACCCTGTCCTATTATTCCTTTGTATGCAGGTGTCCTTTTGTTAGTTAGTGGGAAATGATAATAGAGTCCATTACAGGAGAATACAGTTCTAATATTTTTATCTTCAAAAAGAGGCTGCATTTTCACATTTAAATGCAACTTTGGTCTTCTAAATTTTAACCTTGCTTGTTCACAATCTTTGTTGTATTTAGTAATTAGTTGTCCCTAATGAGATTTGAGAATTTTCCACAAGAAGGAGGCTAAACTCCCTTTTATTTTCCTTGAAATGTCTATTGGGTCTTTCATTTTTTAACTCTTCTTTTTGTAAAGACCCATCAACAAAAACGGAATCATTGGGAAATGGTCTAACTGTAGTATTCATTCTCATAGAAATAAAAACAAAGACAAGGGGGGTTTAAAAAATGAAGAGTGGCCCATGTGTGTCTCCCAGCACAGTGAGCAGAATGCTCTCTGACTCTTCAGCTAGAGAATAAATAAGCTCACTGAGAACAGACTCTCTCCAAATCTCCCTAGCACAGTTCCTTTCACAGAGTCGGTGCTTCGTAAATACTTGTTTTGTTCATTTTATCGCAGAAAAAACACATGTTTAAAAGCAGATTTTTTGTAAATACCGATGCAATCAGGCAGTGAAAATTCAGATTTAGATTTTTTTCTATTTGGGGGGGATACCTAATTATTTCCATTGTAATTTTTTTTTATTGATTCTTCCTGATTTGATTTTTCGTATCCCTTTAAGACTCATAATTTAGCTTAAGAACCCTCTTTTGTTGGGAGAAATGAAAGCCGATTTCCTGATTATGGGAGATTGTGTGATCAATTTTTTATCATTTGTACATCACAGAGATGAATTGTTTCTCAAGAGTCAGAATTAATAAGAGTGAATGGGAAGTGGAATGCCACCTTACTGCGCTTTAAGAAATGGGTTCAGGAGAAATGAAAAGGCCCAGCAGCCTTAGAAATCTTAAAATCAAGTCTGTGCAAGGGCCACAAGCAGGCCAGATTGCCATCAGCATGAGCTGTTGTCCGGAATCGCCCTGTCAGATCACAGGGTTAGTGTGTAATTAGATCTTATCAGCAACCTTTAGCTCCACTTCAGGGAACAGTGGGCGGCCATTGTGCTTTTAAACAGGGAAGTCTTTTTCCAAGGACTTGAAAAAATGATGTATGCAGAAGAATTTTATTAAAAAAATGCAAACTTTTAAATGAAATTGTTTAGCCCACAATTAATTAGTAAGTTCCCACTGTACACTCAGCCCTGTGTTAGAATTCAGTAGGATGCAGTGTGTCAACTAGTAGCAGGAAACAGACATGCAGAAAAGAGATATAAAGTATCACGTGAGATATGATCCATGCACAGGGCACAGTGCAGACATGAAATGAGGCGAGGGGTCACTCATAGTGAAGGGCAGCAGAGGTAAAGGTTGATTGGAAGGACTTTGTGAAAGAGGCTGCCAGGTGTTGTGTGGGGCAGGTAGACAGAGAGAGGGAAGGCCATTGCAAGTGGAGGGACATTTCTAGTAACTTCCGGAAACGGAGTGGTTCTTAGTGTGGACCCTTTTATCCATAGTGCTGGACGTCCCGCAGATCCTTAACCAGCTGGAAACACACGTTCATTAGTTCTGGGAAATTTTCTTGAACTATTAAAAAACAACAACTCCCCTTCTATTTCTGTGTTCTTCCTTTTCAGAACTTCCATTATTCAGCCTCTAGACCTGGACTGACCCTGATTTTATGCTTTCCGATTCTTTTATCTCTTTCTTTTTTTTTCTAAATTCTATTTTTTGCGGGGGGGTGGGAGGAGAGGATTTGCTTTAACTGTATGATCTATGCGTTCATTGGTGGTTAAATGTTACATTTTATTTAAATTCATATTTAAACTTAAATTATATTTTAATTTCTAAGTGTTGTTCACTGTCTCTTTTTTATTTTATGAATGAAAGTATGTTAGACACCTGAGAATGTTAATAATAATTATTTTCCCCTTCCTGAATGGTTTGTTTCCTATTAATTTCCTTGTTTGTTTTGACTCTCTCATGTTAGTTTTCTACAAAATCTGGTGATAGCAGCTGCCATTTTCCATTAGGTATAGGACAGCAAAGTTGGGGGGAGGGGGAGTGAGAGGGGTGGATGATGGAGTTTATTAACTGGAATGGCTTCATTTTAGGGTGATCATCCTGGGATGGTTGTAGTTAGGTCTCTTCTCTTGGGTTGGTTGAACTCCCCAGAAAAGAGTCTTCTTGTCCCATGCCCAGAGGGCATGAACCTGGCCGCCAGTTCCCTGGGGGATACGTGGAGGAAGTAGGCCGATAAGTCTCACAGTTCTCTATCTCCATTGGCCCTAATGCCCTGGTTCAGTGTGGAATCCCTCCCTCAGCAGAGGCAGGTGTCTTCTATCTTAAAAAATATTTGATTGCTATACTTTTTATGCAACCAAAGAAACAAATTTTCTAGTCCCCATTCTCTGTGAGCTTCAAAAGGCTCCCCGTCACATGCGCCTAAGGATGTGACCTGAGTCTCTTGTGGGAACCACTGCCATGAGCCTATACTAGTTTCCCGGATATCCATTCATTCATTTAGTATTTTCTTCAGCACATGTGTGTGTTAAACATCTGTGCGCACGGCTTTATGCCCATCCTCTTGGGGAGATACATAGGGCAGCATACCAGGATCCTGCTCTCCCGGACCAGGGGAGGGATTGCTCTCAGGAAGCTGTTTCTGTGGTAAACCCAGGGGAGGCACTTGAACTAGGCTAGTGAAGGTGGGAAAGATAAGACAGGAGCATAGTCAGAGAGCTTGTGACAATTTGTGAGAAAGTGTAAAGCTGTGGGAGAGGAGGGGATAGAGCAGCGGTTCTCAACCTATGGGTCGCGACCCCTTTGGCGGTCGAACGACCCTTTCACAGGGGTCGCCTAAGACCATCCTGCATATCAGAGAATCTACGGGAGTTTATGGGGGTTGGGTGGATGGAGAGATTTACAGGTTGGGAGATGAAATGACACTTGGAAGCAATGGGGAGTAGACAGTTGCCAGACAAATGAAATGCTTCACAAGTGATTGGAAGAGAGGCCTTCTAGAAGTTTGGGAAGTATTGTAATTGAAATGCGTTTTGTGAAATTTTTGAGAGAGTTTGTAGTCAAGATTCAAACTGAAGTTAATTAAACTTTTGTTACCAAATTCTAGTTTGTTTGTTTGTTTTATTTTGTTTGTTTGTTTCTTTTAACTAATTATTTTCTGAGGCAGTGCTCAAAGTAAGAGCAAGCCAACCTGTCTGTCTGGCTCCTCTCTCATAAGAAATTAAAATCCTCTAAGTTCATAGTATTTCTGGATGGAAATTGGGTGGGCAATACAAAGCTGAATTTAGAAAGATTTCTGGAGTTATCCTACATGAATCCCACTCAAACAAGAAGGAAAATTAAAGAGATAGGTTGATAGCAAAAAGTATTATAAGTATATATAATACTTTGTAGAGGTCTATACAATTCTGACACACACACAAAAATGTGTAAGACCCCACCATTTGATCCACCACTCAATAAATAGAAAAGCCAGAGTGGCTAAGGTGGCCCATGCCATAACAAACTGAGGCAGTGAGGGAGGGGGAAAAACACTCAGAACCTGTATATACAAGGTACAGGGAGGCCTCGCTTTTAAAGAGGTGACAGAATAAAATTAAATACTCAATGAAAGGCTTTGACATATAGAACTAAAGAAAGTAGAATTTTAGACATTTTGTGATATGTTAGCACTGAGCTCTGTCTGCTGACTTTTTTTGAAAGAGACTATATAAAATGGCCAATTTTTTATTTTTTTATTTTTTTTTTGTTTGTTTTTTATTTATTTATTTTTTTTTTATTGCTTAAATTATTACAAAGAGTATTACATGTTTCTCCTTTTTTCCCCCGCCCTTGACAATCTCCTGGCCTCCAGTTTTTTAGTAGCTGAGCTGGTTTATAGACTGGTTAAGGCCTGATTCTCATCTAGCCCTGTTTCTGCTTTATTGTACGGCCTACTCTGAAAGGGTGGTAAAGGCCTGGGGTGGAGTGGGAGCTGGGTGGAGGGGGGCTATGGGGGAAAGCAGGGGTACATCTGTAATATTCTCAACAATGAAGATTAAAAAAACTTTAAAAAAAGCCTGTTCTCTCTTTGCCTTCAGCTTCCAGAGCTAAACTCAGCATGATCAACACAATGTCCAAAATCCGTGGGCAGGAGAAAGGGCCCGGCTACCCGCAGGCGGAAGCACTGCTGGCAGAGGCCATGCTCAAGTTCGGGAGAGAGCTGGGAGATGACTGCAACTTTGGTAATGAGCGCGTCTGTCCATGGGGATTTTGGTGCCAGTAAGAAACTTCGTAGGAAATTAGTCACGCCGTTGTATATTTCCATTCTCAGTTTTAGGTCCTGTACACATGGGACAAAAAAAATTTGTTTTCAGGGTTGTTTCATCATTTTCAGTGTGGTTTGTTGTGGGGGTTTTATTTATTTTCTTGTTCTCTGATGAGATGCCAATCTTTACAGTAGCTGACTGCCATCTCCAGATGCCTGGACACTTACTCTGGAGTTTTTCTGGTAGTGACTGGAAATTGAGGCAAAGCAAACAGTCCCAGTGAGCATGAATTAACACAACGCCCCCTGAGCTTTCTCTTAGATCTCTGCTCTTTTGTATGTGGTGTCAACTTCTTTTTCTTTTTTTTTACATATTTTTTCTCGATTTCCAAGAGGAAGGGAGAGGGTGAGAGAAAAACATCAATGATGAGAGAGAATCATTGATTGGCTGCCGCCTTCCTGCCCCCTACTGGGGATTGAACCCACAACTCAGGCATGTGCCCTTGACTGGAATCGAACCCAGGACCCTCCATTCCACATGCCACACTCTGTCCACTGAGCCAAACCAGCTAGGGCATATGTGGTGCCAACTTCTCCTAAGATGAGATGGTTTATTCCTTTATCCTCTGGCCCTCAGCTACCGTACTGAACACCTTCCATTTTCATTCCCTTGTGATGTGAGATCTTAGCAAGTGATGGCCTTTTTGGCTGTACCCTGCTTATTGCTCCTGAGAAATGTATTGGCCTTAACCAGGAAAGCTGGCAATGAAAAGAGAGGGCAGGGAGCTTCCCAAATTGTTTCCAAATTTTATAAGAGATAGCACCCCCTTAGGGGGCACAGAGTCTTGCCTGTATGAACTGCTATAGATAGAAAGAACATTGTTCTCTGGAAGTTGTTCCATACTGTCTCTCATCTCGGTTGTCTTCAGGACCCATGGGGTTTCTTCTGTGATGGGCACTATCAATGCAAACGCATTCTACATCTGTTCTGTAATGTACAAGAGCTTTGTTCTCCCCTTCCAGGCCCTGCGCTCGGTGAGGTGGGGGAGGCCATGCGGGAGCTCTCGGAGGTGAAAGACTCCTTGGACATGGAGGTGAAGCAGAACTTCATTGACCCCCTTCAGAACCTTCACGACAAAGACCTGAGGGAGATCCAGGTACCTGTCACCGGTCCTCTGGGAAGTGGGCAGTTTGGATTGTGTAGGTGAGGGACCCTTTTTCTTTAGAAAACATTTTTTTGAACGTTCTGTGTACGTTGTCAGCACTGGGCATGTGAATTGCAAAGCAGCCCAGCAAAATAAATGAGAGAAACCAGAAATGCAAGACTTTTTGTCCCACTACCATGCCCGTGCCGCTCATGGACATGACATTTGACTTCTCCACATTTAATTTTCAAGATTTCTTAAGCTTTTTTCCTCCAGAAGGATGATATCCTTTCCCTGATGACACACAATTTCATTAGTTCTCTGGTTTTCTGGGCTGATTTTATCCTCTAAAATGCTAGCTGCACTAGTTGTTAACTTAAATAGTTATTCTATCACTCTATGAACATGTTTTCATATTTTCATAACAGTTGCTAGGATTGAGAAAGGGTATACAACTGTTCTCTTGGTAAAACATGTAGAAAGTTGAGCTATTCCAAATGAAGTTCAATGAGCTTTACCTTTGACTAAGTGTATAATGTTTGCTCATTCGTTCCTTCAACAAATATTTGTTGAACTGTCTGAAATTTAATTTCCTTTACTGTGACATGAGCTGCCATACCTTGAAGTCTCCTCGATCTCCTTATTCTGGCCTAAATTTCCTTCAGCCCTACCACTGGCTCAAGGTTGCACCATTAGTAAGGGGTAGATTCACTCTCAACCTAAAATATAACTGACTCCAGAACAATGCCCTACAGCTGACACAAGTTCAGATGTTTTACAAGAATTTTCCTCCCAAAGGAGCAAACATTTAGCTTTGGGTCAGAGCATGGATTGAGACAAGGGTGTGCAGTGGGAGGGAAGGTCTAGGACAAGCATGTCAAACTCGCAGACCGTGGGCTGCATGCGGCTCACAACGAATATTTTTGCGGCCCAGCCAATATAACGGTATGTAAGAAACGTTTTAATAAAAATTTCGTAACTTAATTTTTACAATGACCTGTTATACATAATTATTAATAACAAACTACAACGTTCGCTAATGACTGATGACTATAATCGTGTTGCATTCATTTCCCTTATGCACCTTACATGCAAGCGCGCCATTTCTCGCCACTAATACTAGCAGCGAATATTTTAGCAGCCAATTGCCACATCATTAGTCTTGTTAGGTGTGCATAACAGGAAATATTTTGCTTTCAGAGAACAAGAAAAATAGGTTTATATGCATTAGTTATTAATTTGTGCAGTTATTCAGTGACTGGTAAGTTAATGTTCAAGAAAAAATACTAATTTTTATTAAAATGTTCTATTATTTTATGTTAACGATGACTCATTTATTTGAGCCCTTTATATTCAGCACGTTTCTATCTAAATAAACCTATGTTTCTATGAAAATGGAAGCTTTGTTTTTTTGCCGCCCACATAAACTTAAACCTTGTTTATTTGGCCCATGTTAGCCTTTGACATGCTTGGTCTAGGATGTTTTTCTTCTGTCTTCTCATTTCTTCACCATTCCCTACTCTGTTTTTATCTGCTTCTCTTTCCAAATACACCCAAGATCAAGGGAATTGCAGCCATTTCTCCTGCCTGTTAGGCATGGAACGCTGCAGCACTTAGGAAAAGAATACTTTGCAGCTTTGGGAAGTGACTTTTTCACTTGGTCACTAAAGGTGTTGGGCAGAGGCTGGACAGGCATGTGGCAGGGATGCTGCGAGGAGGGGTCCAAGTACAGGGTGGGGCCTTAGGTCTCTACGAAGGCCCCTTCCAAGTCAGGTTTTGTGACTATAAAGGGGAGACTTAAACTAACCAGTGGTTCCCTGATAGCTGCTTCAGTCAACGAGGCTAAGTGTTAAGATAGAGATTCCTAGGCCCCCGCCCTGGCTGTGCTACTTCAGGTGATCAGTAATCCACATTTGAAATAAGCAATTAATAAGGCAGTTCTAACAGATTGGATGACTTCATAGATAGTGTCCTTTCTAGTGTTAGTGCTGTAAGATTAGAAAATCAAGAATTCCATTCTTACTTCATTTCAAGGGAAGTGGGGGTTTTCCTGCCTTCTCATGAGATACCATTTCTTCTGATGTTGGGGATTTGTGGGCCCTGTGCTTTCCACATGCGGAACATGTACACACATTCCCAGCTTCTGTCGTGGAAGGGAAAGGCATCTTCCAGTTTGGCTTTGTCCCAGTGAGGGCAAAATAATAATAATAATAATAATAATAATAATAATAATAATAGGCACTGCTATTTCCCACAATTTCTTTCTTGCTCTTAATTATTTTAAAACCTGTTTCCCCACATTTAGCCTGTGGAAACATTTTCCCACTGACGCGTGCTTTTATACTTGTCTGGTGACACCTTTTAGAACGTAGCCTGCCTCATTTTGGAAGCTAACAGGCAGGTGGGGAAGTGAGCTCTCAATAGGCCTTTCCCTGAGTCCTTCCAAAGCACGTTCCTGCCCCGGACTTTTTCAGCATCACCTGAAGAAGTTGGAGGGTCGACGCCTGGACTTTGATTATAAGAAGAAACGACAAGGCAAGATCCCAGATGAAGAGATCCGTCAAGCCCTGGAGAAATTTGACGAGTCTAAAGAAGTTGCTGAGTCAAGCATGTTCAATCTGCTGGAGATGGACGTGAGTGACTCTCCTTCCGTCCAGGCACAAGATTAATGTGCTCACGGGTCCCATCGTTGAAAACGTTACTGTCTGATCACACTACGTGGTGAGAACTTCAGTAGATGGTCGTTTCTTTTAAATAATTTGAAATTATAAGGTAGATTAGAAATGGTAAGTTTTTTCCCCTGTACCTGTATTTCTATAGTTTGATTTAACTACATTTTTGTCTACTAATGATCTTACCAATAGTGGGGAGATAAGAATATTTCTGATGACCCATGTATCAGTCCAATAGCTAAAAAAAAAAAAAGTGGTTTGTTGAAATGCAGGGGCAGATTGACTTCAGGTTGTATAAGAATATCAACTAAAATGCATTCAGAAGAGAGTTAAGATGTTTTGTGTTTGGAAGTAATGTTGACATTTTCTTTCAAGAGGTAATTTCCATTGATATCGATGATTGTAGCATAGATACTGCATTTGGGGCATAGATGAGCTGGTTTGAAAGCTGCTTTCACATTTACAGAGCACTAAATTATCCTTCACGGCTCTAGAAGTTACATTCCATCCACTCATGTAGGAAGCCTGTGACCTAGCTTTCCTGTCCTTGCTCCCCGCAGCCTCTGGCCCGATCACTTGCTGACTAACGTCTGCCAAGATGTTTGCACAGTCTGTGTGTACTTACCACTGACTGGTGACAGGGGAGACATGTTGACCATGTCCAGACTTTCCCATCACCCCGAGACAGTGTAGGTTTGTGTTCACATGAAACAGCTTGTGTCCACCTACCTACTGAAGAGGAGTGCTTCATGGGACGAGCAGTGACCTGAATCAGTGCTCCTGACCTGCACCCCGGGCTGTACCCCACCCCAAAACTCCTGGGCAGCATTGCCTCTGTTCATTTGGAGGCCATTGTTCAGCTAGATCATAGCACAAGAGATGAAGTGAAGAGTCACCAAGTATGCTTAGAATAGTAGAGCTGGAATGAAGCCAGATGTCACCTGACCCAGCCCCTTTACATTACAGATGAGGCTTGGAGAAGACAAAAGATTTTCCGTTGTAGCACATGGCCTCGCATGGTGCCTCATGTGAGAAATCAGTATTCACGTTTCTATTAACAGCACTAATATTGACTTAGCATGAAAAGTATAGGGAGCAATGAATCCACTGGTTAATGCTTTTTTTGTCTTATAGGATATCAGTAAAATAAGCCAAACCCTACTCAGAAGGTCCTAGCTAAGCATGAGCCTGTTTGATGAGAGTTAAGTGATCTTCAGGAGAATTCTGCTTCTCGTAGCACTGGATGCTTTCTTATCCTTAATCGATTTGGAGCCTGTAAAGCTCTGTGTCTTCGCCTGGCTCCCCACATGGTCCTGGGCATCACCAGGCACTGGACTGTGTGTCAGGGGAGTTCTCTCGTATGCACAGGACAATAGTAGCTGCTGACGGTCAGTAACCTGGGAACTAAGGCGTGATTCCCCCTTGATCTGCAGATAGAACAGGTGAGCCAGCTCTCTGCGCTCGTCCAGGCCCAGCTGGAGTACCACAAGCAGGCAGTCCAGATCCTGCAGCAAGTCACCGTCAGACTGGAAGAAAGGTATTTGACCGTTCCCTGCATCTCACACCTCCATTTTCTTGCTATAAAATGATGTGGAAAGGAATGGAAATAAGAGAGAGAATACATTTGAAGAAAAACTTCTGCCAAAATTCCTGCTGATCCTTCACGGGCACCCTGTGGATCATTTGTTCTGATTTTATTTTCTCTTATGCTTTGTTTTACTTGGTGGCGTTGAATCTAATCTCATGTGAATGAGAGGTCGGTACTTGGATTATATTTTGGCTGCCACTGATGGGATACCTGGATGTTCTGATGATAATAGATGTATCCTATTGATCAGCTATTCTGTGTGGGTACTAAAGGCATATCATCATCAATCGTATAACAGCCCTGTAGGCCAAGGATCGTCCGCCTTTTCTAACAGATGAGTCAGCCTAGGCTCAGGGAGCTGCCATCACTAGCCCCGGGTCACACACTGGTCCAGATGGGGTACATGATCCAGCATAATCTGTCTGAGAGCTTGTATCTTTCACACCTTCTGTTTCTCTGGATGGTGGCATAGTCCATCCAAGAGGGCTGCTTTCATGGGCTTGTTCCCCATCCTCTGATGCGCCCACCGCAGGGCTGTGGTAGTTTTCCTTGTGAATGGGGCTCCCTGGAGTTGGGGACAGCCTGCTCGGCTGTCTGTAGTGGCCCTGCACTATGATATGTGTTACTTTATTTAACCAGATTAAGCAGGATGATTTTGCTAAATGTATGTGCATCAAAGTGTTGCCTCAGCAGCCTTTATTCTCAGCTCGTGGCCAGATGAGACACTCATCGCTGATGCGTCGGCTCAGTGCACAATGACACCTCCAATCTTTGGGTTACACCATGGAAACTCCTCACCTGCTCCCACTGGGTCCATCTGGCCACCTCTTCCTGCTCCGTATCTTCCCTGACTAGTGCTTAGAGTGTGCGTCTTCCCTCGGTGCACCCTGGTGGAGATGTGTGGAACCCCCTGAAGCCTCTAGAACGGTTAAAACCAGGCACTCGAACACACTAAAGAAATGCATGTCTTCGTGACATCTGTTGAGTGTAATGTTCTTTCCTTTCTTTCCTCTGAAATATGTACCAAGACACTCTTAGTCTGCTGCCACCATACCCTAAGCTCTACCCACCTTTGCAAATCTGTTCTACACTTTCTTTAGGGAATAAGTTTCATTCCCACTTCCTATTTTGCAAACTGCTCACTGTTCTCAGAGCACACAGTTCCTTCTTTCCATCCTTCATCTGTAAATGGCTCGTACTCATCTTTTACCTTCGTCCGTAGACTTTCTCCAACTTCCCCATGGACAGGTAGACTCCCCCACCCCACCCCATGTTCCCGCAGCATTTTGCACCCATCTCTACAGCACTTACTCTCACTTATGGTAACCAGTTGTTTATGTTCTGTCTCCCCTACAGACCATAGGTGCTTGTGGGCAAACGCTGTGTCTTACTCATCTCTATGGCCCTAGCACAGTGCAGAGTGAGCTCAACGAGGGAGGGAGGGAAAGAGGGAGGGATTGAGAGAGAGGATAGAGACAGGGAGGGTGTGACCATGAAGGGACATCACCAGAAGCAGAAACACATACACATGAGAAATCTGAGAGCCCCTCTTGCAGAAGCAGAAACACATACACATGAGAAATCTGAGAGCTGAGAGCCCCTCTCATTTTCCCCTATGCCACAGGGCAGATTGGTGGGTGACCTAAGCATATGCTAGATTTTACTGCCTTTTTTTGCTTCTTAATTGGTTGCACACTCTCTATTCTCCCCTTTTCCTTTTCCACACAGAATAAGAGAAGCTTCGTCTCAGCCTAGAAGGGAATATCAGCCCAAACCACGGATGAGCCTGGAGTTTCCCATTGGAGACAATACTCAGCCCAATGGAGGCATCTCCCACGCGGGCACTCCCAAGCCTTCAGGTAAGGGGCTGAGACCCACAACCCCCACTACATGGGCCTTGGGCACATCCTGTTGACACTTTTCCAAAAATTCTAGGAGCAATCTAATCTGGCTGCATAAGAAATATGTCATAATACATTTCTTATGGGATGGTTTTGTCAGGTAGAAGCTCTGAAAAGCGCCCCTCCTTTTCTCATTGGTCATGGCTTTTCCTCTATTCCCCTCTTCTCTATAAAATTATTTTTTTTGCTTAACTCTCATCATAAGCTCTTAACCTCCTAATTATTTTGGCCTAATTTGATTTTGACCTTCCTTTGTGGTCGTAAGGTCATCTTAACATGCCAGTTTGGTGCTGGGGTGGCATCTTTTTTCCTGTTTTTCCCCTTCTGTGGCTCCAGCATGCACAAGACTGAATGCCCGTGGGCAGTGCGTGCCCCATACACTCGCACATAACCACAGGCAGCAGCTCCAAGAATGTGTTCAGTTGGATTTCTTGGGGCACAGGAGCATGTGGATGAATCTGGTGCTGGAGAGAGGTTCAGCCTTAACATTTGCTGGATTGAAGAAGTGGAAACTATCTCATACTGGATATGAATTTTAAAGTTATGCAGCTTCCTTTTATTTTCCCTGTATCCCCAGTGCTTGATGTTTTACGGTAGGACGCCTCTTATGAGATGCTTTCAGGAGACTGTGGAGGGGAAGGGAGGTCTGTGATGACAGTGGGAGCTCTGTGCCTCTGTGTCCACATCTGCTGCTCAGAGCTCCGTGTGGGGTATAAGCAGCAGTGGCTCTTAGAAGTTAGCCGGCCCCAAGGACTAGTCATGTATGTTACATGTAACTTGCTTCTTCCTGCTCGAAACCAACTGCATATTTTACTCTTCTTTCAGAGACTTGTTAATTTTCTGCTTTCTTTCTTTCTTTCTTTCTTTTCTTTTTTTTTTATCCTCAACCGAGGATATGTTCTTACTGATGTCAGAGAGAAAGGAAGGGCGGGGGCGGGAGAGGAACATTGATATGAGAGAAACGTAGACCAGTTGCCTTCCATATACACTCCAACCAGGGATCACACCTACAACCTGGGTATGTGTCCTGACCGGGAATTAAACCCATGACCTTTTGGTGTGTGGGACAACTCTCCAACCAACTGAGCTGCATTCCACATTGCAACACATGCCAATGCAACACTGGCCAGGTCAGGACTCCATTCTTTTTATTCTTTTAATCCAGATCTAGAGCATTATTTAGCACTAGAGGCTCAATGCACAAAATTTGTGCAAGAGTAGGCCTTCCTTCCCCCAGATACTGGCACCGGCTTCCCTCCAGGACCCGGGCTTCCCTATGGCTGCCAGCAGGCACCCAGGACCCAGGCTTCCCTCGTAGCCCTGGCTTCGTCCGGAAGGTTGTCTGGAAGGATATCCAGTCTAATTAACATATTATGCTTTTATTATTATAGATGTCATAGCTCTGATGCACTCCTCACATTGATATACACAATAGTTTACAACGTGTAAATCATATAATTTTTACATCATCTCATTTAGTAGATATGATAGTACAGTGGGGCCTTGACTTACGAGTGTCCCGACTAACAAGTTTTTTGAGATACCAGCTGTCTCTCGGCCGATTTTTTGCATTGAGTTGATAGAGTAATTTGAGTTAACGAGCTCCTTAATGAACTCCTTAATGAGCTCGGTCTCAGAACAAATTAAACTCGTAAGTCAGGGCCCCACTGTACTGTGAAGTTGTTACACAAAAACCTTGCCTTGTGCAAGGTCACACAGAGTTAGAACTTGAACCCAGTGTTTTATATGGTGGTTGGAGTACTTATTTTTAATAAGTGAGAATTATACTGTTATTCTGAGGTTGCAAAGCATCATCCATGTAATTAGCTGTACTGTTTCACACGTGCAGAGGTTTCAAAGTGCTAACATGGACAGAATTCTGGCCATACTAGCTTATGAACCTAAATCTCATTAAAAACGCCTTGAGTCGTTGGGTCTCCCATCACTGGGCATTGTCAGGAAGGCAAGCCTTGAAAAATTCTGCTGTACACATCGTAAGAATGGATGTGGCCATTTTTCATTACTGGAAACAAAATAGGAACCCAGCACCTTCCAGACTTCTGAGAAAGCCCCTGAAGACTGTAGAGGGAGCTGCCAGGCAGCGACACTTGGGGCTGGTAGCAAGAGGAGGCTTCGCAGCAAGAGGAGTGAGGGAGGACCCGAGGGGTCAGCAGGTGGGCGCGGCGGGCAGTGCATATGTGAGTTACATTCCCCTTGTCTTTCTGTGTTCTTCTCTCCTGCTCTGACTCCCAGGTGTCCCCATGGATCAGCCCTGCTGCCGAGCTCTGTACGACTTTGAACCTGAAAATGAAGGGGAATTGGGTTTTAAAGAGGGTGATGTCATCACACTCACTAACCAGATTGATGAGAACTGGTATGAGGGGATGCTTCATGGCCAGTCAGGCTTCTTCCCCATCAACTATGTGGAAATTCTGGTTGCCCTGCCCCATTAGTATGTCATGCTGGCTGGCTCATCTCCTCTTGACCCGGATAGTTCAGTTTAACCACTGCTTTGGTAATGCTGCTTCCAACACATCCCAATGCAGGCCGCAGTGGTCCAGGTCACCCGGCCCCACAGAGTACCTTTGGTTGACTTGTGTGATCCCACAGGAGTCACGGTGATGGATGGTATCTTCTCCGCCTGGTGGGCATGGCATGTGCTTTTAAAAATACCACCTGAGACCAGCCAGACAGTTCTCAGGAGACTGCGGCTTCTTAGACTAATGACCATGAGCCACAGCACAGAGAAACCATCCTACTGAAGGTATTATCTATCACCCAGGGCCTTCTCCAGGTCTCAGGTTTTCCATCTAAACAGGAGAAAGGGTTTGCTTTCACATAGTCCCCTCCCAAACGTGTGAGTCACAGAGTTTGTCGAAGAAAGCCTCCCTCACCAGCAAACTGCCTTCTGGTCTGAGTTAGTCCTTTGATGCCACCAGGAAAGTGTTGCGTGTGGATTCAAAGCCTTCTCTGAAAACATTCACCTCTGTTCCTCCCACTTATGCCTGTTTCTGAGGCACAGCCTGTTTCCCTTCCTCCCTGCTGTTCAAGCCAGAGGGACTCCCGTTTTATTTCTAAGATAGTTATCAATCCACATATTGTGGGAGGGGCTGACAAGAGGAAACTCTATTATGAGGAAATGGGAAGAGATCTGTTTCCAAGCTTAAATGTCCTGCTGTAAAGAAACAATGTGTGTGTGTTTAGGGTATTTCTGAAGGTACAGGGAAGGGGGAACAAATACTTTCATTTCTGTTTTATTTACAAATTGTGTGTTTCATGAATCCATTTGGCACAGAGACACAAGGAGAAAACCACTAGAAACCATTTTTCCACTAGTTCATAGACCAAGAAACAGTACATACCTTTTCTTTCCACGTTCACCTGTGTTCTTTGAACATCATTTGTGCATATTCTGCCCTCAGTGAGGACCAAGTAAAGATGATGTTTGTGCTTAGTAGTTTAAGAAATGTGGCTGCATATGCAAACCTGTTTCCCCATTCAGTCATCACTTTTATCTGTCCCTTCTATCTCATCTTCGTTTCGTGTGCACAGTGCTGTGTGTCAGTTTTTGAGTGGTGGTGTTTTGTTTTGTTTTGGGTATCAGTCATTCAAGTCCCGTTAAGTTCTATCCAGAGTTCTATTTATCTAGCTGTACAGATTCTCTCAGAGGTTTAATGTGCTGCTTCGGACGTGCCACCTGCGGTAGTGGATCATGTGGAGTGAAAGGCAAATCTTACTGCTTAATGTATAAACTCTTACCACAGGAAGCATCGCTGTTTCCAATAAATATTGCTGAAGACAAACCCAAAGGCTCCGGCCCTTTATTTTGTGTCAGTTCTTTGGGTCCAACACTGCCTGGACTGAAGCTCATTTCACTCTCCATTGTTTTCTGCTACAAGCAAACCAGACCTGGTTCCAAGCTTAGATCTCCTTCTGTGGAAGCAGGGAGAGTCCCATCACTAGAAGTGAGCTGGCCTGGACACTGGTAACTTCTTGGTAATCCAGGAAGGAGGAGATTTTTACAGTGAGGATGTGAAAGTGGGAACAGGAAGTCTTTTAGAAATTAAAGGAGTTATCATGAGTGGTGTTATCAGAAGAATATCATGTTCAAAGGGGCAAATAAATATATCATTTCAACTCGTCTTTGGTTTCGTTCATGCTTAAAGAGAAAGGAATACACAAGGAAATACAAATTGATCAAAAGGCAGCATTCCTTTCTTAGTGTATATATAGGGGATGGTGGGGTGGAAGTGGATGTGGGTGAGTGGGGATAGGGAAACATTGTGCACAGAATACATATTTCCAAAGTTCCTGAGAAAATAAAGATGTTCTTTATGTATTGGGTGTCCTTTGTATTCTTCCATGCTGAGGCCAACAGTCCAGATGTCTGGTTTTTTGCTTGTTTGTTTTTATTGATTTCAGAGAAGAAGGGAGAGGGAGAGGGAGATAGAAACATCAATGATGAGAGAGAGAGAGTCATTGATTGGCTGCCTCCTGCATGCCCCCAAGTGGTGATCAAGGCCACAACTCAGGCATGTGCCCTGACTGGGAATTGAACCATGACCTCTTGGTTCCTAGGTTGATGCTCAACCACTGAGCCACACTGGCTGGGCTAGTTTTAATCTAATGTACTAAATTCTAAATGTGAACTACTCTAACATGAAAATAATTTTTTCTAGCTACATGAGTTAGAGTATCACTGATCAGTTCTAAAACCAATTTTAAAAAGAAATTGCCAATGGCATTATTATGAATGGAGAAAACCCAGTAGTTTCACAGATAAACTATGAGAATCAATAAGTGAAATTAATAGGATTATTGGATTTAAGAACAATATCCAAAAATATTTCTATATACCATAGCAATCAATTAGAAAAAGAGGAATATAAACATATATATCATTTACAAAGGCATCAAAAATCAAACTCATAGATATAAATCTCATAATTATATGTAATTTCTACATAGAAAATTATGAAACATGTTTGAGAAAAATGAAGACTTTAATAAGGGAAGACATATTCTGTGTTTATGGACTGGAAAACTCAGCATTTTAAAGATGTATTTCTTCATAAATTGATTTATAGATTTAGTACAATCTCAACCAAAGTCTCAAGGAGTTTCTTGATGTGTGTATAAATTGACAAGCATATTATAAAATATATATGGAAATGCAAAGGGATGTTTCTTCTTGAAGACTAGCAGAGTTGGAGGATTTGCTATTTCTAGATATAAAACAAAGTTATAGTAATTAAGGTAGTGTGGTGTCGATGCAATGGTAGGAAAAAACACCTGTCAGAAGTCATGCCCCAAAAGAGACATATAAGTATCCAGCCATATTTGAACTAATATAGCGCTCCATTGGCTTCACTGTTACCCTTTCAGATGTGAATGTACCTGTGCAATAGCAGTTCTATGACTCCACAGGGAAACTAATAGCAAGAGCCTGTATGAAATGGGGAATCTCATTATGAGTCAACATCAAATGAAATAAAAAGGCAACTTAATATTTAACTATGTACTTTAGGGAGTTCTGGAGACAGTAATACACATACCAGATTCAGAACTGTCTGAATTCCTTATTTTTATGGAAATACAATGAGTTGGTTTTTTAAATAGAACTTTATAGGTAAGAACAGGGAACTGTGGACCACCGCTGGGAAAATTGAACCTACCCCAAAACACTTGTTCTTCTAAGACTGCTCACAGAATGAACTGTCTGCCGTGGAAACAGAAACAGAACTATACTGAACGGAACTAAAATGGAAAACAAGTTCAGTGAAACAGTTGTCTCATTTTAACTTTCTAATCGGTCTGTCAGGTCTTAAAGAGAATGCTTTCTGGGAAAATAATTATTTCCCCTTAGTTTCTCTTTGCTATGATAAGACAATAAGAATGGCATGACCAAGAATTGAAATTGCCCGAAGGCTCTGTATGCATATAACCTATATCCTGGACTATGCCAAGTCCTGCTCTGCAGAGACTTAGCAATGGCTTAGGGAATCAGGTTTATGCCAAGGCTCTAGTGTTCTGGATGGAACCATGTGGGCGCGTGTAAGGCTCATTACCAGATGAGGAACTGCCTGTCTTCCCTGGGGGATGGTGACATGGGAGCAGTTAATGCTGAAGAAAGAGGCAGCCTGAAGCCTCCATTTGGAACTCTGGGTAATGGTGGAGAAGACTTTACAGGCTGCGCGGAGGGGTAGCCACACCAGCAATTCCTGGGCCCATGGATTGGGGACATATTAAAGGATCTGTCAAGGTGGGGGGGGGGGCGGGGGGAACAAAGCTACTTTTTAAAGGGTCCAGTGAATGCTCACCAGGCCACTGAACGCCACTCAGCTACCACATGTCTGAGGGATGGCGGCCTTCCTCTTGGGGCAGGAAGAGCTGCGGTTCTTGGAGGAGTGAAGCAGGTTGCCAGCTCTGGAGGCAAACAGTGGAGCACTGCATCACAATACCATTTCCTCCAAAAGGAACCCTGGGCCTTTTGCAAAGACCCCCAGGTAATAATATGCAGATTTTCAGCCCTGCTGAAGCTCCAAGGTCCATCAGCCTTCTGAAGGACTTCTTGCGTAATTATCACCTGCTGGTCTTAGCCTCCAGCACTTCTGTGCCGCTCTTTGTGCTGATATTCACCCACACGGACCGAGGCTGACTTTCGGAAGTCCCCTTCGACAAGAAGTAACAAACGTGTCCACAATACGGGGTGGAGAATAAAATTTGAATATCGGGAAAACTCACAGATATTTGGACCTCTCTCTGTAGTCTGGTTTCTTTATTTTGTTCCCCATGGCAAGTGTGGTTTCAGAAACTAAAGATTCACATATACTCGTTCATGTCATCTGAAAAATGTTTCCAGCATTCACTAAGTCGGGAGTTTTCTTTATATTCCATGCAGGCAAGATGTGGATTTCTTCACCTGGCAGCGTCTGTCCTGATTTTTGGCTTTCAGTGGCCTTTAAAGCAATAAAAATAGATGTGTATTATAGCTGCGTTCGAGTTTCCTATATTATTTTTTTCACACCTGAGGGTCAAACCCACCCAGCAGTTTTATAAGATGATGCTTATAATTGAAGGGAGAAGAAATGAGAGTCAGTGTTACTTCTCACCCTGCATCAAGCACTTTGTTAAGCTCAATATATGTGATTTTGATTGAAGACTAAGGTGTTAAACCTTGAACACTCAGCTCTTTGGGGTTGATGAACTGGAAGAAAAGAAAGCTTTGGAAATGGGTTGATTGCCCAGTGTAGCATCTCATACTGATTTAGAGCTTAAAAGAGGAAAAGGGAATTTACCAACATTAGGAAATATCTTAGTAGCAAGGCCAAGAAATGGAGAAATAAAGAGACTGTAAGGTCTTATACAAGACTGCTTTTGTAGAGTTTCAGATGTAGGAAATGAGGCAGAAGGGAAGGGAAGAGAAGTTTTAAAAGCAACATTTTTCACACTTTATTTCTCTCCTCGTGTTTTGGTTTCCTTAAAATCTTTCCATGTGTGACTGGTAAAAGAAATGTTACATTTCTTTATTTTTTAAACCAAATTAAGTATGGCTGCTGTCCCTGCTCCCATTGCAACTGGCAGGCAGTTCTCTCTTGGTTCTGTCTGTGGGGAAGGGTCTGGTTCTGGGCTGCCTCTGCTGCCAGGTCTTCTGGCCCAAGTGCTTGCGGTCAACCAGCAAGTGCTGCTCCAGGCCTCTGTGCCCGAGCTCGGTGCTGGCTCTTTGCAGAGCATCTCAGGCCATAGCACCAGCACCCAGCATCCCTGGGCACAGAGCCATCCCCACTGAAAAGTTACCCCTTCTTCATTTAAGTCACTTGCTGCCGGAGAAAAAGACACATTCTCTAGTGCTCTGTCATCGATCCCAAATACAGTGATTGACTGGGGTTTGGGAAGAGGCCAGAGAATCTGTATTTTTTAAAAGGTCTTACTTCCATCTCTTATCAAGACACTGCCTCTGTGAGGACTCATGAAACCAGGGAGGTGTCTAGAGTCTCCTAAACTTAGCCGACAGTAAGGGTCTCCTGTAGGCACTTGCACAAGTTGGATTTCTAGGTTCTCATTCCAGCTTCTCAGAATCAGAATTGCCAATTGAGAAGCCAAGAAAGGGGTCTTTCTCATTGGAAAGGTTTAGGAAACAACTGACTAAGTGCTTCTAGAATTCTAACATGTATCAGGGTCACCCAGAGCCTGTTAGAACAGATGCCTGGGCCCCACTCCCAGAGATCCTGACTCAGCAGGGTCTGAGAGTTTGCATTTCTAAGAAGTTCCAGGGTCGTCCTGACTGGTTTGGCTCAGTGGATAGAGCGTCGGCCTGCAGACTGAAGGGTCCTGGGTTTGATTCCGGTCAAGGGCATGTACCTTGGTTGAGGGCACATCCCCAGTAGGGGCTGTGCAGGAGGCAGCTGGTCGATGTTTCTCTCTCATCAATGTTTCTAACTCTCTATCCCTTTCCCTTCCTCTCTGTAAAAAAATCAATAAAATATATTAAAAAAAAAAAGTTCCAGGGTGGTGTACGTCCTAATCCCTGGATTACAGGTGCAGGAGTACTGCTCCATCAGAGAGACTTCTTAGGGAAGAGCCAGCTGCTTCCTGGGACTTAGGTCCCAGGTGCTTTGGTGTTGAGAACGATGACAAAACATAGATGCATTAAACTGTTTATTAATCCAACTGAATTGTTCTTTGTGCTCAGACACAGAATAGGAATCTGAGCTTGGTTTTGGGTGGTTTCTTGGCATAGCGGAGAAGTCCCAGTTCCGTTGTGCGATGGAGGCTGCTTACACATGCTCTGGAGAGAGTGTGTCAGTGTTTTTAGCGAGCTGCCCAAGGGATTCTCAGATGCAGGCAAGTTTGGGAAGCTCTAGTCTACGTACAAATATTTCAGATAAGCAGCCAGCTGTTGGATGACTTTTTCTTATTTTCCATTTTCTCTTTGACTAAAAAAAAAAGCCATTTGTGTTTATTGATTAAGTAACATTGGATCCATGCATTTCCACCCTCATTCAAACCCACAGCACCTGAGAGTTCTCCCATGCATGTTGATGACAGGATCGGATATTGGTGATGCTGGGTCTGTGTCTGCGCTCACTCAGAAAGCCCACCTTCTTCCAGGCCTTTCCTCCGGGCGTGGCTGTCCACGCCTCGTGAGGGAATCAGAGAGGTGTGTCTCCAGTTAGACTCCGGTGCCTCAGGTGTGGCTTATGTCAGGTCTTTGCTTTTCTTGTTTAGATCAGTGGATCACACATTTCTGCTCCTATCAGAGTCACAAGGGTTGTAAGCTAAGATGCAGATTCCTGGGTCCTGACGCCAGAGATTCTGGTTCTGTTGTCTGGTGTGGGCCCAGTATCCACAGGGGGAGCAGGCAGCCTTCCCCACCCCACAGTTCTGAGGCCCCACTGAGATACCTGCTTCAGGCTGGGGAATTCTTAGATTTGTGCATCCACGCAGACGATTAGTTAATAGACATGGTTGGCAACTAAGAAGGAGAAAGGAGCAACCAGCTTCCTCTTACCAGTGCTTCCCATGAAGAGAGGCAGTTAAAAGGATTGCAGAATGCACGGGGTCAATCCTCACAGTAGCAGTAACAGCCTTTCTCTTTCCTTGATGTTTCTTTTAGAAACATCAAAGGATCGGAATGTAGACATGGGCGGAGGGGGCGGCACAGGGAAGGAGGAAATGGATCCTAAGTCTGAGGAAGCCTGGACTGACTGACACCCAATCACCAACAATTTGGTGCCATCTGATTATTATATATTGTCTTTTAAGTTCTTTTTTTCCTTTCTATTCTTTCCCCCCCAAAAGTAGTTTAATGGGACTTAGATTGCCCTCTGCTGGTCAAAAAAAAAACCACCACACCAAAAAAAAAAAAAAAAAAGGGAAAAAAAAAAAAAAAAAACCAAAAATAAAAAAAAAAAAACCCC
>NW_005361458.1:1169569-1187622 GCF_000412655.1 Myotis brandtii | reverse complement strand
AAAAAAAAAAAAAAAAAAAAAAAAAAAAAAAAAAAAAAAAAAACCCCCACACAAAAAAAAAAAAAAAAAACACGGACAAACAAAAAACAATAACCCAAAATTAAATAAACAAAACCCCATTGTAATCAGATACATATCTGACACATTTTCCTGGCTGTTTTGTTATCATCATGGACCGTATGAGCAGATCTTGAGTTTTCCCTAATCTGTGAGTAGTATTGTTTTGAAGTGTAAAAGTGGAGACATGTTAGTTAAGTGGAAAGAACAATGCTTTAAGTGATAAGTGGTACTGTCATAATGGGCTCCCTGTCTGGAAAAGTCTTCCATCTGACATGCTCACATCCATAAATCTGCTCACCTCTTCCCTAACGCTGTGCAAACACAGCAGCTCCAGCAGCTCCGCCTCATTCCCTGAAGGCCATTGCCTTACCCAAGCTCAGTGACATGGGGAGGGGGCGCCGTTGAATGCTGAGTCACAGGACAGTCCTCCCATGCCTATACTAGCTCCCTCCTTTGACCTCGAATCCCACACACCCATCCCCACTTCAGCACTCTGGAGATCTCCTCCCTCTCGTCTTCCCCTAGTTTCTGCCAGTACTAGTAGCCTCCTGCTCCTCCTCCTTTTTTTTTTTAATATTGTTGCAAGTATTATATGTTCCCCTTTCTTCCCTCATTGACCTCTTCCAGCCTACCCTGCCCCCCACTCAAGGCCTTCCCCCCCTATTGTCTGTGTCCATGGGTTATGCATATATGCATACAAGTTCATTTGTTGACTCTTCCCACCCACCCTTCCCTGTCTTCCCTCTGAGTCTGTTCGATGCTTCTACTAGATCTATTTTTGTTCATCAGTTTATGTTATTCATTAGATTCCACATAGGAGTGAGATCCTGTGATGGACTTACTCAAAAAGGTGGAACTGCGTTTCTCTGCTCTGAGTGACACTAGCAGCCGAGAGCCAGTGAAAGGCAGCCAAGGGGAGCTTGCCAAGAGGCAGCCTCAGGTGAAGTCTTCGCAGAGTCTCCAAGAGGGGACAGAGTTCTGGATTCTGCGCCCTGCCCACCTGGACGGCTCCATCCCCATCCTCTGGGTCCCGCTCTTCCTGACTATGACATAAGGGAACTGTTGAGACTGTCAGTTTAATTTTCTCTGTCGCTTGGCCTCCTTGACAGGTTTTGAGGTTGTTTTCCATTAAGCCTGCCCTACAGCTGCAGGGGATCAATCTTCTAATCTAGAGACCCCTACTTTTTGCAGTTCATGGTTAGCGGACCGGTAGCTGTCTTTTTTTCAAGATATTCAGAACAGTTCCCAAAGCCGGCGACCACCCCCGTCCTCACAATTACCACTTTCTTATGCTGTGCAAGTGCTGCTCTTCACCGTCCACCTGCACCTGTGCCCCCACAGGTAGGAGTTCATGTGATGCTCTGTCCCTCAGTAGCCACCATAAATGGATCTTTGCCATCTGACTGGTGGAGAATCACCTCCAAAATCCCATTTTAAGAGTTTGCTTGCTGAGGCAGTTTCTGGTACTAACATTCTTAGCTTGTGCCCAACAGGCAGAGCCTGAGATAAAGGCTTGCAGATGAGTAGATTTTGGGGGAACTGGGATGTTAGGAAGCGGGGAATTGAGACAGCAAAGCAGAAAAGTCCAATATAAAGGTGCATTTTTAAAGGTGTCCTGTTGGCTGCTAATGCTTGATCCCACAGGAATTCACAAAGGAGAAATATTCACCTGGGGAATGAACAGGGACACATGTATGTATTGGCTCCTATCCCCCACAATTGTGGGTTTCCATGGCTGGATGCAGGAGTTCCCAGGGTGTACAGGTAGGAAGCCTTACCCACGGCATGGCTCTGTCCACCTGCATGTGTGCAAAGCCAGCGAAAGCTTCTCTGGAGGTGAGTGCTGCAGCTCTGGCTGGAGTAAGAAGTGGGCGAGGCCACTTCGAAGTGGTGCACGCTAGGCCTCCTCCCTCCCCATGTAGCTTCTGCTCAGGCCATTTCTACCCCTCACACCAGATCTTGCAGCTCTTCTTATCCTCGGGATATTTACCTGTCACATCCGTGTAGGCCTAGTACCTACAGGCAGTGGATTCTTGCCGGCATCTTGTGAGCCCCTGGGCCGCTCATGAAGCAATCCCCCCTGCACAGCTTCTTCCTAAATAGCTTTTGCACCTGATTGGGCTACTTTGCACATCTGTTAGATTTTTTTTTTTTGAGGCTAAGGATTATATATCTCTGCCAGCTTTGCTCAAAGTGTCATTATGCATATTGCTATTATTGCCAATATATTTTATTTAAATAACATCGTGGAGGAGAACTGGGACATTCTGTCTCACACTGCCACGTTTATACTGAAAATCTAACCACAAGGCAATGGAAACGTCAGGTTCTTGGGTGAGAAATAAGTCAGAGGTTTCATTGTCCCTTGTGTGCCTGTCCACGCAGGGTCAAGCACTATGCAGATACGAACTGTGGATTTCAGCCCCTGCTGAAGGCAGGATGTTTCAGTTGTCTTCACAAGCCTGACTCCAGGGCTGGCCTGGCTCCCTTGGTGATGACGGGATAGAGAGGGCCTTTGGCTACACACAGCCAGGCCTCTGTGGTGGCCACCCAGTGAGTGTTCCTGGGGGAGGGAGTGCATGCTCTGACACATAATTGGTTTTCCTCAGGGTAGAAATGGTAGGCTCATGGTGATATCTAATTGCAATTCTCTTACCTCATTTGTGACAGATAACTCCCTGTGCTTTTATAGAAACACTAGAGGCCTGGTGCACGAAAATTTGTGCACGGTGGTGGTGGGGGGAGGTCCCGTGGCCTGGCCTGCCCCCTCTCACAGTCCAGGAGCCCTTAGGGGATGTCCTACTAACGGCTTACAGTCTGGCCTCCCTCTGCTGGAGGCGACCAGGCCATCAGGGGAAGGCACAGCCCCATCACCCCACTGCTGCTGCCACTGCCGGCCGCTGGCCCTCCTTGGCCCTTACAGCTGCTGCGGCTTTTTCTGAAAGGATGTCTGGAAGACATCCAGTCTATCTGGTCTAATTAGCATATTACCCTTTTATTAGTATAGATAAAAATCAAGCAAGCACAATTTCTAACCAAACAGGGACTTTTAAACATTTCTCCTTTCATTGCTGCATATGAGAGGCCTGTTTCCTAGGAAGGACTCAAATGCTTCAAGTGTCTCATTTAAAAATCTATAGTCAATAGTCTGTTAACGCCTGTGCTTCACGGATTTCCCAAGGTTTCCCATCGCTGCCGATATATATCCTCTCATTTAATCCACACAGCAAACTGAAGAAAGGTGTTACTAGTTTTACATATGAAGTACCTCAGGCTCAGAATTCTGACTCAAATTTTTCTGACTGCAAAGCCCATTCTCTCCTTGCGTCACATACACAGTGTTCCAAATAACTTAGATTATATAGTCGAGGACACAAGTCCCCACATTCAAAACACAAGCCTCCCCCCCCCACACCACCATTTCACTAGCTTTGTTATGTTGGGTACACTCCTTAAACTCTCTATGCCCCAGTTTCTTTGTAAAATAGGGGTATAATACTATCTACCTCATTTTCATGGTAGGTTGTCAAGGATTCAATGAGTTAATGAAGTGTTTAGAACGGTGTTTGACAGAGTGGGCATGCCGTATGGTTTAATCAAACCAAACCAAACCAAGGTTTGCAGATTTTGGGGCTAGAAACAGTCTCACTCCTGTTCCAAAGCCTTCTTCTGTGAGACATTTCTAGGATGGAAAAGTCAATGGGAAAATGAATTGTATTATCCAAATGCTCTTTGCACTTCTTTTCAGCAAACTTTTAGAGTGTTAAACAGTGACAGGTTATGAGTTTGGTGATTTGGACACTGCATCCAGGATAGAATCATTCAGATGCATTTACTAAGAGACCATTCGTTGTTTATGCCAGGAGAGAGCAGGAGCTAGAAAGGTTGGAGCCAATGGGTCTCTAAAGAATGAAGGTTGCGAACTGGGGAGACCCGGTAAATGGAGACTGAGTAGGCAGAAAAAGCCATGCCCTGCTTGGCTCTGGGATGGTTATATGAGTGGGTCCCCTGAGAGTCCCAGCCTTGGTCATTGCCCTGCTTTTAGAGTAGGAGAGACAAGGCTTTGGGTTGGTGGAGAAAAGCTTTCCAGTTGGAAGGGAATTAAATGCTGGCCCACATAAAAGAGCTTTTGTTTTCCTTTAAATTTTTAAAAACTAAATCTATTGAGATGGCACTGGTTCATAAAATTATACAGGTTTCAGGTGTACAGTGCTATAATAAACTATCTGATATTGCATTGTGTGTTTACCACCCAGAGTCAAATCTTCTGTCACCATACATTTGACCTCCTTTATTTACCCTTTATTACCTCCCTCCACCCCCTTTCTCTCTGCAGTCACCATACTGCTGCCTGTCTGTGGGTTTTTTGTTTGAGTCCTTTTGATACAACTCTGAAGTCTCTCCTAGATTCCCTGCTTCCTGGTACAGAGGCTCACCTGGTAGGTTCCTTGCCTCAGAACTGAAATTGGCCATTTCTTCAAGGAGCTCTGGTTCCTGTCGCAGAAGGTAGAATCTCAAAACCACAGCCTAGGTGCCAGGAAGCTATTTTATCTTCGGAATTAACAAGAATGCTAAGTTATTCAGTTACAACTTACATAAGTAATACATAGGCTTTGATAGTTACTGACTCCATAGATTTTCAGAAATTCTGAAGGGTATATTAGTCAGGGTTCTCCGGAGAAACAGAAGCAATGGTATCTATCTATCTATCATCTATCTATCATCATCTATCTACCCATCCATCTATCCTTATATGTAAAGGATATTTTCTATAAGGAATTGGCTCATGTAATTATGGACCCTGAGAAGTCCCACAATCTGCAGTCCACACACTGGGGACCCAGGAAAACCAGTGATG
The DNA here is from genome assembly GCF_000412655.1 of Myotis brandtii. Classification (NCBI taxonomy): domain Eukaryota; kingdom Metazoa; phylum Chordata; class Mammalia; order Chiroptera; family Vespertilionidae; genus Myotis; species Myotis brandtii. The sequence continues at coordinate 1,182,704 of NW_005361458.1, read as the reverse complement.
TAATTCCAGTCCAAGTCTAAAGTCCTGAGCTCCAGGGGTTCTGATGGTGTACATTTAAGTCTAAGGGCAGAAGACTCAGGTCCCAGTTTAAGCAGAACTTAAATGAATCCTCCTTCCTCTGCTTTTTGTCCTATTCAGGTCCACCATGGATTGGATGACACCCACCCACCTTGGGGAGGGCCGTCTAATGTACAAATCCACAGACTCAAATGCTAATGTCATCTGGAACCACCCTCACAGACACACCCAGAAATAATGTTTCATTTGGCCCCATGGCCCAGTCAAGTTGCATAAAAGTAACATCCCAGGGGTTATAGTGACAATATGGGCATATATAATTTTAGGGAATGCTCCCTAATTATCTCAGGGAGGTCCTCGGGGTCTTCTTAAAGAAACAGGCTGTTATCCTCCAAAGAGGCTGAAGGTAAGGTGTGACAAGAGGCCAGTGGGACTGCTAATCAGGTGAGACATGCTGCCAGTAAACAGAGAAATCAAACTGGTTACAGATACAAGCCTAAAATTGAAGTCACTGGGCCAGATGCTTCAAATTTCAGGCATTGATTTATGTGAGCAAACTGTTTCTCACATGAGCAGCTGCATGCAATGGGCCTCAGGAGGACTGGCAGCTAGGATTTATTTATTTAACAATGGTTAAACATTCACCAAAGCAAGGTGGGATGCCAGCTGGTGGAAAAACTATCACTAGGCTGAAAAAACCGTATCATCCAATCTGCATGTTGTTGTTGTTTTGCATAGGTGAGCTGTGCAGAAAGCTAAAATTTAATCTCAGTTGTGCTTAATCTGGGTTCAGCTAGTTCTTGATCGTAATGTTTGGCTTTACCATGCTCTAATAGTCTGAGGCATTTATTTCCTCTGTGGAGCCATTCCTACCAGGAGGTCTGGAATGCACCTTTCTACTAGTCAAGTGCCCCCTTTCCTGGACATTGTGGAGACTACTCAGGTTGTGTAAAGAACAAGATTCCCTTTTAGAAATGAATGAACACCACCTTTTCTCTTAAAAATATGAAATTCAGTGTGTTTTCTGATGCAAGTCAACTGGAGGGTTCTGGGATCATTAGCTAGGGGAATTCGAGGCCTGGCCTTCAGCATTTGTTTAAATACAGGAATACTTTGATTGACCTTTGCCCACACATCTGAAGAGGATCATTGACTTTCCTTTCCAAAAGTGATTCACTTCATTCTTCCGACCTGAAGATGAACAGAGGAATCTTCAGAAGTAACATCTGACTCACAAAGCTGATTGTCTTCTGGGTGAGAAAGTCATATCACATTTGCATGTTTGGGGCTATTCCCAAGGTCAGGAATGGAGTAACTAAATCCAATATATGCTCAAACCCTGAGACAATGTGACATCATATTTTCTAATTGAAAGTTGAGATTTCAACATTTGAGTTTTGGGGACATAAACATTCAATCTATAACAATTCCCATTTTACAGGCGAGGAAACTGAGGCCCAGGGAGATTCATATATGTTGGGGGCATATTGTGTGCCAGAAATTGTGCTAAGCATTTTCTTCGGGTTATTTTACATAATCCTTTACAATGATCCAATGAAGTAAGACCTATTAGAAATCCCCGTTTTAAGTATGAGGAAACTGAGGCACAAGAGTGATAATTTTCCTATGATCACACAACAGTGAGTAACAGCTGAAATTTGAACCTTAGTCCAGTTCTCTTAAAGGGCCCTTTTGTTCTTGGCATTGTTTCAGCTCTGAGAATGTATCGCCCACATAATGGCACTTAAACTGTGTTTGAGAGGAGAGGACATCATCTTTAAAAGGCCATATAAAACAAGAGTGGGCTTCAGGGCAAAAGAAGCAAAGCGTGGCACCTCCCATGCCTCTGCCTCCAGCCTAGACATAGTCCTCGTGGCCCCGGTGGCTGAGAGCTCACCTTAGGGATGCCGGGAAGGCCATGTGGAGATTCCAGCTCTCGGTTCAGGCCCCACCGACAATTTCCCCTCAACAAGCCCTTTCAAACCCGTGTAACCCAAAAGCCTTCATTGCTTCTGGCTTCTGACAGGCTATTATTATTGGCAACAATAATTTACAACCAAGTAACTTTTTGAAAGAAGTGGTATGTCCCTCTTTTGCTTAGTGTTAATCTATATATATAAAAGGCTAGGTGACCGGCTGACCAGCTGGTACATATGATGTGCACTGACCTCCAGGGGGCAGACACTCAACGCAGAAGCTGCCGAGCTGCGATGACTTGGCAGTGGGGGTTCTCGGGTGATGCACCCCAGAACCAGAGAGGAGGGAGCCCGATTCCACCTTTGGCTGTGGGTTATGTTGTTGCTGGAGCACTGTTGGCCCTGAGTCTGGTTTACTCCTGAGCTTTGGTAATTTCCTTTTAATGTTCACGAATCCATTCACCAGGCCACTAGTGCAACTATAAAACAATAGAGCCCAAACTGAGTGCTAGGGAAGTGTAGTGGAGAGACCATTGGATGGCAGTCTAGGCTAGGGAGATGAAACCTTGCACAAGTCACTTACTGTTTCTTGGATCTTGGTTTTCTCATCTAAAATGATGGGTTAGGTTGGACTAGAAACCCATTCAGAATCTCTGGGGTATAATCCTAAAATCATCTGTAGACACTCCATGGGTGAAAGGCAGTGTTGAGAACTGCTTACTGAGAGGAGCGAAGTCAGTGTCCTCCAAGTTCTCCATTGCTGCTTCCAAACCACACTCTGCTGTCTTCTTGTAACCAACCCTCCCACTGTGAGTGAGGCTCAAGATGTCTGGTTCTACCTGTCTTTATCCTCCCTGTCACTCACCACCCACCCATTTGCTGACAACTTTGATAAGTGGCTCAGAGACTTCTTTCTACCATCTCATTGTGGAATCTTCAGTAGGAACATCTGGTAATCTCTGAATTACTTTTCCATGGTGAATGGAAAGGAATCTCTGGTTACTTTCACCACATTAATGACCATTTTGACTACCTGGGCTTTCAGTTCCTTGCTATTTTTGCCTCGAATGATTTTACGCTTCTGTTCTAATACCACCACTAACTGCATTGACTCAGAGATCTTAAACTGCAGAAGTCTACTCTCTGCCTACAAGGTCCCCTACTTCAACTTTACTAACTCTTTCTTGCTTCTTTCCTCCACACTCCACAGATCCACTCTGTTTAAGGTCACCCAGGTTGTCCTTTTCTGTCCTTATTTCATTCATTTCTGCTGAAGTTGGAAGTTTCCTCCCAGAGCCTTTCTATTCTCTGCCTGGGAAACACGTCTTCTTTGCTTGCTTTCTTTGCTGTTTCTTAGACTCAACATGGCTTTTCTTCCTGCCTCTCTCTGAATGTTGGTCATCCTGAGGGTTTTTCCCTGGCCCTCTTCTCTTGTTTCCCTTACTCTACATATGCTCCAAAAAGAGTGACCAAATCTACTTCTGTGGCTTCACTTACCATAATCGTGTGGATATGTCAAACATCTTTATCTTAAGGCCACATTTTCTGAGCCCCTGATATAAAACTCAACGCGCACTGAACTCCACTTGGCTCCTCAAACCTAGTGTGTCCCAAACACAATTCATTATTAGCATCCCATCCTGGCCTGCTCCGTCTCTGAAAGTCTGTATATCAAGCAATGACCTGTTCAACTACCTTATTATCTAAGCCCCAAACTTGGGATTCAATCCCTTCATCTCATCTTTTAGCTCCCCCAATGAATGACCCAGTCATGTTTATTTTACTTTTTCAATATTTTTATATATTCCTTCTTTTCTATACCTCGTAGTTCAGAGGTCATACCCTAATTTCCATCAACCTCCCCTACCCACATTTAAACTTTTATAAATATCTTAACTGGCCTTCTGACCTTTCCTCTTGCCCTTTCCATCCATTCTCTGCTTGTTATTAGTCTGAATTTTCTGAAATCACATTTCATTGTGTTACAGTCCTTCTTAAAACCTTCCACGGTTCCTCAAGTCAGAATAAGAGTATTACCAATGAGTGTGTGTTGGCTATAAATAACAAAATAATTGACAAGAGTGGCTTAAGCCATAAGGATTTTCCCCCCCTTACAACAAGAAAGCCCACAGCTGGTTGGTCCCAGGGTGGTTCAGCAGTTATGTAATAGACTGTTCAGCAGTTCTGTAATAGACTGCTGAACCACATCAAAGACTACCATCCTCACTGTGTTGGTGGTATCTTCATTCATAGCCATCAAATGGCTGCAATAGCTCCCAGGACCACATCTTCACAACTTCAACAAGCAGATTGAAAATGCTGGGCCCTCTTCCTGGGCGTCTCCTCTGTTATCATGTAAGAAACAATATCTCAACAATTCCTCAGGCACATCATTCCTTATATCTCATGGGCCTCTAGCCACGAGAACAGTTAGAAAAATCAGTATCTGGTACTTTCTGCCACTAAGATGAGAGCACACCAGCAAGGAAAAACAGATTGGGAAATAACGGGTGAGTAGGCAACCAAGAGTAACTGTCACAGCTTTCAACTCCTGGCATCCTTAAATATATGCTCTCTCACCTCCGGGCTGCATCTATGGAGCCATCACCTGGACTATAACTTTCCACGTACACACCATCCCTTCAGCTGGATGACTCCTATTCCCTTTATAAACCTCAGCTCAGGTATCACTCCACAGTATGTTCTAGATTGCATTATTTTTCCTACTGTTTTAATTCTGAATTTTTGTTCCTTGAAAATAGGGATGGAGTATTTTCTCCTATTTCTTTGAAGGGATTAAGGTAATTTTTAAATCTCACTTGAGGATTTGAATATAAAGTTGCTTCCTCTTTGCAATCACTTTCCCCCCTCTTCTCGGCCCCTCCCCCACCCCCATGGTTTTGTTTGCTGCCAATGGCCAGTAGAGGGCACTCTGGCCTTTGACTAGTGTGCCCTTTGGAAGATGTTTGATTCCTTTAGCATTAAGCCAGCTTTTATTTTCTCCAAAAGAGGTACTGATTTTGAGTTTTTTAATCAAAAGACTAAAATCATGCATTAGTTATTTAAAGTCAGACTTTGTATACTGCATCCATGGAGTAGATTGAGGTCATTCAGAGTTATGACTTACCTTTACTTAATTTTCTGAAGTTTACTGTTAAAATGATGCACACTTTGAAGTCCCTCCTTAGGCAGAGTGGGTGCAGCTGTTGAATTCTTGACAGAAACGGAAGTGTTCTGAGAGCATAACCTGGTGTCTTGAAAATGTACTGAGCTTTCACAGTGAAGCCTATTCCATCTCTCTGGGAAATCAGGTTGTCCTAGTGGTTTTAATAAGTTGTGAGGGTAAAGGTGAATAGTTCTTTCAGGACTGGAGGGGGTTAGGAAGCGAGGATAATGTATCATTCATTCATTCAGTCAGTCAATCAGTCTTTCTTGAGATCCTACTATGTGCCTGACATTACTCCAATCACTGGAATATAGCAGTTAATGAAACAGATTAAAGCCTTGATCTCATGGAGACTACACTTCAGAGTGGGAGATAAATACACAGTGGTATAATAAAATTGCATCCATGGAGTAGATTGAGGTCATTCAGAGTTATGACTTACCTTTACTTAATTTTCTGAAGTTTACTGTTAAAATGATGCACACTTTGAAGTCCCTCCTTAGGCAGAGTGGGTGCAGCTGTTGAATTCTTGACAGAAACTGAAGTGTTCTGAGAGCATAACCTGGTGTCTTGAAAATGTACTGAGCTTTCACAGTGAAGCCTATTCCATCTCTCTGGGAAATCAGGTTGTCCTAGTGGTTTTAATAAGTTGTGAGGGTAAAGGTGAATAGTTCTTTCAGGACTGGAGGGGGTTAGGAAGCGAGGATAATGTATCATTCATTCATTCAGTCAGTCAGTCAATCAGTCTTTCTTGAGATCCTACTATGTGCCTGACATTACTCCAGTCACTGGAATATAGCAGTTAATGAAACAGATTAAAGCCTTGATCTCATGGAGACTACACTTCAGAGTGGGAGATAAATACACAGTGGTATAATAAAATATCAGGAAAAAATCATATTGTGGGAGAGGAAGCATGATAAGGGGTGAGAGAGAGGGGAGAGTGCTAGTTGGGGTACATGGCATAGACAGAAGCACATTCAGAAGGTTCGGCAAGGACAGAGACCAAAAGCAGGAGAGTGGTGTGTTCCAGGGGTTTGAAAGAGGCCCGAGGAACTGGAGCTGGGAGCGGGGAGCGAGGGGAAGGTGGTGAGAGATGAGGTTGGAGAAGTAGCGGGGTGGGGCAGGGAGGGTCTGGGTGGGTCAAGTAAGGAATGGGCTTTTATTCTCTGAGTGATGAGCAGCCATAAGAGGGCCTGGAGCAGGGGAGTGACTTGAGCTGATTTACTCTTTACAGTGAAAATCCTGGCTGCCTGTGGGAGCAGTTGGGCAACAGTGAAAGCAGGGAGGTTAGTGTAGAATCCAGGCAAGAGGGGCTGGTGGCGGACCCAGTGGCAGTGGCAGGGTGGCATGTCAAGGTCAGTTTAAGCTGGATTTGAAAGATTTTACAGACAGAGTTCCTGGTATTGGGGATGGATTGATTATAGGAAGGGTGTGTAAGGGAGAGTGTTGCCAAATTCAGGGCCTCTTTGTTCCTTCTATTTGCTGAGATGCAATTTAAATTGAAGCCAAACTAGTCATCCATCCTAAACTCCTGTACCCCTGACACCAAGGCTGGCACCAAGCAACTGTTGCTTCTGCTGCTGTTACATGAGGGTCTCTGGCTTCAAATACCAGGGACACCGCAGGGGTGCTTCCTTCATTGTCCTGTGACTGACAGCAGGCTGGTCCTCAGGTTTAGGAGATGTCACAGGGCTCTTCCCTCAGTGGCCTGTTTCTCCCCACCCTCTTCCCACTCTTGTATCTGGAATGCAGCATTTCATTTTGTTGGCCGCAACAAGACACCTTTTAAATGTTCATCCCTGTAACCCAAGCAAGAAAGTGCCCTAACCTCTCTGAAAAAGTGCGATGAAACTTCAGTGTGGCGTTTGTCTGGTCTCCAAGACAGGTTGCTAAAACCTCTTGCTCATGGCCGATGAGCTTTTGGGTCCTGAGCCAGTCATTCCAAGAGCTGCCACCAGATGGCGCCCGCGGAGTCTAACAGGCTAGTCCTCTTCAGGCAGGGGCAAAAAGCTGGCAAAATCCAGTCTTTTTTTTTTTTTAAAGAACTTGCCGTTCATAGACATGAACATCATTGCAAACTACACCCACTAACTTGGAAAGAATAATAGCAGAGTAATTCATAATGAAAAAGCTTGTCTTTTAAATGTTTCCCAATCTCCCTCATTCTCTGCAGGGCGCTGCCTGTTCTAGGTCCCCTCCTCCTCCTCATATCCCCCTTTCCTAACACAGGCTTGCATTTCCTGCCTCTCAGCAATCCCCCCCAGTCTTTTTTTTTTTTTTTGGTCCCACAGTAATCTTTCTTAATCACAAGTTCGATTACATCAATCTCCTCTTTAAAAAACTTGTCTCCCATTGTCTACAGAATAAATCCTGAACTTTAAGGTCCTTCATCATCCGAGTCCAATGAGCCTTTACGTTTGTATCTTCTCCCACCTCAGCTTCTCAACCCTGGCCACACTCGGGGTTCCTTTGGTAAAGGTAAAGTCAAGCCTTTGCTTTTTCTCTGTGCTGTTCCTTCTGCCTGGAATGCTCTTCCATTTCCCCCTGGAAACCCTGTGCTGCTCCTCCAATGTACGAATCAAAGGACCTCCTGTGCAAGATCATGGGCATCTTCCCCACTCAGTCCTCGGTGCTGTGCTGCCATGGGCAGCTTTTAAAATGTCGTGTGCCTCCGTTATAGCTCAGAAGCTAATAACAAAGCTACCACTGGTTGGGGCTTTTTATGTGCCAGGCACTCCTTGAGGCCCTTTCTCTTTACAGTAATATGCATATATGTCTCTCACAGGAGATCAACTTTTGTTTGCATTCTGTAACCTTTCAGGGTTTAGTAATGTGTCAACGGTATAGTAGATGCTTTTGAATTTGTCCATTGATTAAAGACCCAAAGATTTTGGTTTTGACCTTGTTGGTTTTCAGGCACATCCTGATGATTGAAGTAATTCCTGTATGATTCTGTAAAAGTTCATATAAGAATTCTGAAAAGACTAAATGTGCCCCTTTCACTGGGATAAACCATGGGCTGTGTGACAATTTACCAGAGACAGAAAACCAGTCACTTTTCTGTTCTATTAAGAACACTTCCTACTCTCTTGCATTCATTGTAGATTTGACATGTTTTGGATAATAAGATCAAATGTAATCAAGTTACCCAATGTGTTGTGCGGTTCTATTCTCATGTGTGCTAAGGAAGTAACTCAGTTATTATCTTCCCTTCCCCTTTCCCTTTCACAATTTAAAATGTTTTGGGAGTTCTGGTATAAATATAGAGAACAAGTGAATATATTTCCCTTCACTCTGAAAAGTTGCAAGGGTTCCTAGTTTGTTGGAATTAAGAATGTCACACAGAAGGGAATTTTGTAGAGTCAGCTTTTTTCTGCTGCTTTGGGTGCAGAAGGGTGGGGCATCGGCAAACACCTGCTCACACTTATACCTGCAGGGGGAAGAGTCTAATGCTGACCATGGGGACTCTGATGTGTGAAGGAATAGTCTCTCCAGGAGAGAGAGAAGGTTATAAAAGGGATGGAGATAGTTAGATGACATACTGATTGATGGATGCATAGCAAGCCCTTCAATCCGTGGATTAAGACAATATAGGGAGACCAAAATGAATGCCTGCCTCTGGGCGGAGTGCCCTGAATATGCAGAGATATCCTGTGGAGAACCATCAAGGTACGATCCAGTTCAGGGTCAGAGGGGAAAAGTGATTTTTAGTGTAACACTAGGTAGTACCATCCAAATGTCTTCCAAACAGACCCCAGGAATCTTGGACCTAAATTCCATTAGACATGAAACCAATATACCATCAAGGCTTGTCTTCTGTCCTGGAGCTTACTAGGAGCCCTAGATACTGGTGTGAAGTGCGGCTTCCCCAGTCAACTCCAGAAAAGGAAAATGGTGGTGGGAGGGAAGCAGCATCAGCTACCAAAGGAACCCCCCCCCCCCCTTCCCCAGGCAGCAAGCAAAGTACCATCAGTGGTGCTGGGAGAATCCCAGTGGCCACTTCAGTGCCTAAACTGGGGTGAGAGGAACTTCAGAGGACTTGCATTTCCACTGTTTTTACTTGGTGTCCCAGGGAAGCCAGAGTTAAGTTTTTTATTTAAGGATTAAGGAAGCATAAGAAAGGTAGAAAAGCACAAAACGCTGAAACACCTATCTATCAGGTTTGCTACCCAGCCACGTTCCCCAGACTTGGTTCATAGTGATGAATGTGTGTACCTGCCTTGCAGGAAAGTGCAGTTTAGAAGTATTCCCTTAGAGATCTTGCTGTGTTGTACTATGATTTGTTGTTTGTTAGGGAGGAAGAGCCAAGCATTATTCATTCTTGTATCTCTAGAGAACCTAACTCAAAACCTGGACTGCTGGTCAAGCAACAAATCCTGAATGAATGAATACATTTATGAATGGATCAGTGGGTGAATGGGTAAGGATATGGTTTGGCCCTCTCTCTACTCCTAAAGCTTGCCTCTGCGTGCTGCTTTCTAAAAAGTATTTCAGTGATTGCTGAGAAAGTTTACCACTAGCACGAACCTTTGCATTTTAAAGGTGCATGATTGAGAACAATTGCTTATCTATGCGGATGGGGCTGGAAATACTGATTCGTGGTTGACAGTCCCTTTCAGTGGGCACAAGACAAAGGCTGTTGTTGACTGTGGCTCCAGCTGTTCTCTGTAGGTTTAGCCCCAGCATCTCACAGCTCTGCTATTGGACCAAAGCACCATTCACCTCTAATTCAACTCTTCCATCCAATAGCTCATATGATTTTCAGCTATGGGACTAGATGGGCCAAAGAGAGCTGTGAAGGAATGCGTGTAACAGGGATGGTGCAACAGCTTCCTGTGTGAAACCAGGGGCACCTATATGAAAGTACAAAGCACGTTGCCGGTGTATTTTTGTTTGTTTGTTTGCTTTGCTTTGTTATAAGGTTGTCATTGTTACCCTCAAAACAACTGTGAGGGCACTTTAGGTTTCAAATAAGCAAACCGCATATACACGTAAGAGTTTTCAAGGACAGAAATTTGGGGGAGATAGCTTACACTCGGACCCAGTCTCTGTGTGGGTGGACACTAAATGAGGAGGTTTGGGGGATGCATCTTTTCATGATGAACATCTTTGTATTTCATGAGGAACTTGGAGATAACGTACCCGTATGGATAGAAGATGGAGAATCCCTGAACAGGACTTCTGTTAGTAAGAACACCCATTCTTGTTTCTAGGATAATTATGAATCGGTTGACAAGTTTTTATGATTCCAAAATAATGAGAACATTTTATCATGCTACAGATACAAGTTCTTTCCCAGTGACATGGTCCTAGTTTTATACATTTCAAACGGGCCGGATCCGGCCCACGGGCCGTAGTTTGCCCACAGCTGGGATAGATGATGCAGAATCCCTGAACAGGACTTCTGTTAGTAAAAACACCCATTCTTGTTTCTAGTATAATTATTAATCAGTTGACAAGTTTTTATGATTCCAAAATAATGAGAACATTTTATCATGCTACAGATACAAGTTCTTTCCCAGTGCACATGGGCCTTCCACCAAAAGACACCATTTGCTAGGACATTACATTTCAAAAGATTGAGATATTGCACAGTATCTTCTCTGCCCACAATTAGAGATAACAATAATACCTGAATAATACATAAGACAATAACTAAAAATGTTGCATTTTTATAGGCATATTTTGTGTTTGGGTCCAATCATTTGAATTATCTCCATATATATTCTTTAGAGCTATTATAAATAGGCCCCATCCCACTGGTTTATTTTGAACGTTGTAAAATGGCACCATTAGGCTCATAGGAGTTATGGTATTTGAATTCATTCAGAGAGCACCTGGCTGTGGTGTGGGTGGCAGATCATCAAAAGAGGTAATTATGAGAGGAACAATTAGGCCAAGCACTTTGGTTTTGTTTTCCCAGGTAGCATATAAAGAATCTTTGAAATTTTCCCAATTTTTTTTCCACTCTGCCAATTTCTATCTTTTAATTGCTGCACCTCTGTAATTGATTAGCTAATGTTAGGCCTTAAGTCTACCATTTATTTTTTGTTTTCTGTTTGTTCTGATTTTAGTTTTCTTTTTCTGACTCTGTATGGGTTACTTTAACAGATTTTAGAATTCCTTTGTTTGTTTGTTTTTTGGGTGGGGGCAGAAAATAATTTTTAGTGGGTTTTTCCTTACAAATACATCAGAGATCTGCTAGCACTGGATGTGATAATCCTGGGCCACAAAACTGCACACTTCTTGGCAACTGGTCCAGTGATGGCAGAACCTTTCATCTAGCCTTTATTGTTTACAATGAGCCCTGCATTATCTTCCAAATAAAGAAACACATATTTTCTCTGGTAAGACTTTCCTTGTCGAATTACCACCGCTGGCTGTACCTTCTTTCTGAGCTCTGGTTGCCTTTTCTGACCGCGGCCGGCTCATCTCCACACCAGCAGCAGGAAGTTTGTTCAGTCTTCCCCAGAGGTGATCTACAGATGTTTGGCTCCTGTGTTGTCAGCACAGTTGATCACGGCTCCCAATGGGAGACCCGGGGAAATCTCAGAATTTCACACTGGAGGACCCACCACATCCCCGCTTCGACATCTTGAACACCGGAAAAGGATAGAGAAGCTCCTTTTTTGTTTATCATTTTTACTTAATGTCTGCAGTGTTTTTGAGGGTATCACTTTATACAGGTTTCCCCAGTATCCAAAAGTACAGCATTTTTGTGAAACTTTTGTCAGCTGCAATGTCATACAGCAAAGAGTATTCCCCACTTTCCAAAAGTTAATGTTCGGTCACTTTGCTTTTACACAAGACCTAAATTAGTACGTTTTCACAAACCGAAAGAAATCCAGCAGATTTTTACCTTTATAAAAAAATCCATTGCCATATTAATATGTTTATGCATTAATGTATGTATATGGGATACATATTATTTATAGCTTCTGATTTGACTGCTTTATGCTTATATTATACACATGTATGTGTGTATATACTTTGTCTAGTGGTGTCAACATTTACTAGTTAGAATGAAATACAGGAACTTTATCTTACTTTACATTCTTTGCCCTCTTCCATTTATAATATAATTATATTAAAAAAATATTAAATTTTAAAAGTTCCTCTATGTATATTGAGAACCAAATTAGAGTGTTACAATTCTTGTTTCAACTGTGAAACACATATTTGCTCTTTCTATTGTTCTTTCTTCCATCTTTATGTTTTAAGATTCCTTTTTTAAAAAAATATTTTCTTTCTGTTTAGAGAAAGGAGGCATGCCTTATTACCAACAGGTAGGAATAGAAGTCCAGGCTGCCCAGTTGGCCTCCAGTGACACTCGGTGGGGGAGGGGGAGTGACTTCTCTTTACTGCTGGATGGAGTTTGGGAGTTCATGATCCCCACTAAACCTTGGCTGATAGCACCCCTAGTGTCCTGTCATTAGTCTAGTTTCCAGGTCCCTAGCCTGTCTGCTGTTTTTCTCTTTTCCTTTCAGAGTCTTCTTATGTTTTTTAATATATAAATAAATTATATATTTTTATATATGTAATTTTTAGCTGTATTTAATAAAATGCATAGAAGGTATGTCTACTCCATCCTTATAGATGTGGAAATCTTAGAAACTATTTCTGTGATGATAACGAAAGCATAACATATCATAATTCATGAGAGGTAGTATTTGTTGAGATTTATAACTCTAAAAACATATATTAGAAAATAAAAATGGTCTATCATTGATTACTTAAACCTCTACCTTAGAAAACTAGAAAAAGAAAAGCAAGTTAAACTCAAAGTAACTAGAAGAAAGAAATAATAAAGATAATAGCACAATAAATGGAGGAGAGAATAGAAGAAAGAAAAAATCCATTAGACTAACACCTCTTTCTTTGATGAGATCAATACAATTGAACTTCTAGCTAAACTGATTAAGAAAAAAAGAGAGAAGTAAATTGCCACTGCAATCAGTTCTGATATACTTGTTTTGAATTGTGAATTCTTTCCAACATGATTGATATACTAAGGAACACTTTGAGGGTAATG
>NW_005361458.1:1156571-1169074 GCF_000412655.1 Myotis brandtii | reverse complement strand
TTATATATGTAATTTTTAGCTGTATTTAATAGAATGCATAGAAGATATGTCTACTCCATCCTTACAGATGTGGAAATCTTAGAAACTATGTGATGATAATGAAAGCATAACATATCAGAATTCATGAGATGCAGCTAAAGTAGTATTTTGTTGAGAAATAAGTAAGTCTAAAAACATATATTAGAAAATAAAAATGATCTACCATTGATTATCTAAACCTCTACCTTAGAAAACTAGAAAAAGAAAAGCAAATTAAACTCAAAGTAACTAGAAGAAAGAAGTAATAAAAATAAGAGCACAATAAATGGAGGAGAGAATAGAAGAATGAAAAAATCCATTGAGACTAGCACCTCTTTTTTATGAGATCAATACAATTGAACCTCTAGCTAAACTGATTAAGAAAAAAAAAGAGAAGTAAATTTTCAATGCAATCAGTTCTGATATACTTGTTTTGAATTGTGAATTCTTTCCATTATGATTGATATACTAAGGAACACTTTGAGGGTAATGGATTTTCATGTTTACTTGTGTGATTCTGTCCTCAAGAAACACGAGGGGAATGCAGAAAACTGCCCCCCACTGAAGGCACGCCACCTAGGAAGACACAGCACACACACACACACACACACACACACACACACACACACGTGCACATCTCAAACTCCTACCAGCTACCTCATTTCACCACGTGTGTGAAGAGCCACACCCACCCACATCTGGTGTGGAGACTGTCCAATTTTAGATCATCTTCCATCCCTTCATAATAACTCACAAGCTGCAACCCTTTTGATGCCCACTTCTACAAGTAAGCATCAGGTGTTTTTTCAAGGTAAAGTGCCATATTTGTTGTGGTATTTATGTATTTTTTAACCATTTCACATGTGTTAGAACTGCTATTGTTTTTAATAGATTCCTCTTTTTTTTAAATCAACATTTTTGAATGTTGTAGTACCCTTATCTCCATTTTCCCCATAAGCCTTGTGAGGTGTTTTTTCAAGGTAAAGTGCCATATTTGTTGTGGTGTTTGTGTATTTTTTAACCATTTCACATGTGTTAAAACTTCTATTGTTTTTAATAGATTCCTCTTTTTTATCAGCATTTTTTTTTAATGTTGTAGTATCCTTATCTCTGTAGTACCCATAAGCCTTGTGGTTTTTACTATGTAATTTTGCATAGACAGTGATTTTAAGATTATATATGTGGTATTATAGCAAAACTGACTCTACTTTATTGGGTAAAGTAAATTTAATGTCCCCAATAATACAACCAGATGTTATGTGCCTCCTGATATGTTGGCATATATGATCTATATGGGTAAAGGAAAACAGAGAAGAGCAAAAAAATTTAAATGACACTGAGGGGAAACTAATAAATGCAAACTATTAAAATCAACCAGATAATTGGCTTGGTCTGATTGAATTCTGTTTTGAAGAAAACAATTACAAAATACACTTTTGGTAGCACTGGGGCAATGTACTAGAGACAAGGTATTACATGATATTATGGAGTTGTTATTTTTAAGAGTAATAATACTATTGCTATTAAATCACAAAATGTCCTTAATTTGGGGACATAAAAGCTTAAATATTTGGAAGTGAAATGACCTGATGTCTGTAATTCCTTTAAAATATTTCAGCAATTCATATAAATATGTATGTGTGTGTACATATAGATGTATATACACACACATATATAAATACATGTATATGGAAATACACATGAAAATATAAGAAAGCAAATATGGCAAAATGTTATGGATGTTCATTATACTTTTTTTCACTTTATGTTTGACATTTTTCATATTTTATTTTTATAATTTTATGAAGTTGACATGGAAGAGGAATTGAAATAGATTTCACCTGCTCTTATTTACAGAAAATCCATGACTTCTGGGATCCCTCTAGATCTCAGCGTCAAGTTATCCTGCCTACACCAAGTGGACAAAGCCCACCCTCTCATTGCCCTTGTGTCTTCTGTTATACACAGCGCTCAGCTCAGGCAGCCTGTGCCCATCTTCGGGATTCCTTGCATTCCTCCAGGACATAAGACTCCCATTGTATTCCCTTGTCTGGCCCCCAAAGGGAAATGTAGCATACCTTTCTCTCTCGTACTTTTATTTTCTTTGAAAAAGGGATCAGATCAGAACAAAATCTGAAGCAGTCTAAGGAGTTCTGCCGAAGAGACAGTGTTCTAAAAGTTGGGACTTAGGGGGAAAGTCCTTTATGCCTTAAGCCAAGACTTTAGCACAGAGGAGCAGCCCCAGGGGAGGCAGAGCCAGGAGAGTGACTGTAGAAGCGGGGCTGCTTTCATGCAAAACTGGGCACAGCTAGGCTCTTTCTCCCAACTCCTTGTCAGCTCCTCGGAGCTGCTGAATCGGAGCCAGGCCTGAAGGAAACAGATACCTGAGATTTATGCCTTAAGCCAAGACTTTAGCACAGAGGAGCAGCCCCAGGGGAGGCAGAGCCAGGAGAGTGACTGTAGAAGTGTATGTCCGGGGCTGCTTTCATGCAAAACTGGGCACAGCTAGGCTCTCTCTCCCAACTCCTTGTCAGCTCCTTGGAGCTGCTGAGTCGGGAGCCAGGCCTGAAGGAAACAGATACCTGAGCACCCTGGTCATGGGAGACAGCTCATGTGCATGCTGGTGCAAGGCACACAGAGAAGTCTCAGAGATGAGGGGCATAGGGAAAGGGACCCAGGAGGAGTTAGGTGTATTGAGGAGTGATTGTAGGACATTTCTGGTATGCTTTTTTCTCCTTTAATTTTTCACTGGGAGAGGTGATTAACTGTTATGCATCCAAAAATAGTTTAAGCTAAACATAGCATAGCTGGCAGAGGTGGTTATAAAATAGAACTTGGGTGTGGGAATGCTGCCTCTTAACTGTAATCCTTCCTCTGGGTAAAACGATGTCAATGCTATGAACTCAAACCAAGGTCAACCTTGAGAATCAAGTGCAAGGTCTCATCTCTTTAATTAAGGGGGAAAGTTTATTCTCATGGGCATGCAAACTGGCTAAAATTAGAGAGGTCTTTTCTTTAGTAACCATCATCTTTTTAAAGAGGGGAAGAGACCACTGTTATGATTTAGTTCAGATTCTCGATTTTATGGACAAGGACTATAGAAGTGATTGACCCAAACTCACATTTAGTTGGTGGTAGAGTAAGACAGTTTGGTGCTTTTCCTACTATCGCACGTGGTTTCATGGTTTCTCTCAATTTAGAAATTTTTCCCCACTGGATTTTGATTTAACATGAACACAGATGGAATAGGATCAAAACTCATTGGCCAAATTGAAATCCTGTAAAACTTTGATTAGGTTCTTCGAGATGGAGTGGAAAGTATAGTTGGCAGATTGTAGGGACACAGAAAAATAATCAGAGCCTCTAGTTAGAGGCAGGTGTTGCCCTATAAGCAGTCTAATATCAGGGAATGCTCAGAGATGATTCCAGATGTGCCATCTAAAGATGTGTGGGTGCCTGTGAGGAGGTGGGGAACCAGTATTTCCTGGCTGTATGCATCATGGAATGACACAAGCAACCATTACGAAATAGGAGATATGGCTCTGGACCCACACTAGGTACAAGTAGAAGAAATCCATTACTGCCTTCAGCCTTACTCCAGTCCATCCTGCATATGTTTCCCTCAGGAGAAATTCCTTGGAAAACTCTATTTGTTTGTTTATCTACTTACTTTTAATTTTAAAAAACTTTTATTTTTAAATAATTTCAGGCATGCAGAAAATGTTGCAAAAATATTGTGAAGTATTCCCATATACCCTTCACCCAGATTCCCAACACGATAACATTTTACCAAGTTGATTTTATCATTCTCTCTCTTGGAATCATTTGAAAGTACATTGACATTAATATAATTCCTCTTTATACCTAAATTCCTCAAGGTGTATTTCATGAAACAAGGACAGACATTCTTTCACATAACCACAGTCCAGTTATCAAAACCAGGAAATTACCATTCATTCAGCTGTTATCTAATCCATAGACATTCACATTTCATCAATTGTCTCACTAATGTGCTTTGTAAGAAAAAAATATATATATTTCTCTGGTGTGAAATTTGATCTAGGTTCACATTATGCATTTAGTTGTCATGTCTCTATAGTTTCCTTTATATTCCTCAGTCTTTTTCATGACTCAGACATTACTGGACAGTTAATTTGTAGAATTTCTTTCAGTTTTGGTTTATCTGATGTTTCTTCATCATTGTATTCAGGATATACTTTTTGGGAAGAAATACCACAGAAATAATGATGTGTTTTTCTCAGTGCATTATTTCAAAGGCAAATGATATCTGTTACCTATTACAGGTTATATTAACTTTGACACTTTGGTAAGGTGGTGTCTGTAAGGTCCTATGCTGTAAAGTAACTTTTTTTCCCATTAGTAATTAATAATAGGAGTCTGTGGGAGATACTTCCAGACAATATAAAATTCCTGTTTCTTATCAAACATTCACCCATTGGTTTTAGCATCCTGGTGATTCTTGCCTAAAACAATTATTACTATGGTTCTTGCCAAATTATTTTCTAAGTCCATCATTCCTTCCATATTTATTTCCATTATTCTTCTGTATCCTTTAATTACCATTCTACTATAGGGAAGAGATATCTCTTCTTTTTCATTTATTTATTTCTGTATTTACTAAGTGTGGACCCATGGATTCTTAACTGTATTCTGTGGGTTATAGTCTGTACTGTCAATATTTATTTTGAGACTCAAAGTGTCCTAGATGGAGTCTCTTCAAACTGGCTCCTTATTCATATTCTTTTAGATCATCTCTACTTTCTGGCCCAGCAAGATGTTCCAGGTGCATTTAGTACTTTCCCAACTCCACTTCTGAAATCTTTCCTTTCTTCAAAGAACCCGGATTCCTTTCCATGGGGAATGGTATTTAGATTCCACGATCTGGGCACCAACTTTGTTTATTTGTACTGGGATGCCCTGAGTAACACTTTTACACGCCTAGCTTTCAGCATTTCACTCCTATGAGACTTGCGGGGCCTTTCTGCTAGAGGAGCCGAGGGTCCGCTTTTCCCATCCCAGGCAGTCCTGGTGCTGCCTCCTGTCTTCCAGGAAGAAACTCCCACCTGCTTGTCCTCATTTTCATAGTAACATCCCTTCTCCTGGTGTCTACACATTTGGATGCAAAGTCCTCTGAGTCTTTCTGTCCAACCAATCTCTACAGCAACCTTGTATTTTGAGCCCAAAACTAAGAAATGGCAACACATGGCCTCCTAAGCTTAAATAGACTTGTGGGGAGAATGAATGGAACCAGCTATTTGAAATCAGGAAGTCTGGGAATTTTAGCCATCAACAAGTACAAATCCCTCACTCTTCTTTGAATGGGGGCATAGATGTGAAGAAACAAAATGGCAAATGTGGTCAGAACTGAACTCTCCCAAACGTTGCTCCTGTGCCTGTAGCCTGTTCCCTGGTCTATGTTTCCCAACCACTTTGCTGAGAAGGTTCAGGGAAGGTCTTTGCCTCTTATGCCTATTGAATTCCTGGCAGTAAAGCTCATAAGTTCTTCTCTCCTGTTTATCCTGGGTATCTCAGGACTCAATAAGGCCCCTGTCAAAGCATTTACTCTCCGTACAAATTTCCAAATGCTCTAAATATCAGCCCTCCAAAAGAAGACCAAATGCGGTGAGTGATGGAGGACCTGAAAGGTAACTAACGAACATACATGTTTCATGTCTGAAAGTTTTCTTTGGCCAAGTCCGGTATTTTTATTGTCTTAAAGTTGTGCTTTGCTGTTATGTTATTGGAAAAGACATGTCTTTGTTTAAAAATGTGTGTCTGTTGATGCCAGGTGTATAACCGGAAACGTCTTCCTGCAGTGATAGTAGTTTGCATTAATCTCAGAAACCGTTGCCTTTTCTAATGCAGGGGAAGCAGAAGCACAAAGGAGGCTTGTCAGAGCCGACTCCCAGCTCAGAGCTTGGTTTCAGTTTAATCTTAGCAAGTCATGCATCTTGTACCCGTGTCCATGGCTGCCTGTAGCCCATGTGGTCACTTTGCACAAATTAGAAAAGGGTGCCTAGAAGGTCTCACACTCACAAGTAATCAGTTGGTCACTTTCATGCACAATTCATTCACCAGAATTAGTCATATGACTTCACCCACCACAAAGTGGACAGGAAGTAGAGTCCTACCATTTGCCCAGAATGGGGGCAGAACAGGAACTATGTTGCAACAAGACTGATGGTAACTAAATGCCTCACTATTGCTTGTATCTTATAAATGTGCAATATTTTACCTTATTAGTGGTAGGTAAAATAGTAGTGTTTCTTATAACATGTGGCCTCTCAGCTTTTTTAGGGGAGTATGAGACCATTAACAAGATTTCTTTTTAGCCCCACCTACACAAATGGGTAATAATCAAAGTCTACGGTCATAAAAACACTCATAGCCAATAAATGAATCCCAAAGCTCCCAGGGAGTCTTTGCGGGAGCCTCCGTGCCAAGGCTATGCTGTTTGCATGTGCATAGGAGGAGCTGTGTCCTTGGCCATCACTGTTGTTGCACCTTCTCTCTTTGTCCTGCATTCTTCTCCCCATTAGTGCTGCTGCTGCAACCCCTAGGCTCAAGGTCTGTCTTGCCTGTCTGAGTCCTGGTGGCCTTGTGGCTCTTGCCATGACTATAGCTTTTTCTGGGACCCTTGCTGTCTTGTCATGTCCCCTACAGTCAACGAGTCCTATTTCAGGCAGGAACTGCACTTGGGCCAAGTCTTGGGTCTGGGTCCAATTGACCCTCCGCTCAGTCTGAGTCCTGATACTACTCTGAGGCAAGCTAGTGCAGGTATTTGGACCCAATTCTGGTTGCCACCTGACTGGACTCTCCCATGAATGCACAACCTTGACTGCACAACCTGTTTTGCTCTCGCTGCAAGTACCCTCACTAGCCAGCAAAGCATCCTTTTCCAGCACCCCACGATGATGCTGAGGAGGCTGTATTTCCCCCACCCCAGATTGTTAATGAGCTTCTCTTAAGGGAGAGTCCAAATGAGAGAAAGGCTGTCCCTCTTGCCCCATGAAGCTTTAAACACCGTGTGGGGCTTTGCACCTGCTCTACAAAAACAACAACTCTCCCTACAGACCCACCACAGACATCCTGCCCTTGCACATTACACTCCAGCCACACTAAGCTTCCAGCACCACCCGCTCTTCTAAGTACCAGGTTCTCTCACACCTCAGGTCCTTACACAGGTCTTTTGTTTAGAGTGTAGGCTGCATCTTGCTTAGTCCAGCTGATTCTTCAATATCAGGCCAAAGGCTGCCACCCCCTGACACTTTCCCTGATTTCTTCGGCCTGACCCACCCTCTGTTCCTCTAAGACCCCGCTACAGTTCAGCCAAGCCGATCTAATCATTGTATCACATTACAGTTGTCCGTCCCTTCACAGTGAGCTCCTGGGAGGCAGGCACCATGCCCTTGCATTTCTGTCTATCTTGTCCAGAGCACAAAGCCGGGCATATTATAAAGCTCCATAAATGTCAAATGGATATAGGTCTTTGCTCTTGGTGAAGAGCATGGTAAATCCGTTACCAGGCTGCAAACTGGAAGGTTCCCGTAGGGCCTTCTCACCAGAAGTGGGGGTGATGATGCATGCATTTCAGCTTTCTCAAGTGTAGTGGGGAGTGGGGACGGACCAGCAATGATGCCAGGGAGAGCTGCAGAACTGAGGCCAGAAACACAAAAGCCTCAGCCTAGAGAAGACACCTGAGTGGTCACTCTGCAGCCATGTCCGCACTGTTGAGCACCAGAACTGTATTCCCAGCTGCCCACTGGGAACCTTTTGGACACCTCGGGTTTGGGGTGCCCAAAGCTAGATCCTTCATCATCATCCTCTCTACCTCCCAGACTTCCTTCTCAGTAAGGGTCCCATCACACACCCAACTGTCTGAGCCAGGAATCTGGGTACCATTCATGATGCCTCTTATGTCCTCAACTTTCCACATCTGACTCACCACCAAGACCTATAAGTGTTTTTACCTGAACATTTTGGATTCTGCTTACTAAGTGCCTCTTACTTCCATCTCCTTATCTCCATTCTGTTGTCTTAATTCAAGCCACCAACCTCTCCCAGACTTTGACCCTTCTGCCTTTAGTCCCTGCACTATGCTGTGAGATACTTCCCTCCATTTTGTGAAATACTTTGGAGGCTACTTATTGTCAACAGAATAAAATCTTATCTCTTTCAGTTGCAAGTGGCAAAAAGTCCTGATGCAAAGCATGAAACCAGTGGTCTTCAGAGCGGCAGACACATATCTAGAGTGTGTGCAAGGTGACCAGCTGGAGTACAAGAAGAAAATATTGGAACTTCCTATCCTTTTCTAAAAGTAAGAAATAAAAGTTTACTAATATTTAATGTGAAAATGGACACAGGTGAAGTCACTCAGTACTTATAGTAATAATATTTACTTTAGCCACATAATAACAATCACATATTTTATAGATATAAGAGCCCAAGGGAAGAGGTAAATGTAAATTGGGGAAGAGTTGACAAGTGCAGTTAGTTTATGTGTGCCTGGTTAAGTGAATTCAAAGATTATACTATCTGGAGTTTTTTGTTGTTTTTGTTTTGTTTTGTTTGGCAGGGAGGGGAGGGGGCTGAGCAGGATGATGAAGATAATGAGGTAATTTTTACCATACATTTTTTTATTTAAGCATAATTTCTAAAACTGAAATGCACCAGAGATGAGTTTTGCTTCTATAAAAATTCTGTAACTAATGGAATCAAACAGAATATAACCTTCTGTGTTTGGCTTTTTTCCTTTTGCTTACCATAGTATTTTTCAGATTCATGTATAATGTTGTGATTTGATGTACACTTACTTTCCTAAGAAGCTGACACTTTGCTTTCCAAAGTGTACTATCTTATACTCCCACCAGTGGTGTATGAGAGTTCAGGTTGCTCCATGTCCTCGTCAACATTTGAAGTTTTTAGACATTTTTATTTTAGTCGTTTTAGTGAGGTATTCCATGAGGGTTTACATTTGCATTTCCCTGATGTCTAATTATGTTAATCACCTTTTCATATGTTTAGTATCCATTTGTACATCTGCTTTTGTGATGTGTCTAAGTCTTTTGCCCTTTAAAAATTTTTTTATTGACTTGTGTTATTAATTTCTAGGAGTTCTTTATGTAGTATACCTAAAAGTACTAGATGAGATACATTTATTACAGATACATTCTTTTAGTCTGTGACTTGACTTTTCATTCTGTTAGTAGTGTCATTGGAGATCACCAATGTGACATCATGGTTTCCACCAAGTGGTGTGTGAAGCAGTGGGGTCATCCAAGCCTACATTAGAATCCCAGCTCTGCCACATGCTCATAATGGGCAAGCTATTTGTTATGGTCTGTGAGCCCCACTTTCCTCTTCCGTAAAATAAGGGAGATGAGATCCCCTTATTGTATAGAATTGCAAAATTTAAATCAAATAATACATTGAAAGCTCCTATCACATGTAGGTGTTACCTTATAGATTCTCTATTCCCTTTTCTTTAAATCTCTTTCTTTCTGTTAAGGTCCCCCCCTCCCCCCCTTTCATGCCTCATTTGCCAGCTCATAGACATGTCTCATACCCAGAACAAGGGTACCCACAGGATCTCAGTTCCAGACCAAGTTTTCCTATTTCAACATGTCCCCAGCTGGGTGGCTATGTGATGCTATATACAATATGTTCTTGTACTGTAAACAGCAGTGCACCACACCCAGGATGTCCTGGAACAGGAAGAATTGATGTTTTATGCAAGAAGCAGGATTTAAGGTGGTGAAAGCATATTGCCCTAGCCTGAGTAATGTAATCTGTGAGAGACAAGCTGTGTCTGGGCAGAGGGAGAGGGACTAAAAGAAGGAAGACAGCCCTGGCTGGTGTGACTCAGTTGGTTGAGCATCGTCCTGTGCACTGGAAGGTCGTGGGTTTGATTCCGAGTCAGGGCACATACCTAGGTTGCAGGTTCAATCTCTGGTCAGGGTGGATACAGGAGACAAAAAATAGGTGTTTCTCTTTCACATTGATATTTCTCTCTTTCTCTCCCTTCCTTCCTCTCTAGGTCAACAAGGGGGAAAAAAGAAGGAAGGGGAATGGAAGGTGAATTGGGGCTGGTAAAAGGACAGGGACAAGGATGGGAATGGGAATCAAGAAAGGGAATGTGGAGCTGAGCTGCCTTCCTCCTGACAGGCCCTGTAAAGCCTGCATGTGCCTCACAGAGACAGAGCACAGCCCCTGCCCCTGTGCATAGTGAACAGCAGATCAGGCTTCCAGCTGATGGCAGCTTCCCTGTAACCTATAAGTTGACCAGACCATTAACATGCATAGAAAACTCAGAAAGGCAACCTGCAAACTAAGTGGGAGCCTTTTACTTCTCCCAGGGTCCTTTTTATTTCATTCCAAATATTCATATTCTGTCCTGCTCTTCACCTTCACCCGGTCTCCTGTAGTTAGCTCTGCTCCTGACATTGGTGTTCATTAACTGATTTTGGTTTCCATGGCTTGACTGTAATGCTTGCTAAGAAGGCTTAAAGTCATCCCTCCCTTAGCTCCTGGCAGTAACCGCATCCCAGCATTAGCACCTGCTCTCTTAGAATGGAGTTTGATCATCAGTCTGGATACTAAACTAAGTATTTCTTTCTGTTGTACTTGATTATATCTCCTCTATCCTTCCATGATTTGGAAATGTCCTTTTTTTACTTTAAATAACTTTTTATTTTCCAATTACAGTTGGCAAACAATATTATATTAATTTCAGGTGTACACCCCAGAGATTAGAATTACATAACTTACTGAGTGATCATCTTGATAAATCTCATACCTATCTGACACCATACATAGCTATTAGAATATTATTGTCTATATTTCCTATGCTGTATTTTATATCTGCATGACTATTCCATAACTACCAATTTGTACTTCTTAATCCCTTCACCTTTTTCACCCATCCCCGCAATCCCCTTCCATCCGGCAACCATCAAAATGTATCTATGAATCTGTTTTTGTTCTGCTTGTTCATTTATTTTATTTTTAGATTCAGTTGTTGAAAGGTATGTATTGCCATTTTGTCATTCATGTATTTTATCTTCTTTTCCTTCTTTTTTTTTAATCTTTATGAAGATCCTTTAACTGGTTTGGTGGCGATGAACTCTTTTAGCTTTTACTTGTCTGGGAAGCTCTTAATCTGTCCTTCCATTCTAAATGATAGCTTTTCTGGGTAGAGTAATCTTGGTTGTAGGTCCTTGCTTTACATCACTTTGAATATTTCTTACCAATCTCTCTGGCCTGCAAACTTTCTGTTCATAAATCAACTAAGTTTTATGGGAGTGCCCTTGTAGATAACTGTTTTTCTCTTGCTGTTTTTAAGATTATCTCTTTGTCCTTAACCTTTTGCATATTAATTATGATGTGTTGTGGTGAGTGCCTCTTTGGGACTCTGTCCTTCTTGGACTTGTATGTCTGTTTCCTTCACTAGGTTTAGGAAGTTTCCTTTTTTCCCCCCACATAGGTTTCCATTTCTTTATTCTTTCTCTTCTCTTTCTGGCACCCCAATGATGCGAATGTTGGTACACTTGTTATCCCAGAGGCTCCTTATCCTATCCTCATTTTTTTTGGATTCTTTTTTCTTTTTGCTGTTCTGTTTGGGTGTTTTCTGCTTCCTTAGCTTAAAAATATCTGATTTGATCCTCTGCTCCATCTACTCCACTGATAATTCCCTGCAATGTATTCTTCATTTTAGTTCATGTATTCTGTATTTCTGACTGGTTCATTTTTATGTTTTATAGTTCCATTTTTATATTTCCAATCCTTTTGTTGAAGTTATCACTAAATTCATCTACTCTTTCCATAAGTTCATTGAGAATCCTTATAACCAGTGTTTTGAACTCTGCATCTAATAGATTGCTTCCTTCATTGTCTACATCATCACCATTATGAGAGTAATTACATTAGCATCTACTGTTTATTGATCACTTACATGTACCATTCATTATTTATAGCACTTAGAAAAATAATATTCCCTTATATAACCAGCAGCAATTGTTTAATTATATTAGCTAATCTACCAGTGTAAGTAAATGAAAAGAGGTCAGAATGTACTGTAGATGGGAAGTGAAAAGAAGTTTCAAGGAAGATGACAATTCATTTCATTTAGGGAATTCAGGATTATTATGTAAGAGAGTTGGCTAGAAGTTAACCACAGCTAAGTTTTTTACACAATATTTTGCTTAGGAAAGGCAAAGTTGAAGGCTGGGGAAAAGCTTTTATTTTACTACTAGGGGCCCGGTGCACAAAAATTTGTGCACTGGGGAGGGGGTTCCCTCAGCCCAGCTTGCCCCCTATCACATACTGGGAGCCCTAGGGGATGTCCTACTGCCTGCTCCCTGCTCCCTTGGGGAGTGGGCCTAAGCCACAGTCTGGCCACCCTTTGTGGGAGTCGACCGGGCTGATCAGGGGAAGGCACCAGCCCCATCACCGCACTGTTGCAGCCA
>NW_005361458.1:1092377-1155687 GCF_000412655.1 Myotis brandtii | reverse complement strand
GGGCACTTTTCAATAACTGGAGAATTTTTTAATTGTCATACTTTGGTATATGTGTGTGTGTGTATGTGTGTGTGTGTGTGTACGTGTACGTGTGTGTGTGTCTGTGTGTGTGTGTGTGTGTGTGTTATTGGCATCCAGTGGGTAGAGGCCAGAGATGCTACTAAACATCCTACAATGCATGGCAGCCCTATCCATAATAAAAACTGTTGGGCCTAAATGTCAATAGTGTCAAGGTCACAAAATCTATTTAGTCTAACTAACAAATAAAGAGAGGATACAAATGACCAAAGTCAGGAATAAAAGAGGATACATAACTTCCAACCTTAAAGAAATTAAAAGGGTTTATAAGAGCATACAATGAATTACTTTATGTTGACAATTTAGATTAAAAGGGGAGATTTAACCAGTGTTTTGAACTCTGCATCTAATAGATTGCTTCCTTCATTGTCTACATCATCACCATTATGAGAGTAATTACATTAGCATCTACTGTTTATTGATCACTTACATGTACCATTCATTATTTATAGCACTTAGAAAAATAATATTCCCTTATATAACCAGCAGCAATTGTTTAATTATATTAGCTAATCTACCAGTGTAAGTAAATGAAAAGAGGTCAGAATGTACTGTAGATGGGAAGTGAAAAGAAGTTTCAAGGAAGATGACAATTCATTTCATTTAGGGAATTCAGGATTATTATGTAAGAGAGTTGGCTAGAAGTTAACCACAGCTAAGTTTTTTACACAATATTTTGCTTAGGAAAGGCAAAGTTGAAGGCTGGGGAAAAGCTTTTATTTTACTATTGTCCCTCCCTCCCTCCCTTCCGGTCTCTCTAAAAATCAATGAAAACATATTTTAAAGGGGTGGGGCAGTCATATAAAGTTATAAATTAATGAAACTGACTGAAGAAGAAATAGGAAATCTAAAGAGAGCCATAATAAAACAAGAATTTGATTAAAAATGGACATTTACCCTTAGAGAAAGCTTCTCACCTCCAACGTAGATCCCAGAGCATGAAATAGGGTGCCAATCTGTCTGCCACCTTGTGGTTGGAAACATGTGTTGTAGGTTGAGTTTCCTGAATCTAGATACAGTGGGGCCTTGACTTACAAGTTTAATTCCTTCCGAGACCGAGCTCGTTAAGGAGCTCGTTAACTCAAATTACTCTATCAACTCAATGCAAAAAATCCGTGGAGAGACAGCTGGTATCTCAAAAAACTCGTTAGTCGGGACACTCGTAAGTCAAGGCCCCACTGTAATTGGGAAAATTTACATTTGACCATAAGGGTAATAAAAACTCTAATACTCATGACTAATGGGAAGAATAGCTGCTCTTTATTAAGCACATTCACGTTGCGTTGGAGTCTGCAGCAAGCAAGCCTCGTGCTCGCTTCAGTGCCTGGCTCCCGGCCGCCATCTTGGCTGACAGTTAATTTGCATATACTCACTGATTAGCCAATGAAAAGGGTAGCGGTCGTACGCTAATTGTTTCTCTTTTATTAGTGTAGATTGTCTGTTTATTAATGATTATTAAACAATTCTTATTAGCTGATTATTAAACAGTTTTGGATAAGAAGTTCTTATTAACTGATTATTAAACAGTTCTCCCAGCTAAGGTGCTAAGTTTACTACAATCCAAGTTGTCCAAAATACAATTTGTCTTAAAATCACTTTTTGTGCCCCGAAGCTTCCACCTTTAGAAACTATGGGGGGGGGGGGGGGGAATTAAACCTAAAGCTAGTAGAAGGTAGGAAATGAAAGATTAGAGCACACACAAATTAAATGAAAAACAAAATATAGATAAAATCAATGAAAACAAAAACTGGTTATTTGAAAAAATCAACAAATTAAAACTTTATGTAGACCAGTTTTTCTCAATCGGGGATGACTTTGTCCCCCCTCTCCCCCCCCCCCCCCGGGGGGGGTACTTTTCAATAACTGGAGAATTTTTTAATTGTCATACTTTGGTATATGTGTGTGTGTGTATGTGTGTGTGTGTGTGTACGTGTACGGGACACTCGTAAGTCAAGGCCCCACTGTAATTGGGAAAATTTACATTTGACCATAAGGGTAATAAAAACTCTAATACTCATGACTAATGGGAAGAATAGCTGCTCTTTATTAAGCACATTCAAGCAGAATATGAAACTCTTTATAGGCATTAACCTGTTTACTTCTCAAAACAACCTTTTGGGACAGGCACTGTTATCTCCATTTTCTGATGAAGCAACTGAAGCTCAGAGAAGTTGAGTGTTCAGGGTCATGTGAAATAAATGAGTGAAGCCCCCAAATCTGTCTATTTCTAGAACTGAGCTCTTAATGTAACTATACCACCACCCTCCTCTACATCTATTTCATCCTAGTCCAGTTTCATCCAATGCTGAAATCTCTCTCCATACCACTGTCAAGGGACCTTCCATCCACTCCCGCAGGGAATTTACTAACACTGAGGCACATCGTTCCATAATTGAGGGACAATTTTCAGCCTATACCCAATATTTGTCCTGGAACTTCTAGACCAACAAGGTGAAACCACACGACTGCCTTTCAAATTAAAATAATGGAAAAGCAAACAAACAAAGCACTGTGTCCCTGTGTCCCTTGAGCCCCCTCCCAGAGCTCCCCAAATAGTCCTGGTTCTTGACCAGTCTCTCTGTGACAGGGTTTTGCATTTCCCTGCCACCCTGGTTCCTCCCCTTTGAACATGCCCCAGGCTATCACTAACTCCCTCTTAAACTGTGGTATTTGAAACCCCTAACAGAATAAAACAATAACATCACCTTCCTCTTCCTACTCTCTATACTTCTTTTAAGGCTGCCTAAGCCTCCCTTAGTTTTCGGTGGTCACGTTATTTTGGTCAATTACCTTGCAAAATTCATTTTCATCTCTGTATGGTTCAAATTAAGAATATTTAGAAATCACAGCTAAGTACACAGTTCCGGCTTCAAGAAATACTTGTTAAATGATTTAAAATATTCACTTCATTTCATTTTGGATTAGTTGATTACCTCTGTCTATTTCACTTAAGCTTGCTGATTATTTTATTTCTTGACCTCATAATTCAAATTTGGCCAAGGATTTTTGCTGTTTTTTGTTTGTTTGTTTGTTTGTTTTTAATGTCCTTTCCCTGAAAGAAAGAAGAACCAAACAGATCCTTCTTATTGTAGAGAGCCTGGCTGAGCCGCGTGACTGAGCTGAAGGGGATGTATCCTCTGTGCTCATTCCTATCCTGACTGATCGCCAACCTGCATATTTGACCACAGGAGATGCTAAGGGACTCTGTACACTCCAAGTTTAGCCTTGATCTTGTTAAGCGGCAAAAAATGTCTCTGTGTCAATGGCTAAAATTACCTAGTCAGACTCTCTCCACTCCTGGCCTGCATTTTATATCATCTGTTTATTTGTAGTGGGGAGAGATCCTCTTCCATAGTGGGCCAAAAGCAGATAGAGTCAATTCCAGCCCCTCTTAAGGCACAATGATTTTCTAAATCTTCCTGGGGACTCCGATTAGTTCTGGACACTTTCCTGTCACTTGAGCGGAGGGCTTGTCCCCGGCATTAATATTGATGGAGATAAAAATTGTTGTTGCCTATCTAGTTTTTAGACCAGTGCTTAAAGTGGAGTTTTAAAGGCCCACTAAGATTTAAAAAAAATAAAAATGAGCAAAGCTTGCCAATTTCTATAGTTCTTGAAATGCTCAAGCAGTAGGTCCTCTCTAATGCCCTTAAATTGTAGGAACATTTCCCCAGCCAGGCCTCTGTCCTGTAACTCTACCTGAAAGCAACTTAATCTGCATTTGAGGTTGTTGCCTTCTTTCTTAAGGGCCAACGCAGAAGGTGATTCAGTGAGATGAAATCTGAGCTGGGCCTGGCATGCCTGATTTTTAACACATGTCTAAAGCACGCATTTAGCTGTCACCGAGAGATCTGACAGTTTGTGGGAGAGGTGCTGCGTACAAAGGACCAGCAGTGGGCATTCCCAGGACACACCCACGTAGAGCATGCTGTGATCTGAACTTCCCCTTTCCCCAGAGCCAAACACCACCACTGAAATCAAACACAACCCCATTTCCACGGTCCCAGACTAAGCCACGACCATGGTTTTCTTTGGGGGATACCCTACAAGGACAATGCTGCAGGTAGAAACAAGTATCCAAAAGCAAGTTTGCTCATCAAAAGTACATTTTTCCTTCTTGGATTAAAATAGTACTGGGATTGTTTGATTCCAGCCATTTGCCAGAGATCCTGGAAATGACTGAATATTTTAGCACTGAAATTTCTCATTTGTTGGGCTGCATCTAGACTTGCCTCCTGAAATACTTTCCCCTGTCATCATCAAACACTTAAAGCACCCTCTGAACACAAGGCATGCTCGTCATTATCTCATTCAGTCTTCACAAATACCCTGTAAGGTAGGCATTATTCGCCCCTATTAGAGATGGGATAAATGAAGCTCAGAGAGGGTAAGGATCTGTTCTAAGGCCACACAGCTAGTGAGTGAGAAAGCCAACAAAGTGGTGAAGTAGCTAATTGAGCCCAAGGTCTCTATCTCTAAGGCTCATGTTCTTAACCACTATGCCTAACCCCACCCTCACTTCCATCCACATTGTATTATGATTATCCCAAATCACCTACTGCTACCTCAAGGAAAATGAATTTTTCAGCTTAAAAAAAACCACCTACCATTTTCTTTAAGAAAGGAGAGGTCCTATTTAGGGGAGAGATATTCACCCAATCACCAGCCATCCCAACCCAGGTACCTACCCCAGCCCCAAACTGCCATCTGACCACAAGTGAGAACTGACCATCTGAGCCCATCAGCCCTAGAACCATGAAAAAGAAAATTAAATTGTTGTCTTAAGCCACAAAGTGTTGGGAAACTTGTTAGGCAGCAAAAGACAACCAGAATACTATAGTCAGTGAATTAGTATTTTCCTTAATCACTCAATATCTCATAGTACCTAATGTCCAATGCAGAAGTATCTCTCACCCACCATACACACACAAAAGCCAAATGGGTTCCAAACCCATGAGGACCATTGGCCACTCAATTAAATTCTGTTATCATTGAGCTGAAGGGCTTGTAGCTATAAGAGAAATCCTCATCAGCCTTTTACTCTTATGTTGTCATATAATACAACAGAGCAGGTCTTGCCAGGGAAGGGGCAGAAAGAATTGTCAAAGCTCAATAACCATTTGTGTAGTTCATTACGTGACTTTTATACTCTTGACGTGTATAACACCCCTTTGCATTTGATTTTCCAAATGATTTACTGGGACTGTGAAGAGTACTTCACATCAGGAAGGCAGGCAGGGAGTAATGTCTCTGAATGACCAGATGGGTCACCAGTAGAAAACAGTCATCTTTCACACATGTTTTCTACATGTCAGAGACTATCCATGAATTATCTTGTTGGATCATCATTCCAATACTCACGGAAGTTGCACTTCTCTCCATTTTATAGATAGGAAAAACAGCCTCAGAGAAGTTAAAATTTTGTAGTAGTTGGAAGAGCCCTTGAACCTCAGTGTGATTCCAACATCTATTCTCTTTTCATTCAGTGTGGAGAGCGGCTACAGTGTTTGGACAGGTTCAAGCCTCGGAATAATGAGAGAGCACAGTCCTCTCATGGCCACGTGCAAGTCCCAGCTTGGAGGGCAGAGCCCTCCCAGCACAATTATAGCCAACAGCTATAGTTGTAAGCTTGAACCTAGGGTCCAAACACGTGGCCCCACGTGTCTGAGTGATGTGAGCTTGATAGCGTTCAGGTGCATGTAATTGAGTAGGATCGAAACCCAGGAGAATGTTGTAAACATCTTGATCACGCCTCTACTTTGCCTCGTGGAATCTGCTATAAAATAAAGACATGGCTTGTAGTTCGCGGTGCTGTCTCTCCATCAGAGAGCGCAGTGTCCCACCTAGCGCCCAGCTTTATTCTCTTGCCTGTCTTTTCTAATCCTTCACCGCCCCCACTCAGGGTTCACCTTTGGCAGTGCTGGTGCGGCACAATTCAGATATGCACAGCCAACCATGTGACTTCACTGCAGATGTCCAAGCAATGTGAATGAGATCTTTGCTGTCTCCCTCTATCCCTCTCTGAGTCAGGGGCCATTCTTTGACTTCTCTCCAGGAGTGCACAGCCATCATTGAACTAGATGTGTCCTGTGTGGATGAGCTTGTGCTATGTTCTCTTCTCCCCTGGATCCTGCCTGGTGGGGCACAGGTACCTGCTAGTGCTGGTGTTCCCTGGGGTTACATGACTCAGGGTTACTGGCTCTTGGGCCACCATCATTTTCCAAGGGTTTGGTCATTCAGGGCAGAGTTCTAGGTCACCTTATTTCTTCATTCGCAGAGCCTGTTGACGTGAATATCCTGATCTTTATGGTGGCACTAATCTCTGTCCCCTCAAACCCACTCCACACTTATTCATCATAGAAGAAATG
This sequence comes from Myotis brandtii, assembly GCF_000412655.1. Taxonomy (NCBI): domain Eukaryota; kingdom Metazoa; phylum Chordata; class Mammalia; order Chiroptera; family Vespertilionidae; genus Myotis; species Myotis brandtii. The sequence goes on along the minus strand of NW_005361458.1, from coordinate 1,149,241 downwards.
TCCAGTCATAGCTTAGATGGACAGTCAACTACCTCTCATTATTTATTTATTCCATAACTGGACTAGAATTTCTCACAAACCCCCTTTTACTCTGATGGTGACATACACTTCTTTTGCTATTTCAAGATAATACAGTCTACAATTTATAAGTAGATAATTTATAAGTTTTTATGGCCAATTTTGATTTAATTATTTCAATCAATCTAAATTTGTGGTAGCTTTCAAGAACCCGGAGTAGATACTCCTGTGGTCTTTACTGGCTGCGGCTCTGCTGTCTCACACACACAGGCAGTGGCCATGGCCTCTGTGCTTTTCGCACCCTCTTCTGAGCAATGTCTGTGGCTGGTGTGGTGTGTGGATCTCCTCCTGGACCCCACCCACCTCAGCTCAGTAACGTTGCTACTTTGAGCCTCAGCTCTGTCCCTGTCAGCTTCTTCTGTTGTCCCCTCTCCCTGCGCTGTACCGTGCTGTGTGGCACAGTGCTCCCTTTTACCAGGGGAAATGTGTACTCATTAGTGCTGCTCACCAAACATCTCTGAATTACACTTCCTGGGCCCCCTGTGGGTGGCCATGGGGTCATGTGATTCATTTGAACAATAAGAAAAACCTTATCAAAGTAAATATCTAATTGTCTGGGTGGATCCTCTGGAATCCTCTTGCCTTTGCCAGAGCAGTCCAGCCACTTCCAGGATGGCTGCTGTCTCATCATTCTGGGTTCCTGGTATCTAAGAGGAGCTTTTCTCCCTGCCAACTAACAGCGGTTCTCAACCTGTGGGTCGTGACCCCTGAAAATACATCCTGCATATCAGATATTTACATTACGATTCATAACAGTAGCAAAATTACCGTTATGAAGTAGCAACGAAAATAATTTTATGGTTGGGGGTCACCACAACATGAGGGACTGTATTAAAGGGTCGCGGCATTAGGAAGGTTGAGAACCACTGCTCCTGTAGTATGGGCAAAAAAATAGAAATCTGTTAAATGTCTTAGATCTCAGGGCTACTTATTATAGGAATTGTTTCACATTCTCCATGTCCCCTGGAATACTTAGAGTGGGTGAAGGGAGCTCTTTCAGGCCCTTCCTCACTAATATGCTGTTGTATCACCATATTTTCTCTCCTCTGACTGCCCCATGACTGAGACCCTGTGAGATCATTCTGTTCCCTAAGCCTATCTGGGTATTTCCATCCTGACCCCACCGGTTTGGTTTTGACCTTGAGGAGTGAGGCACAGAGCAGACTCACCTTGGTGCTTCTTTCTCTTAATCCTCTCCATGGCTTCCTCTCAGTCAGGTGTGGATGAAAAAAGAGTCACATACTAAACCTGACAAACTCAGGAGAGGCCAGCATGCTGGGCCCTTCAAACTCAGAGACTGAAAGTAACCACATGGGATGGTCTGAACATCAAAATTCCTAACTAAAGGCAGGTCACAGCGGGTAGTCATGCCTTAGGCCTGTGGCTTCCTTGAAAAGGTCAATCTTTACCTAACTGAGTCTGTGTATTGTCCTTTTGCATCTAAGACAACTTACCTTTGGAATGTCAGGGTAATCTTCTTTTCCAGACCCATCAAGAGCACAACCTCCCAGCACCAGAGCAGGAGACCACAGAACCCTGCACTGTTATCTTGTTCCCTGCATTCCATCTCTATGTGCTGTAAATGTTCATTATTAACCATTCTATACCCACCAATGTAAAAAAAAGTATCTCTTTCTTTCACTTTTTATTCATTCCCAGAGATTCTACCCCCCTTTGCTTTCTCCTGTCCCCTTAATCAACAACAATGGATTTCCTGCAACCTTCCTTATGTCCCCTCCTTTCATTCTAAATGTATAAAATAAGCTGTAAAACTGCCATTCTTTGGAGCATTTTCTCAGTCCATTGAGATTCAGCTTCATGGCAGTTGTCATTAGTTTGGCTAAACTCATAAAAATTCTCTACAGGTTTGGATGTTTCTTATGTCAACACAAGGAAGGATTTTACCTCCTTCCTGTATGCTGCGAAAACTTACTTTGACATCAATCCTGCCTTCTTTCTACAGCTGATTTTATAGGCCAGCACTCTTGTTATGGGACTGAAGGAATCCATTTGCCTGCGTGTGTCAAAACCCAATAAGACACAAACAAGAGTTTGCAGAAACAAAAGGATTTATTTGTAGGAAGTGGCTCACCCCCTGAAATACAGGTGAGCTAATGCTCAAAAACCTGGCTCCCCAATGGCTTCCAGCAGGTGGGTTATATAAGGGAAACACATTAATCATGGCAACTAAGGAGTTACGGTTGTGGCTGATCATTGTATCTGGTCCCGATGTCAGCCATGGTGCTGCCTCATCTGGTTTCATCATTTTTCTGGGCCTGGAACTGAAACACAACTGAGGCCTAGATGTTGTCTCTAGTTTGACCAAAACTCTATCTTTGGAGTCAACAGACTTGAGGCTTTTTTCTTAAGATTATTTAATGCCGATCAGAACCTCATTGTCCTGTGGGCTTAATGATTAAGGGAGTGGACGTTCAAGGGAGAGGGACGTGGGTGAGTCAGGGTGCTGGAGGAGGCCAGTTTGAATCAAAAGGAAAGGAGAAAAGGTTATATTAAAGAAATGAAGTTTCTATGTGGTTACAATTACCCTCTTTTTTTGGATCATTCCTCAATCTTGAGGAATATAGGGCAACTGGGTCCAGATTCAATCAAGAGGGAGGATTAGCTCATAAGATGAAGTCAGATTTGTCTGGCTATTGTGCCCCTTTTATCTGGCTCTTACAACCTCACACACCCACCTCTTCTTCTATGGTCCCTGAGCCTTAGAGGGACATTCTAGGTGTTCAATTTACAAGCAGGAACCACAGCAATGATAGAAAAAGCAGTAGGCCAGACACCTGTACTGTAAGTAATGACCAGGGCAAACCACAGTCAGTCTCTGAATCTTGATGATTACCAGTTGAGAAGACCTCGAGATGAGAGGCTCCAAGATTTATTTTTGCTGGAATGAAGGTAAGCAAGGACAATCCAGCAGATTCCCCTGGTCTGAAGTTCAAACATCCCTGATGAAATTCCTGACACGAATTCAAACAAGCTCTTTCTGTGGCTTATACAGTATCACTCACCGAAATCGTTCACATATGAACTGTTGTTGAAGATTTCTCTGAAGTTTTCCTCATGTCGTCTAGCTGGGGTCTGCAGTTGCAAGGCTCAGGAAAAAAGTTTTAGCTCTCCATAAATTTCAAGGAGTGAGGCACAGAACAGACTCACCTTGGTGTGTCTGGGAGGATGGGAGAAAAAATGAAATGCTAGTTAAGAGGACTGTAGCTAAACACTTTCATTAGAAAAAAATCAGGATCCAGTCCAGTCCATTGGTGAAAAATAAGATTTTAAAGACAACTGAACTAGAATCTAATATCCACAATTGGACATTATGGTTTCTATTGAAACAATTTTTCCCTTCAAAATCACCCTCATGTTATCAAAGATAGTCAAATTGAGACTAACTTATTGTATAAATTCAGTTTCATTTACTTTGGCCTGTTATATGCATAAGTACGACAAGGAAAGTAATTGGTTATATAGGCTCATTTAAATTTGCTTTGCTGGAATTTCATATGGAATATCTAGATTTCACTTTAATTAGCCTCTCATGTCTAGGAAGCCAAGCCACATAGTTGCCATCAGCCCTTGTTTGCAATACTTATTGAAATTGGGTGAATTTCTCAGGGTTTTTCAGGTTCCCCCAAATGTCTTGAGGTTCTTCTTTTGCCATCTCTTAGGAAAGCAGCCTCCAGTCCTTACCTGGAAAGACTGCAAAGTCAGGAGAGTCAGGGTGCTGGGTGACGGAAGAAAGGACAAAGGGTACATTAAAGAAATGAAGTTTCTATAATTTCATCTTCCAGGATTGCCTCACGTCTTTCATCCCAAGCTCTTCCCTTTAACAGCCTTCACTCTCACAAATCAAAGCACTCAGCCTTCAAATTTGCCTTAGCAGGATTTGAGGAGCTCTATTTTGAAACTGAAAGCTGAGTTTTTCCCACTGAGGACAGCGAGTATAGACAGCCATCGCTGCTGCTTGGAAGATAGAGAGCAAAGGAAATAATAAAGACATTTAAAAAATATACCATCATTCAATCGCAACCTCCTGTCCTAAATCTGCTCACCCACACCCCTGCCTCCTTCCCCACCCTCAGAATGCTGATCTAGGCCTGGCTCTGGCTCTCCTCCTCTTCTTATATCTCAATTTCTCCCTCTTTACTCACTTCTATACCCTCAACATTTAACCACCTTGATGTTTTCCCTGGTAAATTAATTAAACAAGGAGACCATTAGACTAAAGTGCTTTTAATGACTTAGCAACCTACTTAAGAAACCAAAACCTGGGCTTGTAATACCTCAAGGTTAAGAAACTGAAATCTAAGGACAACCAATCACAAACAGCCATTGGGGGCTTTCCCAAATGAGGCAACTGCTGAAGCTATAGCCAATCAAATGATTGCATTGCTTTGCCTCTCTGGCTGCTATAGCAGTGTTGCCCCAGCTCTTGTCAGTGGACCCCTCCTAACAGTTCCACTTTGGTGCTGCCCAATTCACATAGATTTTTGCTCAAATCACTTTAAAAAATTTTTTAATATGTCTCAGTTTATCTTTTAACATCTCCTTCAAAACAAACTTACAAACAAAAACTCAACAAACATTCCTACCTAATTGCATGTCCTAATTGCATTTCTTTCTGTTTTCTCCAACAGTTTCATGAATTGAGGAAAATATCCTCACCATCCACTATTCACTCCCAACTCCTTTTATTTTGGCTTCTCACTCCTGTGGGCATGTGTCAGCCTCGTCTCCCTTGACTTCTCTGTTGGATTGCTCTCATTGACCGCTAGCTTCTTAAAGCTCTTTCCTTCCCTGGCCCAGGCTCTCCTGGGTTTCCTCCCACTTCTCTGCCCATTTTCTCAGCCTTTCTACTCATTTCCTCCACCTCTGGCCATGCTTTTGAGGGTGCTGTTGCTTGGGTTCTGCCTGTGCTCTCTTTTCTGCTCACATCCTCCTCCAAGGCCATAGGGATCACAGATGTGCCCTTTGCATCTGCTTTCCAACCCTTTAGAATGCCTTCTTTGCCCCTCTGGGAACTGGCCCCTAGACACATGCCTTCTTAGCCTTCCGATGGAAGGTGGGTTGTGGGGAGGGTGCTCCTCCTCTGGGCAGGGCCCCCCCTTCTGTTTGCTCTTATATCCTGTGGGGCCTGGTGGCTGGGTGTTCTCTGTATTTTGGGAGGCCTCTCCTTGGCTTGAGCACACCGTGGGTCCTGCCTTTTCCATCCCGCACTTTCCTGAAGGAGTAATCTGTAGAGTCTCTTTCATTATCTATTCCCTGATAGTAACAACCCTGCTTCTTCCAACACCGAGAGTTCTCCATCCAAAAAGCTAAAGAGGTTTTGCTTCCTAAGGTCTTGGGTAATCTTTCAACAGAGTTGGGATATCTGTCTGGGGGTACAAGATGGAGGCAGCATGCTGCCTCAGTTAGACCCTTCCTGGGAGGACTGGCTGCATTTGGGTGATGAGGATGTGTGGTGTGAGGATTCTTTCCAAGGACGTCATCTCTAGTCTCTAAACCTTTGCACTAGCAGTTTCCTCTGCCAGAAGCACTCTTTTTCATCCCTTCCCAACTTCCTCCAGGTTTCTGCTCAAGGGTCACTTCTCTCACCACCTGTGTTATCTAACATCCCTCCAACACTCTCCACCCTCTTATCTGGCTATCCTCCTTTTTCTTCTGGGCAGTTATCAACATCTGACACATTCTAATATACTTGTTGGTTGTCCTTCTCTCTACTAGAATGTCACGTCCATGGTGGCAGGAATTAATACAGCTTTGTTCAGTGCTGTGTCCCCAGTGCCTCAGGCAGGGCCTGGCATGCTCAGTAAGTAGTGTTTGTTGAATTGATGAATGAGTGAATGATGATGTCTCTTCCCAGGAGAACAGGAGATTTAGGGCAGATTTTAAACTGTACTAGGTAAGCCAAGTCAGAAACCTGAGATCGACTCCCCTCTCTTTCTTCTTCCCAACATTCAGTCTCACTCAGGTAGTTCTACCTGTTGGAGGCCTCAAAACCAAGTCCCCATCTCTCTGCCCTCATTCCCAGGCCAGATCCTCCTCATCTTTCACCAAGCTTCAGGCAGCCTCGTGCCTGTTTTCCCTGACTTTAGTTTCTCACCAACAAAATCATTCTTTTCACTGTAGCCAAAGGGTGTTGCCAACATGCAAAGCTACTAATGGCACTCCCTGGATTAACGAACTTCAAAGTCTTCTCATTTCCTCCAGGGTAAACCCAACCTCTTTTGGCTATAGTTTCAGATCTGACTTCCATATAACTCCACAGCTTTATCTCTAATAGATTCCCCCACCCCCCCAAATTCAGTGCTCCACCCACTTGTTCCTCAGTTCTGCACAGCCACCCAAACCCCACCACCTGGTTCTTTAACTGGAACATTCCAGACAGAGAAAGGGGTGTGGACGGGATGGGGCCCTTCTGACCTGAGTCCTCACAGACTCCAAAACAGACATACAAACAAAACAGGCAGCTTCTGCTTCTTCCTACCTTGTACCCCTGCTGTTTTCAAAGAAGGCCCCGTGTTTCCCTTTGCCAAGTAGGTCAGTATAACACTTCATTTTAATTGCTTATTAATATTTCTTCCTAATCAGACTGTGAGTTCCCGAGGACAGGGTCTTTTTACATATTTTTTGGATGCTCAGTCTCAAAGGGAGGCTAGCACATGGTGGCCACAGAGGACATGGCTGAAAGGATAATGAATGAATAGAATTTTGTTTGTGTAAATTGGAAGAAAAATACAATGGTCTTTTAAAATATGGAAAAAAAAACTCAAGTGGTATAAAAATAACCCATCTTCCTAATGAAACAGTTTCATATTTTATATACTACTTTCCTTAGGGGGGTGTGGTGTTAGAGAAAGCACGGCTTTGCATTTGTGTACCTACCTGCCATTCCCAGTGAATATTTCTGGTTCAGAGTGCAGGAAAGTAGAACTTGCCATCCTGAAAGGCATCATCAACGTAATGAACAGGCATTTAACTTTTGAGCTTTGAAAACTGAAGCGTGTTTAGCGTATTCCTGGTGCAGGTGCGGGGCCCGTGGGGCAGCCCTTTCTCTGGGCCACCTCCCCAGCATCCCTCCTTCCTGCGCTGGGGTTGACGGCACTTGGAAACGGAAGTGGTTGTACAGTCCCCAAGGTCTGTTTAATCTTTGGCCTAGTTATTGAATTTGCCAAAAAGGAGGCCAATTAGTTCCAGGTGTGATGCTGGGGTCTCTAAGGTGGAACTTCCCCATTGGGAAGTTGGCTCGCACCTGCCTGTAAATGGCGCCAACATCATTACCAAGCCTCTCTCTGGCCTGTGGGGTGGGAAGGGAATTCTGTTCACTTGTTTGGTTTTAAAGTCAGTGTCCCATATCTCCTTGAAAATAAGTATGCATTTGGTTAATGTTCCTTTTATAATGTGAGAATTCAGTGCTATTTAGGTCAGACAACTTACAAGCGAGAAATGACCCTCTGAAAGATTAGACCTCAAAGCTTCACTTTCATTGAAAAAAAAAAGAAGAAAAAGCATTTCCCTTTCACTAGTTAAAAAAGAAAAAAAATAGACATCTGTGCTGATGAAACTGTTCTTGCCCCTCATTCATGGCGTGGCTCTTTTTGCCCAAATGGGTGATTTATCCCCGGGGAGATGATGTAACAGTTTCTTTCTCCATAAAAGAGCATAGAGTAAAAAGTGTGCTGAATTTCATGTACTGTAAAACCCCTTGCTTAATGCTTTTCAGTGTAGAATGCTTATCTTGTACGGCCCTGCAATGTTCCCAATTACAGTGCTCCTTTTAATCCGACCCCTGGGAAACCCACTTTCACTATTAGTCGTCCACACTGATGGGGTCCGTGTTTGCATTCTCAACCAAGAATCGTGGCAAATTCTCAGCAGCTGAGGATATATGGGGAACTAACATTGTTCATTCTTTAAAAAGCTCCCTGTAGTATCCAATGCAACACAAAATTCAAGGGGGTAAGAAGGCAGCCCCAACTCCCTAAATGCCTGTGCCTCACTCAGTTCATTCCCCCAAATACTGCCAGGCCTTCAGTCCCTGTGGTTTAAACAGGCCTGTGACCTCAAACTTGAACTTTGGGGAGATTGTCCCCACCCAGATATAAAGAGCATCTATGAGCAGAACATGAGGATTTGATTAGGAAAATCAGGAGGTTGGACGGCTATGTACCAAGAAATATACTCTCATTCTTATGTCATGTATAAAACCAGTAAACAATTTAGGGTTACACATATTGCAATTCTGTAGAATAGGATGTGAACTCTTCAAATAGAAACAGAGGAAGAAACTTATGTATAGCGCTAGAGTCTTACTTACAACTCAGACACATTGAAGAGAAAAATGAGCTAAGTGTTATTTTCTGCTCCATGAAGATCACAACTATAAACCAGGTACAGATGAACTCCAAAGACCATATTCTTTTTTTTTCTTTATTGATTAAGGTATTACATATGTGTTCTTATCCTCCCATTGTCCCCCCCCCCACTCCCCCACTCATGTTCTCACCCCCAGCTCTGCCTCTGTATCTATTATTGTTCAAAAGTTTGTAATGGTCTTTATTATCCATGAATGAGTGAGATCATGTGGTATTTTTCCTTCATTGACTGGCTTGTTTCACTTAGCATAATGCTCTCCAGCTCCATCCATGCCGTTGCAAATTGTAAGAGTTCCTTCTTTTTTACAGCAGCATAGTATTCCATCGTGTAGATGTACCACAGTTTTCTAATCCATTCATCTACTGATGGGCACTTAGGCTGTTTCCAGATCTTAGCTATGGTGAATTGTGCTGCTATGAACATATGGGTGCATATATCCTTTCTGATTGGTGTTTCTGGTTTCTTGGGATATATTCCTAGAAGTGGGATCACAGGGTCAAATGGGAGTTCCATGTTTTGTTTTTTGAGGAAACTCCATACTGTCTTCCAGAGTGGCTGCACCAGTCTGCATTCCCACCAGCAGTGCACAAGGGTTCCTTTTTCTCCACCTCCTTGCCAGCACTGCACTGACAGGTGTGAGATGGTACTGCATTGTCATTTAGATTTGCATCTCTTGGATGATTAGTGATTTTGAGCATGTTTTCATACGTCTCTTGGCCTTCTTTATATCCTCTTTCAAAAAGTATCTATTTAGGTCCGTTGCCCATTTTTTGATTGGGTTGTTTATCTTTCTTTTGTTAAGTGGAATAAGTTTCCTGTAAATTTTGGAGATTAAACCCTTATCGGTGATAACATTGGCAAATATGTTCTCCCATGCAGTGGGCTTTCTTGTTGTTTTGTTGATGGTTTCTTTTGCTGTACAGAAGCTTTTTATTTTGATGTAGTCCCATTTGTTTATTTTCTCTTTAGTTTCCATTTCCCTCGAAGACCATATTCTTATTAGAGCTCAAGTACAACTGGAATATTTTCATAGCACCAATAATGAACAATGTAACTATTACTGGTAAACAACATTCTTAAATTCTATCCAGGGTATTTATGTTGGGCATCAAATTTTCTAAAATTCCCTAAGATCATTGTAGGAAGCATGCTTCTAATAAAATAACTCTTAACCTTTAGAATAGAAGACAACATAAAGCATAAAACAGTATGGCAAAGTTTTGGAAAGAAAGGAACCCCTTTATTTCTTTGTACGTAAAAACAACAACAACAACACAACAAACACACCCCAAAACACCAAAACTTAAAGGTAGCCAATAATGCTGGTGATAAATTGCTAAATAAAAACATATGAACTCTTGCTTAAAGATTGAACTTATTAAGGAAATTTAGCATTTGGTCCTTTGCAAACTTTAGATAACTCCAGTTCTAAGTAATAAAATAAAATTATTTTTTCCCAGAAGTTACTGAGAGATTAAGGGCTTATAGCAGATTGTCACTGTAACTCTGAATCCACAGGAAATACTGGGCAGAAAAGAATCAGAAATAATGGGGAGACCATTGCAACGCCCTAGTTCAGTGATGGCGAACCTATGACACGCGTGCCAGAGGTGACAGGCGAACTCATTTTTTTGGTTGATTTTTCTTTGTTAAATGGCATTTAAATATATAAAATAAATATCAAAAATATAAGTCTTTGTTTTACTATAGTTGCAAATATCAAAAAATTTCTATATGTGACATGGCACCAGAGTTAAGTTAGGGTTTTTCAAAATGCTGACACGCCGATATCAAAAGGTTTGCCATCACTGCGAGTTCTGTCAAAGGCGCATGAAACTTTAATGATAATTTATTCTCTTCAAACATAATTTAACCACTATTTTTTGATAATTGATGTTCAGGAAAGACTTAAAATAAATGCTAAGATACATTTCAACAGTCTTCCTCTGACAATAACAGAAGTCCTTCAATTCAATTCATAGGGGTCACTGATTTTGGAAACTTGACCCTCTGGTCATGTTTTGACACTCTTCAAGGAGAAGAGTGAGGCCTACATTGTGGGAGGTTGCCAATGTTTATGTCACAACTACTTACATTGTGCATATCACATATGTCAGATTCTTTTGGAATGAGGCAGAACATAGCGTTTTATAAAATACATAGGCATAATTGAGCAAAGATTTTTGTTTCAAACACATAAAATTGGTTTTCAGAAAACCAATAATGTTTCTAGATTTCTACTTATTTGTAAGCTTTGTTTATTGTGAGATCTTTTTTTCTCACCACCTTTCCTATTCTGGCTAGATTAAAAACATCATTACTTATTTGGGAAATGTGATATGCTATAGTGATGTCCTGTAGGAATACAGAAAATGCCCCCAGTGGTTAAGCTGAAAGATGCCTCATTGGGGGCATATGAGCTCCCCATGGACCATGTTGGATACTCATGTATTTGAGCAGATGTTCTCTTCATTTTAAATGGTCCTATGATTAATATACCAGTAGAAAGCAAAGGTGTTTTCAAAATTCTGTATGCATTCTATGAGTCATCCTGTATGCATCATGCATGTATACCTTTCAGTCGCATCAAAGACTTGGGAATTTTTTATTTATCCTGCATTATGTGCACTTCTTAGTCCAGAAGGATTTCCTCAAGTTCAGATCTTTAATTGCCTTTTTTCTTCTTTATTAACACACTTCTTCGTTCCTGTTGCTGTGCTGTTGGTGCTTTTCTTCCTGTTGCCTTCTAAATGAGAGTCTGTCTGGCTGTCGTATCCCATTAGCCATAAATCCTCTTGTTGGCCTGTTTGAATATCCTGCTCACTCCCTTCTCCAATATTTCAGACCCTTCCCCAGTGTTCTCTTGGTCTGCAGAGCCCTTGGCTTCTTGGAGAAAAAAAGACAAAGTGCGCTTCTCTTTATTTTGGAGTAAACTAAGAATCGTCTTCCAGCAAATGACTCTTGCTCTCAACCTCTTTATCATAAAGCATCTCCTTTTCAAAAGCAAAAATACTAGTCCACCACCTGACAGGTCCGCTGCCTTCTAGGTTGAGATCCCAGAGTTTTGAGTTAAAAGTTAATATGGTAAACTGAACTTTTGAGTTGTTAACCAACATCCCCTCCCATCCCCCCTACTTTCCTTTAGGAATTTTTCCCCCTTTTCCCTCACTTCCATTCAAGAGGCAGATAGCCTCAGAGGAGGGATTCACTAAGGCTGAAAGCTTTCCTGGCGATGGATTCCAAACTCCTAAGCACATTAATAAGACTATGGTAGGAGCCTCTGAGAGGAGACAGAGCGTCATGCAGGAGTCTCAGATGATATCTGCTCCGAGAAATAGAGAGGCTTCTCTCTTCCCGGGTCCCTAGGTTGGAAAGCTTGCCCAAGAATTAGGGTGGGGCTGCAGACAGGGATGCTATTGCCAGAGCTCTAGAGCAGCGATTCTCAACCTGTGGTTGGCAACCCTCTTGGGGGTCGAATGACCCTTTCACAGGGGTCGCCTAAGACCATCGGAAAACACATATATAATTACATATTGTTTTTGTGATTAATCACTATGCTTTAATTATGTTCAATTTGTAACAATGAAAATACATCCTGCATATCAGATATTTACATTACGATTCATAACAATAGCAAAATTACAGTTATGAAGTAGCAACAAAAATAATTTTATGGTTGGGGGTCACCACAACATGAGGAACTGTATTAAAGGGTCGTGGCATTAGGAAGGTTGAGAACCACTGCTCTAGAGTTTCCTGATCTGTGCTCAGGAATGGGACCAAGATGCAGGCCTCCTATTACTGTTTGCCTGTGTTTATCTACATGTGTCTACCAGAGCTTGCTGGGGGTTCTCTATAGGCCGACTTCACGCGGTTTCCTGCATCTGGAGCGGAGTATCAGGGAGCTGTCAAGATACCAAGAAGGTAACTGTTCCTTGATGTATTCAGGTTGATAATGCCATGGTCAGCTTCCCTGAGGTCTGTGTTGCTTCGTATATCTCATGGAAGAAGAGGAAAAAGCCACCAGACACAGGGTCCATGGGCACATGAGCCAAGTCCTCAGAAGGACAATGAGCAGAGAGAGATGAGTCGAAGGTCAATGTTCCCACCCTCCCCCAATTCAAAGACCCTCCCTATCATATTCTTGTTCATGAAATGATGAGAGGCTGAGAGAGAAATTAAATTGGTTAAATGAAAAGTGTTAAAAATATTTTAGAATTTCTGAGTAGTAGATCCATTAAACAATAAATCCTCATTCCCAGCTGCACCCACCTCTAGCCACTACCATTATACTTCCTGTCTAGATGAATTTGACTTTTCTAGCTATCTCATATATGTGGAATCATAAAATATTTGGCCTTCTGTGACTGATTTATTTTACTTAGCATGTTTTGTAGGTGAACCCATGTTGTAGCATGTAAGACTTTCCTTCCTTTTTAAAGGCTGAATAATATTCCATTGTATGTATATACCACAATTTCTTTATCCATTTCTTGAAGAACACTTTGGTTGCTTCCACATTTTGTTTATTGTGAATGATGCTGCTATAAGGATATCAGTACACAAATATAGGTACACAAATATCTGTTCAAATTCCTGCTTTCAATTCTTTTGGGTATATACACAGAAGTGGAATTGCTGGATCCTATGATAATTCTTATTCTACTTACTTATTAGATATGCTATACTCTTGGTAATCCATCAGTTTTCTGTTAGCTTTGCAGCATGCACTTTAACTCTGTAGTATTGTTTTCTTCCTTTTTTGGATCCATACACTTAAAAAATGTTATCTAGAAGCTTTCCAAGAAGTATCATTCTGTTTCTTGGTACAGATTGTCAGAGATTGGACTTATCATATGTCTTTTGTGTTTCTTTGCCCCCCCCCCCCTTTTGGTATGCTTGTATAGTTGCCATGCCACTTCTCCTATTGTTTATAGTTAACATATAATGTTGGTATCTCTAACCAGTCTTCTCTTTGCTCTGAGAGGCTGAGTACGTGTCCCTGCTACTTTTCCTTCTCTGACCTGCAGTTTGAGGGGTAAATGCAGATTTAGGTCCATTTTTCTGTAGCCTGAAGGCATTACAGTGAGAAGGGTGGGCGAAATGACCTGGTAGTAGATGCATTCTTTGTTAAAGGACCTGAATTCTCTCTGTTTTAGGAAAGGCAGGGGAGAGTGGTGGAAAGAGATCAACCAATGAACTTGTAGGGATATATGCATACAGACAATGAGATAGTGAGGGCCTGGGGATGGGGGTGGGGGGTGAGTAGGGAGTGGGCTAGAAGAGGTTAATGCAGGGGAAAGGGGGATCCTTGTAATAATTTCAACTATAAAGATTTTTTTAAGTGCACAAAAATAAAAATTTTTTTAAAAGAAAATTTTTATTCTATCATGCCATATCATAGGGCCCATTTCTTTGGGACTTCATGGCTTTGGGTTGTTCCCCAATAAGCTCAGATCCCAACCAGCACCCTTTGCCTGGGACTTGGATCTTTCAGGCAAGTATGAGATTCTATCCTTTAAAGCTTTTTCTTGACTTTTTCCTGAACTGCCTACTCTGTTCCACAATCTGCTTCTGTTCAAATTAGGAAGTATTTTTACAAAATACAGAATGTTGTCAGTTCTTTCTTTAATATAATTTCTGAAAGGGTGGGGTTAGAAAGCAAGCCACAGAGGAATGTTTCATTCGTTCTTTGACATTTTCTTAACATTCATATTCTCTATTTTTTAGTTGTTTCTGTTTGTTTACTAATTTTTTAAAATGTATCTTTCTTGTCGAAATACAGATGTCCCCCCTCTCCCCCACTCCCCCTGCCCATTTACCCTCTCCACTCTACTCCCATCCCCCCCCAGGCCTTCCCTGCACTATTGTCTGACCATGTGTTATGCATATATGCATATAAATTCATTGGCTTATCTCCCCCCCCCCACCCCCCAAATACATCAGTCAGTCTGTTGCATGTGTCAATGTCTCTGGACCTTTTTAGTTCACTAATGTTTAATGTACTTTGTTATGTACCAAAAGGATATTTTGTGATAAGGATTTGCTCTGCTGTCTTTTCTTGAAATCTAACAAATGTTTGAATTTCTGCCCCAGGGCTGTAAAGAGCCTCACCTGCTCACAATGGAGAAGCAAGCTTGTGGCTCCTTACCCTGAGGGGGTGTTCATTAGCATATGTGCCAGCTACACTGACCTCGCATTTTCACCTAGTGCAGTGATGGCGAACCTTTTGAGCTCAGCGTGTCAGCATTTTGAAAAACCCTAACTTAACTCTGGTGCCATGTCACATATAGAAAATTTTTGATATTTGCAACCATAGTAAAACAAATAACAAAGAAAAATCAACCAAAAAAATGAGTTCGCATGTCACCTCTGACACGCGTGTCATAGGTTCGCCATCACTGATCCTAGTGTGAACTTCAGAGAACCTTGCAACCTCTCCATCAGTGGCTCACAAGAGTGCCAGCCTTTTTCTTTTTAAATGCTGACCTCTCCAGCTTATGTGGATTTTGAGAGAGGCCTTTCCCTAGCTGATAACTGAAACCCCAAATTTCTGCTGAGGGCGAGAACTGGACTGAAGGTGAGGACAAGAGGAAATTTAGCCTAAAGACGGGGAAGGAAGAGATCAACCAATGAACTTGTATGCCTATATCCATAACCCATGGACACAGACAATGGTGGTGAGGGCCTGAAGGGGGAAGGGTGGACTGGAGCGGGCTGGAAGAGGTTAATGGGGGGAAAAGGAGGACTCATGTAATACTTTTAACAATGAAGATATTTTAAAAATTAAATAAAAAATTTAGCCGAGCCCTAACCGGTTTGGCTCAGTGGATAGAGCATCGGCCTGTGGACTCAAGGGTCCCGGGTTCGATTCCAGTCAAGGGCGTGTACCTTGGTTGCGGGCACATCCCCAGTGGGGAGTGTGCAGGAGGCAGCTGATCAATGTTTCTCTCTCATCGATGTTTCTAACTTTCTATCCCTCTCCCTTCCTCTCTGTAAAAAATCAATAAAATATGTTTTAAAAAAATTTAGCCAAAAGTGCTGGAATAGTTGGGGCAACTAATCCCCTGGGTGAGGAGGGGGGCAGCTGCCCCCCAGGAAGGGAATGTAGTGGGGGGGGGGGCGACTCCATCCTCTGCTGGCCCATGTTCTGTTTTACCCACCCACCTGCCTTCTCTTCCCCTCACATCTGCTGCCTTAGCCTCCTACCTTTGTACTTGACACTTCTGCCTCAGCCCAGGTCCAATTTCAGGCAAGGTTTTAACACGGTAGTGTACACTGTAGAAACAGAATGGATCTCTTTTGAACATCATTGCGTTGTTCTATTTGTATGTGAACACATACCATTTGTATAAATTATTTAAACACTTGACAGACCTTCTCTTACTCTCTTAAATGATCCATGATATTTGGATCTGCAGGTCCTGTAAATAAGAAAACAAGACTCTGTGTTTTTGACTCACAGAAGTATCACATATGCCAATTAGTATCACAACTAAAGTATCACATATGCCAAATAGCACCACAATTTTCATATTGATCCAGAAAGGAATGTTAAAAAGTGTTTCTGATATGTGAGAAAAAACATACTATACCTGGCTGATCTACCATGTTGGTATTATCTACACCTTTGGGGGTCATAAATAACTAAATTTTGAACACACTGGGAAAAAAAAATTAGAATCCTCAAAATTCACATAGAACCCTGGGAAAGAGAATAATCCCAGATCCCACATGGCTTGCTCTGCTGGCGCTGGCTGGGGCTTGCCGAATTTCTGCCCATCAGATCTGGCCTTCTGGGGTTGCCTTTCAGACTTCCCTTCATCACTTCACTCACTCGACTGCAGTTTGAGACTTTCCCCTGGATGACCTGAGTGACTGCACAGGCAATATTGTGCTAGTGTTTCCCTTGAAGCTTGATTCTGCCAAGAACTTGAATTTCAGTGTATTCTTGCCTCTCAGTGATAGGGGCTTAGAGGTCCCTGATTGGTGCTCTGGGCCAGTAAGGAGAGGGGCCTTGGGCGTTTAGCCACTTACCTGTCCTCTGTGCTTTCTGAGAATTCTCCCAGGCAGATCTGGTGGCCTGGTCAGGTTTAATGGATTACCCCTCACACAACATCATTTTGTATCGGAGGTTCCTTTCTCTTAAAGGGTAGACTTGTGTCATGCCAGGTACTATCAGCATGATCATGACACAGAGTTAGTGGTTCCTGAAAAAGTTTTCAGAGCCTCTTGTGTCATCATTAGATGAGTAATTCATCTTACTGTGGCTAATATTTCTAAGCAAATGTATTTTTTTGAGAGGATGGAGGTAGGATAAAGACCTGAAGTCTGGACCCATTTTCCCTATGATTCTAATAATTATTGTAATAAACTAACCCAATAAGTAGGGCAACGGCGGTGACGGGAGCCTCTCCTGCCTCCTCGGCAGTGCTAAGGATGTCTGACTGACAGCTTAGGCCTGCTCCCTGCCACCTGCCATTTTGCTCATCAGCCATAAGCCCAGCTTCTGGCTGAGCTCCGCTCCCCCTGTGGGAGTGCACTGACCACCAGGGGGCAGCTCCTGTGTTGAGTGTCTGCCCCCTGGTGGTCAGTGCACATCATAGAGACTGGTGGTTCCACAGTTCAGTCAATTTGCATATTAGCCTTTTATTATATAGGGTAGAATTATATTGTATTATTATATATTCATATGTTAAGTAAAATATCAGATTATATAAATGAAAACAAGCTGCATTTACTAATGATTTTAAATATTATAGTTGATTTATGGAGTTCTATTGATATGCCAGGTATTACACAGAGCACGTTACAAATCTCTCATTTAATCCTACATCAAGAGTAGAAAAGTAGCCCTAACTGGTTTGGCTCAGTGGATAGAGCATCGGCCTGCGGACTGAAGGTTCCCAGGTTCGATTCCGGTCAAGGGCATGTACCTTGTTGCGGGCACATCCTCAGTGGGGAGTGTGCAGGAGGCAGCTGGTCGATGTTTCTCTCTCATCGATGTTTCTAGCTCTCTGTCCCTCTCCCTTCCTCTCTGTGAAAAATCAATAAAATATATTTTTAAAAATTTTTTAAAAAAAGAGTAGAAAAGTAGGTGCTACTATTATTCCTGCTTTATAGGAGAGGTGATAGACTGTGAGTGTGTGTGTGTTTGGTGGTGCCTTAAGTATCTTCCCTGCGCTCATGCCAGGTTTGAACCTATGTGTGTTAGACTCCAAAGGCAGAGTTCTGATTCTTTAAGCACCACTGTTGCTCTCGCCATTTATTTGCTGAGCTATTCTCCAGGCTACCAGTTACAAGCTCTTCATCCCTCCAAGGGGCTTGGATATTGACTGTAATGGCAAGTACTTGTTTTCTTTGTCTTATTTATTCCTCTCAACAACTCTGCAATGTGACTACTCATATCCTCATTGACAGCCAAAGAAACAGGCTCAGGGAGATGAAATCACACAACTGTTACGTGGCAGACCCAAACTGACCATGCGTTCAACTCCAAAGTCCTTCATCTTCTTTCCTTTTTCCCACACCCATGCCCATCCAGCCATCACCCACCCACCGACTCGGAAACCTCTCTCCTGTGCAGGCAGCAGGACAGCTACCAGGGTGAGGCCATGCCAACAGCCCAGCCTCCTGGTCATGCATGTGTTGGAGTATAATTGAAGGGGAAGAGGACCAACCAATGAGTCAATGGCTGGGCTCTCTTGAGAAGCCTGCCTTTGGCCCTTTGCTCCAGCCCAGCCCTTCTGAGGTGATGGGGCCTGACAGACTCACAGCTGGGGGTGTGGCCGGCCTTCAGTGATCTGACTGATGATATTTGTTATGGTTCTGATACTGGATGTCATTCTTTTAGCACTTCGTCTATTTGTCTTTAGAGGTTGGTGGTAAAGGTTTTCATCATTGCCTTTGGTTAACCTCAAATAATGAAGTTAACAAGCACCAAACATGTTTGGAAGGATTTCAACCTCAATTAAGTGTGTACTGTAGCATGATTTGATTTGTGGGAGAGGCATAATAAGGAGTTCAGAATAAATCATATCTAACATGAAGCCAGGGACTAAACATAGATGTGTAACAACATGGAATGTGTAGTTGCCCACCCAGGAACACGACTATCTCTGCAAATTCTTGCAGGCTGCTTGTGCTGGTTGACTCACTAGATGTTCATGGATATCCTCCAAATATTTTTCCTATCAAACCGTGAAGTGGGAATCACTGTTTGGGTCCCCCCGCCCCATCACCACCATTTGCTAAGAAAATTGTTATAAGGTGCTGCTGGCTATTCCTGGATAAAAAAGTGCTGCCTCAATGCAAAAAAGTAAGTGCCCCATTGAGCATAACCTCATTTCCACCTGGGCCTGGGGAAACACACTGATCTGAAACCCACTAGTTAGAGAGAGGTGTGTCTATTCTAGTCATCCTGTTCACACACCAAGTTGTTTCTTTACGTCTCCCTCCTCCACCATGAGTATCCATACAACATTCATCAAAGGGGAGGGCTGTGGGAAGGAAACTCCTAAGAAAGAAATAAGCTCTTCATCCCTCCAAGGGGCTTGGATATTGACTGTAATGGTAAGTGCTGTTTTCTTTGTCTTATTTATTCCTCTCAACAACTCTGCAATGTGACTACTCATATCCTCATTGACAGCCAAAGAAACAGGCTCAGGGAGATGAAATCACACAACTGTTACGTGGCAGACCCAAACTGACCATGCGTTCAACTCCAAAGTCCTTCATCTTCTTTCCTTTTTCCCACACCCATGCCCATCCAGCCATCACCCACCCACCGACTCGGAAACCTCTCTCCTGTGCAGGCAGCAGGACAGCTACCAGGGTGAGGCCATGCCAACAGCCCAGCCTCCTGGTCATGCATGTGTTGGAGTATAATTGAAGGGGAAGAGGACCAACCAATGAGTCAATGGCTGGGCTCTCTTGGGAAGCCTGCCTTTGGCCCTTTGCTCCAGCCCAGCCCTTCTGAGGTGATGGGGCCTGACAGACTCACAGCTGGGGGTGTGGCCGGCCTTCAGTGATCTGACTGATGATATTTGTTATGGTTCTGATACTGGATGTCATTCTTTTAGCACTTCGTCTATTTGTCTTTAGAGGTTGGTGGTAAAGGTTTTCATCATTGCCTTTGGTTAACCTCAAATAATGAAGTTAACAAGCACCAAACATGTTTGGAAGGATTTCAACCTCAATTAAGTGTGTACTGTAGCATGATTTGATTTGTGGGAGAGGCATAATAAGGAGTTCAGAATAAATCATATCTAACATGAAGCCAGGGACTAAACATAGATGTGTAACAACATGGAATGTGTAGTTGCCCACCCAGGAACACGACTATCTCTGCAAATTCTTGCAGGCTGCTTGTGCTGGTTGACTCAATAGATGTTCATGGATATCCTCCAAATATTTTTCCTATCAAACCATGAAGTGGGAATCACTGTTTGGGTCCCCCCGCCCCATCACCACCATTTGCTAAGAAAATTGTTATAAGGTGCTGCTGGCTATTCCTGGATAAAAAAGTGCTGCCTCAATGCAAAAAAGTAAGTGCCCCATTGAGCATAACCTCATTTCCACCTGGGCCTGGGGAAACACACTGATCTGAAACCCACTAGTTAGAGAGAGGTGTGTCTATTCTAGTCATCCTGTTCACACACCAAGTTGTTTCTTTACGTCTCCCTCCTCCACCATGAGTATCCATACAACATTCATCAAAGGGGAGGGCTGTGGGAAGGAAACTCCTAAGAAAGAAATAAGAAATAAGACACCCACACAAGAAGCAGGTAAATGGCCAACAGCACCTTTTGATCGCCGTTGCAACCTATTTATTTCCTTTAAGGTTATACAATCAATCATTGTCGCTAAGTGCAGTTACTAAAACAAGTGAATTACATAAAGCATCATTAATCAATTTTTGCCCCGTTACCAAGGCATTACTAATCAACTTTGCCCCGTTGCTTTAACTACTAATATTAACTTGCCCCAGTGCCCTAGCTATTAATATCAACTTGCCCCGTTGCTCTAACTACTAATATTAACTTGCCCCGTTGCCCTAGCTATTAATATCAACTTGGCCCATTTCCTAGACTATTATAAACTTGCCCTGTTTCCCAGACTACCCTCGACCATAGTTGGTTCCATTTCCCCAGTAACTGCCAACATACCTGAGAGGGACATTCAGAGGTCACAGTGGCCATGCACCCGGAACCAGCAGTTTTCTGCGGCATCTACAGGTACGCCCCCACAGAGGGCAAACTCACATAGCTATTGAAGAGTTTATTTCTTTCCTCCAGTTAGTTCCACTGAATGCCCTAGCGTTTTTGGAGAGGTCATAACTAAGTCAGCATTCTTTTAGACCTTTCTATTGCATATGCAACAAATATATATTGAATAGTTGATGCTGTCTTAAACAATTTTAGTTTTTGGTTATTGTCAATTTTTTATTTATTTCTAAGATATATATTGAAGTTTTGCTATTCAATGTTCACTTCTTGGCAGTCTCTATCTTACCTTCTCTTTATTCCTTTCCTCTTATTTGATGGATTATCACTTTTGCCAATTTTCAATGAGTTTTTTGCTCCTCTGTATATTCTTACTGGGGATGGGAGATGGTTTTCTTAAATTTCCTTCGATTATTATATTAAACTAGAGGCCTGGTGCATGGATTCATGCACATTGAAAGGAAATTAATTAGAAGAAATATTTTAGAGGCCAGGGAGGGACATGGGAGATTGGCCGGCCGGGGTGGAACTGCTGGAGGTTGGCTCCAGGGTGGGTCTGGCTCATCTCACCCAATCCCAATCTGCAGGACCCCAGCAGCAAGCTAACCTACTGGGTTGGAGCGTCTGCCCCCTGGTGGTCAGTGCATATCATAGCGACTGGTTGAATGAAGGATTGGACACTTAGTGTATTAGGCTTTTATTATACAGGATCATTTTCAAATTTTGGTTCATCCTGTATGTCTTTAGATTTAGGGTTTATTTTCTTTCTCTGGCATTTTTATGGGTCTGATGTTAGTAATTACCCCCTCCACCCCCTTTCTTATTTATAAAGAAGGAGAAATATGCCATTTTCCAAAGACAACGTTTGTGGTTTTGCCTTTGACCTCATTCTTCAAATGGACAACTGAATAGCACGTTAACATGCATAGCTTCTAGAACCATTCTCAAACTCTAGCTGAGAAATCTCAAATGCTCCTGTTAGATTGACACTTCATCACATCTCATCCTGCCTCCTAACACTGACCCTGATGGAGATCCTAAAGGGCTATAATCCCAAGTACGCACTGTTCCTGGGACTACTTTTGGGATGCCACCCTACCTGTTGTAATTTACTTTGGGGGTTTGCACCTTCCATGCATTTTTTTCTGGAAATTCCCACCTATGACTGGATATAGAAAAAAGAGTGATGGCGGGGTAAAGAGTGGACAGAGGATGGCACCAGGCCTCAAAGAGCATCACCCACATAGGGAGATAGCCTGGGTTATCCAATCAATACATAGCTTGCATTTCTGAGCCAGGGATTGAATACTGAGAAGGGGCAGGGCTTCTTTCCTACCTCTATCCACTCTTCCGGTGAGAGAGGGAAACTAGCTCTGTTTCTGGTGGTCATAGCCCAAGGAATCATGGATTGTGTTTTTAATACCATTTTGCCTTCTTCCACTTAATAGAAAATGGTCCTAGATGCTGAAAATAGGTTATTTAGTTGCAATTTGGGTAATGGAATGTTTGTATTTTTTTCTGTGTCTTTATAGGTATTTTGTTGAATTGTTGGGAGAGATTGAATCAGGTCCTCTAAGCTAGATGCCACATTAAACTCAACTTTCTCCCATTCCTCACTTCTTAAAAGTAAAAAGCCCTTTAGTTCAAAATATGGTTATGTTGATATCCTTGTAGATAACGCATCATGTACCTGACAGGAAAGAAAGGTCTATTCAGCTGGGACTAGTTCTCTAAGGGGGGGAGACTCTAATTGAGGAATAGATTTCCTGTAACAAAGTTTCTCATTGTCTGGGTAGACTGCATTGACAGAAAGACTACATTGATGAAACCATCTGATCTTTCAACCCATTCACCTATGTAGAGAGATTCTGTAAATTATAATGATCTAATAGCAGAGCTTAGAAACACCTGAATGGAAAAGGCACACAATCCTGAGAGCTGATTGTGTTCTCCCTGCGCAGGGTCAGTTACTGTAGGATGTGGACCAATTTCCCTGTCTCCCCTGAGGATCAGCACTGCAGCTCACTTCAAGCGTGTGTGTTCAGGCCTCTATGACTTCATGACCAGGGGACACTTCTCATATGTGGGATGGGAGGAGGAGTACCTTCCTCTAGTCCCAGGGATGTTGACAGAGCCGAGTCTTCACTGCATGGGAGCAGAGTGTGGACAAATATTTGGCACTGGGACAGGGCTTGGCCTCCCGCACTTGAGCTGCTGAAGCCCAGCAGAGTCCTGCAGCCAAAACCGCAGTCCTAACAGCTTCTTTTACAAAAACCAAATTTCACAAGTGTCCGTCTCCCGGGCATTGGTGATTTCAGAATGCGTTCAATTGGGTGGAATCAAAAGATATGTGTGAGTGTGTTTGTTCCTGTTGCCCCACTTCTCTGTCACCCAAACGTTGGTCCTCTGTTGTTTTAGTGGAACAGCACAGCTAAGAAGCAGCATCAAATAAAAAGCACACAATATTTTACATTTTATTTTTATTTTGCTGAGACCACAGACTGATTTTTAAATGCGTTGAAGTAATTAGGTTCTGGGGTTGTGCTAATGAGAAATCGGTGGTCATCTGTCTGCTCACTGGTACTCCATCATCTACAAAACTCTCAGTAGAGAATTATGATTGACAGAATGCTAATTAGACCTTGTCAGGGTTGGCATTGAGATTGTGTGGCCAATAACTGAAACAATGTTCTCATGGAAATCATTTGTAGGACCAAGAACGTGTATGCTTTATTCTGTGTGTGTGTGTGTGTGTTCAGAAGATATCACATACTCTTATTCAGAACCTGGGTGTCAACTTTATGAACTGCTTAAGAGATTTCCATTTCCTCATATTTTCCTGTCTTGTATCCATCTTCCTTCCTCCGTCCACACTGAGAATGAGAAAGAGAAGAGAAAACTCACAATCAAATCAGATTCTTAAGTGTAGTGAGGACTGTCTCATCAAGCACATTGTCCTCGAATGGCATTTAGCTTCCACCATCTCCCTGGAGGATGAGGCCTGTACTGCTGGGATGGAAAATAAAGAGCCAAGAATCCTATCTGATCTGCGTTATTCCTTGACGCAACCAGGTTACTTCAGTTTGGTTTTGGAATTTTCCTTGATGTCATTTGCTTTTTTTAATTAAATTTTTTAATTTATTGATTTGAGAAAGAGAGGAAAGGAGAGAGAGAGAGAGAGAGAGAGAGAGAGAGAGAGAGAGAGAGAGAAAGAGAAAGAGACATTTATTTGTTATTCTACTTTTTTAATGCATTCATGGATTGATTCTTGTTATGTGCCCTGACTGGGGAAGACATTTATTTGTTATTCTACTTTTTTAATGCATTCATAGATTGATTCTTGTTATGTGCCCTGACTGGGGATCAAACCCACAACCTTGGTGTATCAGAACAGCCCTCTATCTAACTGATTGACATGGCCAGGGCTCATTGATATCATTTGAGTTTTTCTGGTGACACTTGGACTCTTGGTTGGTTTCAAATTCTTGAGGCCATGCTTGACCAACCATCCAAAGTCAGGGTTTTCTGTGGTAACAAACAACCTCAAAATCTCAGTCACTTACCACAGTAAACACTTAGTTCTCACTCATAGTTCCACTAGTCATTTGAAGAACTGTTGGTTTGACTGTGCTCAGCTGAAATTGCCTCCAGGCTACAGGCTGGGTTCATACCTGCTCCATATATCTGCTCATTCTATGATCCAGCCTGAAGGGGCAGCCACTATCTACAGCAGAAGATGAGGAGAATAAGAAAACTTTGCAGGCTATGCTCTGAACTGGCACACTGATATTTCCAGTACAGTCCATTGGTTAAAGCAATTACTTTATAAGGCCAAAACCAAGGTCGATAGGGTGGAGATGCTTACTCGAAAGTATAGGCAAGTCACATGAAAATAGACATTATCTTATTACAGGGAGAGAGCAGAACATTGAAAACAATAATTCTGTCCCACCATACCAAACTTATAATGGTTTGAAAAAAAAATCACCATCATTCATACCTATTTTTACTAGATGTCCTCAGTTTGTAGGTAATATAATAATAATAGAGTACCTATCTCAATCATGGCCTCATTCAACTTAATTTTCCTCGAGAGCTAGAAAAGGGTTTTATTCCTCACCCCCAATCTCTCCATCAGATCATGTCTGCACACTAGAGGACATAGTCATTAGATGACAGAAGATTTACTGTCTCCCTCCTCAATAGAGTGTGCAGTGGAAACAGCTCAGGATTTGTTTTCATACAGACATGAGTTTCCAGCCAACTCAGGAACTAATTAATTAGCTGAGAGTAACCTTGAGCAATTTATTAAGTTTCCTAAGTCTCTATTTCTCTAGCATGAGGGACATGGTACTTTCTTCACTGAATTATTCTGTTGATGAAATGAGATGACATACTATGTCTCTCATAAAGATTCATTTCCTTTCCCTTCTAAATATCATCTACCATCCAAGGTAAATTTTAAATCCCAATGCCTTTCCTAAACCACCTTTAACTTCCTCTTGAATTAAATGAGCTCCTGCTCCTCTGAACTTCTATATTTCTTAAGAGAGAGATCCATAAACTTCTCTTGCATTCATGAATGGATTTCAGGAAGTTCATGGACCATCTCCTTCCCCTTTGGAATCAATGTGAAATTTTATTTGTATGAACCATGTGCAGATTTCTGTGGGGGGCGGGGGAGACTACAGAGCCTTCATCTGAGCTTTAAAGTTCTGCTGAGCCCAGAAGTTCTGAACCATTGATATTAGATGAACTGGGTAACTTGACCCTCATAATATAGCACCTTATGTGCGGGTGTTGCTTCATGCTATTAACCCTCTTTTCCTATCTTAATTATGAGCTTTGTGAGGGGAACAAAAATATCCTCCGTGGCTAATATATTTTCTACAACTTGTAGCACAGGCCGAACCCTGGAGAGAATGCAATAAATATTTATTGATTTATTACCCAGGAAAGGGTTTAAAAAAATACCACCACAACCAGCAAAGTGAATCCAAAAAGTTCAAATGTTTAACAACAGTGCTAAAAGCATGCAGAAAAAAAAAATAAGAAAAAAACTTCTGTTGGTAGCAGAGTTTGTCTGTCTGTGGCTCATTCTATCATGTGAAACATTGCATTAGATGTGATTAAAACACATCTTCTTACGGATTAAAACCCGTCTCCTTCACTGCCTAAAAGAAATGTGGAATATTTCAGTGATTATGGGCGTGGCTACAGGTTATTGCTGGGAGAGGGATGCTGTAGGTGAGGTGACATGTTGACAGTATGTTGGATGTAACACAGTTCTGTCAGAGAACACTTAGCTGTCTTTGCAAAGGGGCTCCTGCTAATCTATAGGTTGATGATTTAGTCCAAATGTAATCTGAAGGAAAGGAAGAAGAAATAATTATAAATAAACTTGTTTGTGCTTTTCCTTTCTTGCTGAAGAAATAAAACAAATATAGGATTAAGATCATTAACTAGAACCATAAACACCACTTAGAGATATTTTTTTAGAAAGTGAATTTTTAGACATGAAAGAACCTTCAGCCCTTTAGCAGTACCAGGTAGACCTGAAGGAGAAAGGATATGAGGAAACTGCTCGTGGAAGATGTAAGCATGTTGTCAAAAGTCAAAGAGCTCTTGCTGGTCCTATGGTTCCTTTTTATTGCTCAGGGCTTCCAAGATTCAAGTTTTTGATTCCCCAAGATTTGCAAAATGATCTTAGGGGACACCATCTTCAAGTGCAGCATGGCCATAGAATTCTCAAGACACACTCTCTATATAAAAATTCACAAGCATACATTTTCACAAGTCAATCCTCTAACACTTTCAGAGGGCCAGATTCTGTATGCCTAGCAACAATTCTATTTTTTGTGTGTTTTATCCTCCTTCTCAGCTTCCTTGCTAGGCTTTAGGGAATTAGCAGGACTTACCACCAATTGGATTGCAGAGCTTTTTGGCCCACAGTAAGGCTTGCTATCATCAGGTATGTAAAATCTTGCCCAGTGTAGTCAGAAGTTAAAACCAAACCATCATAAACCTGCAGGACTTATGACCCTTAAAGCCCTGGGGGAGTTTCCTGGACGAGACCTCAATGGAACTTTGCCCAAAACCCCAAATGGGAAATATATATGAACTGATTCTGTGCAGTGTGAAGGCTGAGGCAGCAGCAGAACACTTTTCTTGACTGATACAGTGATAGATTAGTACACATTTAATCTTAGGTTAGGGGGTTGGAGGAGTCAGTCTTCAGTTAATGTTAATAGTCCAGAGTTTGAGTTTAATGGTGAGGGGAATTTTTCTTTTGTGACACAATTACTCTATACTTAAGCCAATTAGAAAGTTGTTATATAAAGGAAGAGAAATGCCAATAGGATACCAGTGTGTATTGTAGCTGAGATTTGCTATGAGATTGTGGACTTCTATGAGGGGGGGAAAAGGAATCATGGGTAGTTTAGTAATTATTTAGTGACAAAACATAAATAAATTTCCACATTTTAAAGTATATAGAGATTGTTGACTTTAGTAAAATGTGCTTATATTTGAACTTATAGAACCAATGAATGGGGGGTTCATTTACATTACACTTGTGTGTGTGCGCTAGGGTTTCCATAAAGAGTAAGTTTTCTGGTTACATTAAATACATATTTGATTTGTAAACACCTAGTGGGTATATTGATTTTCTGAGTCAACTTATTGTGAAAAGCAAGATGTTCTGCAAAAGTATTAGAGCAAAAAGATGCCTGTTGGAAAATACTTAGGATACAAACACAGTATTTTTGGCCATAGTTGATGCAGGAGATAGGACTTACAGGCTGTCCTGTGAAAACCTGAAGAAATAGACCACGTGGCTGATCCAGTCCTTCTGATGTCTGGTGGGTACACGTAATGAGGTATTTTGATCATGGAAATGATCTAGCTGCACACCCTACACAAAAATCCAGATGACATCAAAGCTGTAGGGTTTATCCATCTTTGTTAGATTCCATATCAGATTCTGCATTCCATCAGGGCTTAAGCAAAAAACAAAAGCAAAAAAAAAATTAATTACAAGTTCCTGAACGAGTCTCAGAAACCTCCTTTAGATAAAAGATTTGTCTCTGACAATGGAGAGTTCCTTGCAGTTTGATATGTCTGAGACACCCAACACACCTTGACTTCTAGATGTTTTTGGTTATCTGACCTATCAGAGGCTCTAGATATCAGCAGCTGTAGCTGAAGATTTCTACATCCTATTTCTCATACCAATAGAAAATAAATATATTTACATATACAGTGGTTCTGCCAGAACTAGAAGCAATGAACATTTCTCCCTGAAGTATTAGAGGAAGCTCCTTAATAGAGGACAGTTTGCTGCCTCAAGGTCTATGTAATTTTTTTTCTGAGACTTTTCTTCTCATCTCTCAGAAATGCTGTGGAGGGCATTAAGAGGAAAGGAGTAAGAAAAAACCAATGAGTGTTTGGAACTGTGCTGTCCTTGAAGTGGCAATGAGATCAGAGTGCAGACCCAGAGTTCAGCTACTCCTGGCGCTGCCCAAGATCTCCAGTTGTTTGGGATACTTCTCCCTTTAAAAACTGGGTACAATTGGTTTGAACCCCATGAAATATACAGTGGTGCATCTGGTGTTCTTGGTGATGATGATAAATGGTGATGATGGTGGTTATGGTAAGGAGGAGGATGTGTGTGTGTGTGTGTGTGTGTATGTGTGTGTGTGCGCGCGCACTTGCACCCATGGTGGTCATGATAGTGAGGCTTTCTGTTAGTGAGCTTTGACTCTAAATTCTTACTTGCGGTGAAGTCTTTAGGCCATCCTGGACTTTCCCTCCTGTTCCTTTCCAGCATCATGTCATCCCACTGGGTATGACCCTAATCCCTTTTTATTTAAAGTATACAGACTTAAAACTGTATGGCAGTCTTCACTGAAGTTTGGGACTAGGATTGTGCAATGTGAAATCTAAATGGGAACTTGACATGTTTCTTCTAAGGTATCGTGTCGATTCCTGATACTGGGAATTTTTCTCCCCTGTGTTGCCGTCTCCAACTCATTCATTGTTCTTCCCTCTCCTCTCCAGCTCATGTACCTCTTACACCCTTCCCCCCAAATTCCTATTTATTTTCATACAGACATCAGCTTAGCTCACTCTATACCTCAATTCATATCCATTTCAGTTTGCTTGTAACTGTTTTCCCAAATAAACAAAGATGTCTAAACAAAGATGGTTCATACCCTCAAAGGAATTCTATTACTTAGCAAGAATTAAATAACTATGTTCAATGAATTCTCACTTCACTTCAGTGCTGCAATACATACCTATCACTCAATAAAAGCACCTTTTGAGCACTTTAAACTCTTATTCACTCCCTCTGTGGGCATGTAAGAGCCCTTTTTCATTGAACCACACCAGCCTTGGAGGTGGAATTATGGAGGCCCTGGGATTTCTTCTCTGCCAACTCACCCCCTTCTGTGCTAAAGGGTAGAATTGGGAAGAATACATAGGCCCTTCTTTTCAACTCTTTTCCTAAAATCTTCTTATGGTTCCAAGAGACTCTGCTGCCCTTATAGTTTCCTGTTCCTTCTGCTTTGTCACATCCAAAACTGGGGCCCAGTACCCTGCTGAGAACTGCCACTGCTCTCATCCCGATTGGGGTTGACGTCTGTCTGCAGTGGACCATCTCCAGTCATGACCTCTATTAGAGCAGCAGGAAAGATGTGAAAGATAGCTTCCATCCATCCCAGATACCTCTACTTTCACAGAGGATGGGATTTAAGTGGCTGTTCCTAAGTCCTTCATGATTAAGGGTGTATTTAAACTTTAAAACCAGGCGTGTTATGTTCTTTTGTGCTAATGTGTGCTCTATTGGGCATCTTTTTGAAAAAGTAAACCAGTTTTACTCCTCTGGAAATTCTATTGCAGCAGGACCATCCTCTACTTACGCCCCATCTCACCTGACCCCAGGACCTCTGCAAGTGATGTCAGCAATACCTTAGCAGTACAGTATTCACACGGACAGCCTTTTCAACACTTACTCTGACATAGTGCAGACTTGAATAGGCCTGGAAATAATGGAACCGTAGGAAACATTGAGACAAAAAGGTTTATGCAGCAGAATTTCATAGCTAAACTCTAACCCTCCTGGTCTTTTTCTGAATTAGTATTAGGCTAATAGGCTTTCCATATTAAGGCTAACTAGTCCATTTCATCAATCACTTTTCCTTGTCTTTTGCTGTTTATTCTCCTTTGCTTAGGCCCAGAAGCATACACTTGGCATGATTTGCTCTGTGTCCTTCAAAAATGTTCCTACTGATGAATGATTCATCCTACAAATCTGTGGTCATCTGACATCTTCTTGCCACTTTGATATATATTTTTTTAACTTTTGAATTTGTTCCGTTGTCATTTTTACCTCTTATTAATGGCGCTTTCAAAGTTCTCAGTGCCTTTGTACTCATCAAAAATTAAGCACTTGTCAGAAATAATAGAAATAGAAACAACCACAGTGTAGAAAACTAACAAACCAAAGGATGGTTGAGCCTAAAATGACCAACATGACCGATAACAGCACCTGTGGTGGCAGGCAGAGTCCACAGTCTTTTGCTTTGGGGCATCACTTTATGAATTTGAAAGTACAGAAGTTGAAAGTTGGTACGTAGATGATGTCTTTCTTGCTATAGAGGAGTTCATGCTAGTTTTTCCAGAGGCTCGGTCATGGTGCAGTATCTGCCTGTGAGACATAATTTCCATTCCCAATTGAATCTCTGTTCCACGATGTGCTTAACAATCTTATGCCTTGGTGCAGCTACTCTGTTTCTCAGGGACTTCCCTCTCAGGGGCTGGCAAAGATTTACTACTCTGCCTTTCTTTGTTCAAGGGTGGGGAATGGGGTTTGGACAGTGTTGTACAGTGGTTAGAGCATCAGCATGCACACCAAAGGATTGCTAGTTAGATTCATGGTCAGTGTCATGTACCTGAGTCAAGGCAACCAATCGATGTCTCTCCCACATTAATGTCTCTCTCTCTCTCTCTCTATCTCTATCTCTATCTCTTCCCTCCTTCCCTTTTTTCCACTTTCTCTAAAAATCAATGGAAAAAATATCCTCAGGTGAGGATTAACAACAACAACAAAAAGAGTGGGGAGCAGGGTTGACATGAGCATTATCAAATTTCTCCTGAAGTTCCTGTTCTGCTCCTATTTTTCCAGGAGGTAGAAATGTCTCATGTACACAATTTTTTTGTTTGTCAAACTCTGTATTCCAGAGTTCCCAGGAAAAATTTACAGAGTAAGTCCTTCATCATGAACCTTGCTAAAGAGATAGGAATTAATATTAGGACTCGTAAAGAAAGTTTTCCCTCTGTTCTCCCCAGTGGTGAAATATATCCTGATGATTCAGTAAAAACTTTGCTATTCCACTGCCTCTCTGTGGCAGGGTAACCAGAGAGGGTGGGAGGAGAGGAGCTAGTTGTGGTACCCAGGCCAAAGCTTGGCTTGAACTGCTTGATATACTCAAAGACCTCAAAAGAGCCATGCTCCACTAATTTTATAGCATTTTGCCCTATAACTTAACCCAAAAGATGCCAAGACTTTATAAAAAATGGTTACCTGGGAAACCAAGAATAAACCCAAAGTATGAAATCATTTTTCAGAATGTCCCTGGCCTACTCCTTCTAATTCTCAGTGAACACTTTTTGGACAGGATCTCTGTTGCCAAGGAGGAGGCCTGAAACGGCTTCATATACAGATAAGAGGTCAAACTGCAGAGGCATAGGGCCCTGCTTTGAACACCATCAGAATGTCTCATTTAGCTTGAATTCATACCAAATAAAGCGCAAACCTCTGCCTGTCTCTCCTGTGTACTTTTAGTTTGAAGTCTACTAACATTCTTTCTTGCTCAGTTTTAATAGTGGCACATGCTCATCTGTTAGACCTGGCTGGTTCTAGGAATTACTGCACAGCATCACCTCATTAAAACACAAGCAAGCAAGAAAGAATAAGATGTTTGCTGTCATGATTATGGTTAATGTTTTTATGGTGTATTTCCCCCCATCCTTTTACATTAAGATTTATCTTTCTCATGGACAGTACATAGTTGCTCTTTCTTTTTTTTTAATTATAAAAATCTTTGCTTTTGTTGTAATTTACATCCTTCACAATTAAGATGATTATTGATCTGGTTGGTTTTAAGTCAACCATCTTGTGATTTTTAAAATATTCATCATATCTCTTCTTTGTTTCTTATTTTCCTTTTTTTGCATTAACTGGGAATTTTAAAAATTAAATTTATTGGGGTAACCTTGGTTAATAATATTATATAAATTCATGATTTTATTTTATGGCTGCTATTGGCTTTAAAGCTTATTGATTTAGTTTTTAGTGGTTGCTATAGGCTTACAGTTTTCATCTTTAAATTTTTTTCCTTCACAAGGAAATTCCTCTAATAAATCATGTAATGCAGATTGATTGGGTTGAAATAAATTCTCTCAGAATTTTTGTTTCTCTGAAAAAGCCTTGATTTTTTTCTTCATTTTTGAAAGATATTTTTGCTGGATTTAGATTTTTAGATTGATAGGGGTTCCCCCTCCTCACCCGTTTTAACACTTTAAAGACATTGCTCTATTGTTTCCTGGATCACATACTTACTTACCCTTGATTTCTTACCCTTGTTCACATAAGGGATATGTCTAGAGAAATTTAATTCTCATGTGCCTTGATGAGGTTTTTTGTTTGTGGGTTTTTCATATATATCCTTCTTTGAGTCCATTGAGTTTTGTATATCTTCAAATTCAGAAAATTTTCAGCCATTATTTCCTCTAACATTTTTATTCTGTCATTCTTCTTCCTCTTTCTGGAACTTCAAATACGCATATGTTAGACCACTTGCTCTTGTCTCACAGACCACTGAGATACACTCATTTTTTTAAAGATATGTTTCCCCTTCTGCTTCATTTGGATAATTTTTATTAATACTTCTTCAATTTCACTAATTTTTTTCCCCTTTGGAGTGTCTAATGCTTTCCAGTTTAGATATCATGCTGTTGTTGTTTTAATTCTCAAAGTTTTATTTTTATATCTCTCACATTTTCACTATGTTCATGTGTTTTGTTAAATATTTGAATGTAGTTAAAATAGCTTTTTAATGTTTCTGCAATTACATCATCTCTATCATGTGTTGGTCTGTTGCTATTGAAAATGTTTAATCTTGATTATGGATCACTTTTTCCTGCTTCTTGAGATGTCTAATAATTTTTTGTTCTATGGTGGACTTTGTGAATATTGTATCATAAAGTATTTGGATTTAGTTGTCCTTTAAAGAGTGTTGGTCTTTCTTCTGGTGTTTAGTTTAGTTTAATGTCCGTGTGTGTGTGTGTGTGTGTGTGTGTGTGTGTGTGTGTGTGTGTGTTTTAATCCTCACCCAAGGATATTTTTCCCATTGAGTTTTAAAGAGAGTGGAAGGGAGGGGGAGAGACACAGAGAGAGAGAGAAACATCGATGTGAGAGAGACACATCAGTTGGTTGCCTCCCACACTCACTCTGACCAGGGCTAGGGATTGAAGCTGCAACCGAGGTACATGCCCTTGACAGAAATCAAACCCAGGTCCCTTCAATCTGTGGGCTGGTGCTCTATCTTCTGAGCCAAACCAGCTAGGGCAGTTTAACCCTTTTCGGTCCAACCTCTAGGCTGACTTGACAGACCAGGCGCTAGGAGCAGGTCC
This sequence comes from Myotis brandtii, assembly GCF_000412655.1. Classification (NCBI taxonomy): domain Eukaryota; kingdom Metazoa; phylum Chordata; class Mammalia; order Chiroptera; family Vespertilionidae; genus Myotis; species Myotis brandtii. Next base: position 1,115,855 of record NW_005361458.1, on the reverse strand, counting down.
AACGTCGAGCAATAAGAACATTAAAACGTTCAACATTCAATCCCATCAATTAATTTGGACCAGACTGTTTGAATTCCAAAAATAACATTGGACCGCAAAGGGTTAATGTCCATTTTGATCCTCCTTAGACTTTAAAAAACTTTCCTTAGTGTGGTTTCAGAGTGGTTATACTTTAGGAATATTTTAGCCCCTCTCCTAAGGTGTAACCTTTCTTGGTTTGTACTGAACACCTGAAGTGATCAACAAGACTCCACCTTGTCTCGTGAGAATCAGAACACCTCCAAGCCCCGTGTGAGCTCCATGAACCCGTCAGTCCACAGCTTCTGAGGCCCTGCTTGCTGAGACTCCTGAATTTTTGCCCTACGCGTGCAGAGCTTAGTATTCAGCTAAGACTCTAAGGGACTCTGAAGCTATTTTTCTGCATAGGTTCTCGCTCCCAGAACTTTACTCTGTGCCTTCCAGTCACCTCAGTCTCCCAGAAAATCTAATCTCTCTCCTTAACTGAGCAAGTCTGCCATGCTCTGCTGGGGACCTCTACCCTCCTATGTGGTCTGCAACAAGCCTTCAGGCAGAAAGCAAGCATGATCCTGAGAATCATCTCCTATTTCCTTTCTCTCAGGGATTAGAACCTTTCTGTACACATTGGCCAATGACTGAAAATAGCTATTTCACTCCTCCACTCTAGTTTCCTAGTTTTCTATTTGGGGAAGATAATTGAATCTTTGATACGCTTCATGGCTGGACAAAGACCTGCTCAAATAAGTCTTTTTACACTTACTTTGAATCAGGATCTAAAGGAGGTTCACATATCACATTTAGAGGTTTTATCTCTAAAAATCACTTTTGTTCGGTAACTCATCCCCTCTCTTTTTTTCCCCATGCCACTGATTTCTTAGATAAATTTAATAAGTTGTACTTGAAATTCTGATTTGCCTGATATCTTCCTTGTCCTTCTGTTCCTGGGGAACTGTAGTTAGATATTAGAAATTCAGTGGTCCACGTGAAATCTTTTTAGGCAATAATATTTCATAGGTTCTGTTTACACTCCTAATGCATGACATCATGAAATAAATAATGTCTGGCTTTCCCCTTTCAGTAATGCTAAGATTGATTGAGTTCAGGTATGACCATTCCAATCCGCATTATGCATTTCGTCAATCAGAAAGCTCTCATTTAACTTCTATTGGCATTTATTAATGATATTTGACATTACTTCATTGGGATTTTAAATCAAAATGTTTTAATTTTATCATTTGTCCTGCATTTAGTTAGCTAGAATTCTACTTTATATTAGGTGCTTCTCAATGAAATTTCTACACTGTTCTGCCATTTTAAAGAACATCAAGTTGGCGTTTGGGAAGGGGGCTTGTAGAGAAAGACACATATGGTGTTATACAAACCAAGCCATTGATTTTGAATTTTAATATCATTTTAGCAGCTAGAAAGGACTGGGAGCAGGCATAGTCAAAGGAAATCATATTATTTTTTCATTTCTTTTTGCTATCACCAGTGATAACGTCAGTCATTCCAAGGACAACCATGGAGGTTTCATGTTTTAAAAGCCATTTAAATGTAGACATAATAATATTCCTCAAACTGGAAAGGACCTCAGAGATCACCTACTTTGTTCCTCTCATTTTTTTTCATTTTAACTGATGGAAATGAATCCAGTGATGTTCAATGAAGTAGAACAAAGTAGTGGCAACAGCAAAGGCTCTGAGATCATTACAGGCCTGTGTTTGTTTCTTGACTACAACTGACCAGGGACGTGACATTAAGTTATTTAACCTCTCGAGTCTTTAACTCCTTCATTTGGGTTTGATGATGACTAAATAGAATAACGCATAAAAATCTTGTAATACTGTCTAGCCGGCCAATCAATGTTTTTATCTCTCTATCCCTTTTCCTTTCTCTCTCTCTAAAAATCAATAAAAACAAACAAAACAATGAGCTAGAGACTGGGGAAGACGTAGAAGCAAATCCTCTTTAAATTCCCTGCTGTCACAGGAATGAGTAGGAAGGGCTGGTCTGACCAGGACTAACTGAATTTGGCCTGGCTTGGTGGGCTGTGATTTTAAAAATCTTTCCCCCTCCATATGGGATCAGATATTCTCCGACAGTCTCCCAACTGCATGTGCCACACTTACTTTTCCACCTCAGGAACACAGGCCTCTCTTCCTCCTCAGACCAGTGAGGGAGACATCATGAGTCCCTATCCTGTCCCTCTTGGTCTGGTTTAGCAGAAAGGAGACAAGATCCATGCCTGGCTTGGCCACATACTCACTCTGCCACCTCAAGCAAGATCCCAAGTTTTTGGAATCTCTGTTTCCTTATTTATAAAATGGCAATAGTGATGCCTTATACTGTGGACAAAGGACACATTCTGTGGAAGCTATTTGTAAAGTGCTTCTCTTTGCTCCACTTTAGGCTTTGAAACACAGTGTCCCCTAGCACCTTATAGTGATGCCTTATACTGTGGACAAAGGACACATTCTTGTGGAAGCTATTTGTAACGTGCTTCTCTTCGCTCCACTTTAGGCTTTGAAACACAGTGTCCTCTAGCACCTCTTTAGACAAACATCCTAATTAGTCATTCCTTTACGCTCACAGATGTAAAGAGGAGAATTGTTACCAGGTCCTGTCGTTCCCATCTTAAATCCTTAGAACATTTAAAATAGTTGCCCATTTTCACTTTGCATCACTGTCATCCGGCCACTGCTTGCCTCTATAACTTTATTTCCCTTTGCCTTATACTGCTCTAGCCACACTGGCTTGTGGGTATTCCTCTGAACATACCACGTTCATTTCCATTTCATACTTAGACTTGCTTTGACTAGAACTCTCTTCCTCCTGCAGAGCTGGTGGCTCGCTCCTGCGTGGAACTGACTTTAAACTCACCCTCTCAGAGACCTTTCCTCAACTGCTTTATCTAAAGGGATCCTCTTGCTTCACAATCCCTTTTCACAGTAGCCTCTATACTTCCTTCACGGAGCTGATCAGAAACTGTAATTAATCTGCACGTGAATTTGATGGCCAGTTTACTGTCCATTGTCAGTAAAATGTAAGCTCCCCGAGGGCAAGGGTCATCTCCTCTTTAGACTTAAAGAATAACGCTGAAAAAATTAGACACTCATTGGGGCCGAATCCATGTCAGTGCTTTGTGTAGGGCCATACGGTCATGGTGGGGATCAGCCAAGCAGGAGATTTGAATCCTCTTTTGGGCTTCTGTTCAGGAGGGTGAGGTCCTCTAGGAAACAGAGCCCAGACTTTGTTCTTCCTCAGCACCCTCAGCAGCTGGCACAGGGCCTGGGACGTGATGAGGCCTTAGTATGCTTTGGTTTGGGCAGTCTGCAACCTGCCCCTGTTTTCTGAAATGAATTGCTGGGCGAACGCATGACTGTTTCCTTGACGCAAGAGAGCTGGCCTCTCATGTTGACCTCGCCACCCCCATCAGCAAGTCAACCTTTGATGACAACAATGTTTTTGGAAACACCTTCTGAGCCCCTCACCCACCGGCTTGAACAGAATCCTCTGATTCTGTTGATAGACAGGCAGGGCTTTCCAACTTCTATGCTACTCGCTGAAGGGATCACTTCTGAGACTTGTTAAAAATAAAAATGATCGGTGATAACATTCAACAATATGACTTAAATAATTGATGACAACACTCATAGTAATATGGACTAGTGTAACATGCACCGGGCACACTTCCAAGAGTTTTGCATAGTAGTATTTGTATATTAACTCATTTAATCCTTACAATAACGCCCTGAGGATGGTTATAATTATTTCCTCCATTTTATAGCTGAGGAAGCTGAGATATTGTGGGGCCAAGGAGCTGGTCAGTGATAGAGCTGGGACATGAGCCTGGTCAGTTTGACTCAGGGAACTCTGCTTAGCTGTTTAGCTGTCAATGTGGCAATCCTTAAGTACAGACTTTCTGGCCCTCGCATTAGCCTTCCCTAAGACAGATGATGTATTTAGTCTTTAATGAATTGTCTAATGTTTTTTATATGTTGTGTGTAAAATAAATTAAGCAATTAATACATTCCAATAAAGTAAAAGTCCCCTTTTAACCTCCTTTTATAATGCTGAACTACTTCTCCCTTCTCCAGGGATGGCCTTGTACCCAGTTTTGTCTGTATCTCTCCCATCCATTGATGTACCTGCCTAGTATGGGCCAACCTTCTCATATACAACTGCAAATATAATCTCTCCATTCCTGGGGGTAGCAACCCACAATCCTTTGCAGCTAGTGCATGTAGAGGTTATGTTACAGATCCAAGGCTCTTGGAATCCCCTATCTTCTGCTGATGTTTGTTCCTGAGTTCAAATTAACTATCCTAAAAATATTAACTAACTGATCAATTTAACCAACATATGTAGAAAGAAAAGAATAAAGTAGAAATGTTAAGTATATAGTCAGTCTTTGAATGTGTTAGCAGCAAATATGGAAATATAGGTAGAGGTTATGGAACCTATTTCTATTACTGGTAATAAGACTCTGGCTGTTTTGTTTTGTTTTTTACAATATAACAGCACCATTTATTCAGCATTTACTTAAACAATGTGTTAAGCGTCTTATATGTTTTATTGCATTGATTTTGTAAAACAGATCTGTGATGGTAGTACTGTTATTCACCACATTTTTACAGATGAGGAAGCTGAGGCTTAAGAGCTTGACCAATACCACACATCTACTAAGTGGCAGGGTCACGCAGGTCTGACTTTCAAACACTTTGATAATTCAGCCCTACACTGTGCCTTGCAGGCCATAATAATTTGGACTGGAAGGGAAGGAAATCAAATGTCTGGCTGGTATTTTCAGTTCAAATAAATTATACACTAAAGGAACATCCTGGAAAGCCTCCCTTGGAAACTTTTCAGGTTTATAATGAAAATATTAAGGAATCCATGGCTTTCTCATAGTTGGGATGTACTGTAATTTGGATTCTAAAGCCATCTTTTTGTCTGGGTTAATAGCTTGAAGAATCACTAATTTTTTTACTGTCTTAGGACCAAATCAACAAAACCTCAGTGATTGCTATAAAGGTCTGTGGTTTATTCTGAGGCACTCACTCAGAAAGAAAGGTGAGCTGATCTGACACAGGAGGCTCCACCTTCCTTGACCTGTGGAGAGACTAAGCTTATGTTTATGGGGCTAATAAATCAAAGGTGAGAATGGGATGAGCATTTAATAAAGACAGAACTTTCTTTTTGATTATAAATGAAAACCTGAGAGAATGACTTAAGCTGGCTATAACATACAGCTCAATGGAATTGTTTTATTATTTACCTATAGATACTTGAATCATATATTTAAGAAGAAAGCAAATTCTAAGATAAAACCTTGCACTTAAAAACATTTATAATCCGTTAGTCTATGGGATCTGCAACTTAACCAAGAACAGGAAGATAGCACTTGAATATAATTTTTAAACATTTACTCAGGCCATTTTTTATTCTGATCATGAACTGTTTATATACACAAAAATAACATGTTACAACAACAACAACAACAAAAATCCCAGATTGTCCCCACAACACAGATGGGGCCATAGAAGTCTGTAATGAAGGCCAATGCTGTAGGATAAAGTCTGGGCGGAAGTATTCTTGTTTGTTTTTCCATGAGGACAGAGTGAACATGGAGTGTGCGTTACATTATTCTAAGACCACATGTGCTTCAGTGACTTGGCACAAAGCAGCTGGCCTACAGGTGCTCTGGCAAGTTGTGACAGGAAGGCTTCTTTTCCTTTTGTATTTTTTAATATCATGTGTATTAAATGATTTTAATGTGCTTTTCGGTGCTGGGGTAGATATTGCAGGCATTCCCTTTGGGCTGAGGAGTTTGTCTTTGAATGAGGTTTCCGGGAATAGGTGACAGTCGTAGTTCCTCTCTTCAAAGGATTCTTTGCTGTGGCTTGTGTGGGATTGTTAGCTGGAGCAGCTCGCTTTTCCTCTCCATCAAAATTGAGGAAAGGAAACTTAAAGACAAAGTAAAGCAAAACATCACCTTAGGAAAGACCTTCAGCAATTTGGCTCTGGCGAGATCAGCCAGGCCAAGGCAAGCGGGTCATAAAAGGTTAGCAAAAACTTCTATAAACAAAGGGCAATTAGGCACGTTCTTATTAGTCTAGAAGTGCCCCCCCGTGTTTGCTTTTGAATCAGATGTACACAGCTCTTGCTCCTGGAATGCAATCAGCCTGCAGGGAAGAGGCAGGTCCTGTAATGATATAGCCCAGCACCAGCTACTGGGAATGCTGGGAAAGGCATTTGCCTTACCTAGAAGCCTCACTGCTCTGCCGGGAATGGATCTGTTGGAACATGGCCGTTTAAGGGCTGCTCTCTTAGCACATGAACTAAAAGGAGGAGGGAGAAAAAAACAGCCACCCATACCGCTGTGGTGAAATAAAACTGTTCTTCGTTAGATTCTGACCATTCCCCGTTGTGCATTCTCCTTCGATGATGTAAAGTCGTTCGGGTGTGGGAAGCCATACCATGAAGCACAGGAAATAGTTTAAATCTTTGGAAATGTTTTTAAGGTTAAATAAATGGGGAAATGACTACAGTTGAGGTTGCCAACCACTTCAGAGTAATTTTAATTTGTTAATGGTCAGTGTTCCTCTGAAAACATACACAACCGAGATGCACTAGTGCAGCCTGCTCCGTGGGCGCAGGGTATGTTTTTAAAGAGGCTGTGGTCAGTTCATTATTTTCTCTCGGACTCAACTCAGACTTAGGCAGACTTCTGGAAATCCTTCAGTGAATTAGGCACATCTGACTGACGCGATTGTGTGACTGGGATTTCTAGATGGGTGATGATAAGCAGATGAGATGTTAAGGGTTTTGGTAAACATCTATTATTGCCTTCAATAAAACCAATAGGCACATGTCTCTAAGTTGCTTTGATGGAAATGTTGGACCTATTTAGTCAACTGTTCAGATATATTGACTGCAAAGAAATCATGGGATATTGGTTTTGATGACAAAATATGAATTTAAATGAAGACAGAGACGGAAGTTTATTTACAGCTGTACTATTCTCCAAGGCAGAAGTAGCTGGCATGCTTAATTGACTGAAACACAGCAGTTTGTATGCATATCCTCATGCCCACCAACTACTGATAGCGTAGATCTGGGAAAAACAGGCTTCTTGGCTTCTTGTTTCTCTTCTGTCTCTGCAACTTCCTGACATTTGACTGCTTGATCTCCAAAAAGTAAGGCAAGGAAGGCAGAGGAATTAATTTCAAGATACCCTTTTTCTACAGATTAGATTCTTAGCCACTCCTCGGTCCATATCATTATTATGGTTTATGGCACATGTCATATAGTATTAAAACTGTATAATGTTTATATTAGCCTCACTAGTCTATTAGTTCCTTAATAGCATTGTATCATGTTCAACTCTCTAGTCCCAGAACTTAGAAGATTACCTATAAATAGCAGACTCTTCATTAATGATTGTTGAATAACTGAGTAATAAAAGATCAGTATAAAGGTTAAAATATGGTCAAGTAATTATGTCAACCTATTACTACATCTAAAAATGCTTTTTAAAAAATACACAGCTATATTGAGATATGATTCACATATCATAAAATTTATTTTTCCAAAATGTGCAATTCAGTGGTTTTTAGTATATTCACAATGCTGTGCAACCATTACCAATCCCTAATTTTAGAATATTTTCATCATCTTAAAAAGAAACAATATAGCCATTTAGCACTCATTCTCCAAACCTTCCTCCCCTCAGGTCCTAGCAACCACTAATTTACTTTCTGTCTCTATAGATTTGCCTATTCTGGACATTTTATGTAATTGGAATCATGTGATGTATGGTGCTTTCTGGCTGATTTCTTTCAGTTAGCATAATGTCTTGAGATTCATCCATGTTATATCATGGTCGATACTTCATGCCTTGTATGAAGGTTCAAATTTTTACACATCCTCATTAATACCTATTATTACCTATCTTTTTAAATTTAGCCATGCTAGTGTACCTGATGTGGTATCTCTTTGTGGCTTTGATTTGCATTTCCCAGATTGGCTGGGTTCAAATACTGGCTCCACCACTTAAATAGTAGCATGAGTTTGGACAAGTGAATTAACCTCTTTATGCTTCAGTGTCTTAATTTGTAAAACAGGGATTGTAGGTCCCTCAAAGCATTGCTGCGAGAGTTCAAAGAGTAATATGTGTAAAGCACTGAGATTGGCACCTAGCACATAGAATGTACTTAGCAAGCATCATACAAGGTGGGCAAAAGTAGGTCTACAGTTGTGAGTATACAAAACACAGTTTATTCTTATAGTATTTGTTAATTACTGTATTATTTTTATATGAAAAACTTTAAACCTACCTTTTGCCCATCCCTATATATAATTATTTTTAAATTATTATTATTTTTGTCATCTACAATCTCTCTCTTTAGGTGATTTTATATAATCCCATGGCTTTAATAGCCATGAAATATCACCAAACTCCAGCCTATATAACCATCACATATCCAACTGTGGTAGGCAGGATTCTAAGGTGGCCCCAAGTTTCCCGTCCCCTGGTGTGCACCACCCATGTAATTTCACCCTCTTGAGTTTGGGTGGATCCCATGAACATGATGTGATATCACGCCTGTTCTTAGTTTACTTACTTGGAGACCATCAAAAGGGAGCTTATCTTGAGTGGGCCTGACCTAATCAGGTGAGCCTTTAAAAGAAGGTGAAGCATCAGAGAGACCTGCTCCTGCTGGCCTGGAAGAAAGCAAACAGCTATGGTGTGAGACCCCCATGGGAGGCACATGGCAAGGAACTGAGAGCAGCCACTGGGAGCTGAGAGCAATCCCTGACCGATAGCCAGCAAGAAAACGAGGACCTCAGTCATACAGCTGCAAGGAAGTAAATTCTGCCAACAACCAGCGAGTTTGCAAGAGGATCCTAACCCTCAGATGAGAATCACAGCTCTGGCCGACACCTTGATTTCATCCTGGTGAGACCCTGGCTAACTCAGACCTGTAATTCTGACTTATAGGACCTGAGAGATAATAAAGGGGTGTTGTTTTAAGCTGTTAAACTGTGGTAAGTTGTTACACAGCAGTAGAAAGCGCATGTACCAATTGCCAAGTTCACTTCTCTATGTTCATGTGGAAGAAGAATCTCACACTTTATACATCCAAAAAGAACTCTGGATTTCTTTCCACCATCCTGCATTTTCCTTTCCTCCTCTCAATAGATTGCTGAGGGCTAAAACCTAGAATGATGTTAATGCCTCTCTCCTGCACATACAATTCACCAGCTAACCCTATAGCCTCTGTCATAAAGTATAGCCTGCATTTGACTACTTCTCACTACCTCCACTGCAGCCACCTGGTCCAAGCCACCGCCATCTTTTGCCTGGACCCTTGCAATAGCCTCTGCTCTCCCTACTCTATGCAGTTAGCTCTGCAGTCACAGTAAGTCTTTTAATATAAATCAGGCCATGCCACTCTGTGCAGGATCCACCAATGACTTCTTATAATACTCATAATAAAATCCAGAGTCCTCACAGTGACCTCAAGGCCCCGCATGTCTTGGTCCCTGCCTACGTTTGATCTCACTCCCCACCATCATTTTCCAGCTACACTGGTCTTTCTGATTTTCCATTATGATGCCAAGCAAGATTGCATTACAGGACCTTTGTTCTTATTTTTCCCTGTGCCTGGAACATTCCACCCATATCTTCCATGACTCCTTCCCTCACTTAATTAAGATTTCTGCCCAAATGTTACCTCCTCTGGCAGCCTTCCCTGATTGCTGTATCTAAGTTAGCCAACCTCTCCCTTCCCCTATCACTGCCTGTTTGTCTTCATTGCACTTAGCATTCCCGACATTGTTATACACATTGTGTTTTCTCTTGATTTGCTTCCTTATTTGTTTATCGCCTGTCTCCACTGTTAGATATAAGTTCTACCAGGGCAAGACTTTGATTGGATCATCACTCAGTCTTCAGGACTTCTCCCAGTGTCTGGCATACATAAGTAGGCACTTACATAAATGTTATTGAATTAAGAGCATAGAAAAATATTTGATAAGTTTGCATTAAAAGCAGAATTGAAGCTTCCATCTTTCCCAAGAAAGTACTGATTGTGATACCTGTTAAAAGCAGTAATTGAGTAAACATACTTTATTGAATTGAGAAATATGTGTGCTATTAAATTACATGGTGTTTTAGAGACGTTTAATGCTATTAGAACATTACTGATGATATTACTGATGCCATTTTTGCTGATGTAAGGTTATGGTAGTTAAACTCTAAGACAATCTTGTTCTCATGATGTTCTTTCTCTCCTTTTTTTTTCTTTTTTCTTTTTGGCAAGGAAGAGGTAGTTTTGATAATACAAATGCTGAAATATAAATTCTACCCCTGATCAAGACAGACATGAAAATGGGACTGTGATGAGACCATGTCCTAGGTCAAACATAAACCACCTTACTAATCAATGACAAAAAAAAGCTAGAAACTATCCCAAATTTATGTGACATGGAAAATGGAGTTGTTTAGAGCTCATCTCATATTTTAGATATCTGGATGGATTACAAACTAAAGTTTCAGTACAACAAATAGATGTCATTACAATGAAGTTTGAGACATTGGAAAGATTTTCCCAGTATAAGAGGGACTTAAGTGATCCAAGATGTACCAGTTTTTAAGGCCAATATTCCAGGTTTATTTTACATGTATCAGTTCACATGTAGAGATATATTTATCCCCTTTCTTCCTTTTCACAATGAGGCTTATATTAAAGATGTTGGTAAATGGTCTTTGCCAGGCTAATAATAGCTTTTCTGCAATTTAAAATATGGCATATTGATTACGAGAAAAGCCAATGCAATGTGGTTTGCTCTTTTTCATCTAATATGTTAGGTTTCTACTCTTTTAAACTATTTCATCTGCTCAAATAATATACTTGTTTCTTTTTCCCTAGCAGGTCATCTCTTGGCCAAGTGGATACTTTTTAAACAAAATATCTCTTAATTTATGAAAGAAATGTTGATTGTGGATTTAGAATGTTTTAATCAAGCAAATAAAATTCAGCTTCCTTCTAAATTGTCCTCAAACAGGAAAAAATACAATAACTGTTTAAGCTTTAAAGTAGATATAAAAATATTTATTGTTTACTAAAAAGAACCATTTTTTAACTCTAGACAAGTGTGGAAGTATGCTGTGAATTAAAAATCTGATATGATAAAATGACACATAAATATTTTAGCAGGAATTTTGGTCCTAATGCCCAGGAGATGATTGTAAATCTGCCTATAGTACAAAGCTCTCTCGTTTGACAACTTCAGAGAGCCAACTATTAGGGTATTAAAAACTCTTGCCCAGATTACTATTAATGCTAATCTGGATGAAATTACTTAATAACTATGTCATAGCTGTGTGATGGTTACATGCATGTCTTCACTTTGACTGCATTCTGGCTTCTTCAGTTGTGCACATGGATAGAATTATGGTCTATTTCACATGAAGGTGGCTTTAGTTCTAATTGAATGAACATTAAAAAAATTATTTCAGTAAATGTCAGTGTTGTGCCAATGTCCTATAAAAATCCCATTTATTTAGTCAGAGAACAGGGCAATATTTTTAGATTACAGAATTCATGGTGACCAGAAACAGACTCAGTTCAAATAGTCAAAGCGTTAGTCAACAAAGTGGTTAAAGGGTTTTAAGAACTCTCTCAGCTGCACTCACATCATATAATAGCAGTTGCTTTAGGAGAAGTGGAAGCGATACAAACTTCCAGGAACTAACTGGCTGGGAGAAAATGTTCACAGATATACTCAAGAAGATTACCAGTAATTCTCCCCTCATCACCTTCCCACTCCCACATATTTCACAGGTGAATAAAGAGCTGTTCTTCATTGTAGTTTGCTATTTGTAAAAAAAGAAAAAACAAACAAAATAGCCCCAGTCAGGTCACAGGTCATTCTGCAGATGAATAACCACAGTAAAATATGTTCAGATATGATGAGATGCAATGATGGCCATCCACAGTGTTCAAAGGAATCATTGGATCAAAATGCCTCAGAACCCAGTGCTTCCCTGCATTTTCCCATTCATCTTCATACTACTCCTGGGAGGGGTGGAAGCCACGATCTCCATTTGACAAACAAAAACACTGATGCAAGCAGAGAGCTGAAGATTTTCCAAATGTCATGAAAATATCCAGGTAGGAAAATGGCAGAAGAATGCATATTTAAAGACTTCCCAAATATTGTTAGCCCACAATGGCACAATCCATTGAACTTTGTAAGTAAATAATCTATCTGAATAGAAATGGAACAGGCACTGTGGATTTATGTTATCCTCTTTTATAAGAATAAACTTTTTCTTTCTATTCTTTACAGGGGACCTGGAAGGTTTTGTGGTTTTTTTAAAATGGAATTTGATTTTTAATTATGTAAAATGTTAGCTTTTAGAATTACAATTTGAATAGTTGGGCAATGTCTATTATTAAAGTGCCACCATATGCATTTGTGATTATCCAAGCCCTCATTCTCACACCTGGACCAATCTCAACACATAGAGCACTTACAGCTCCTCCAATCATTCCTCTTAGATCATTTCTGAGCTCAAGACCTTTCGTAGTTGGCTTATTGTAAAATGCCATGTCTTAACTAATACATTTGGCCATCAGGACTCTTCACTAACTCTCCTTCCTCAACATTCATTCCCATTCATTCATCCAGTAAGTAAATGAATATTCATTAGCTATCTATGTATATGAGGCACTGGGTTAGTTGCCTGTTATCCAACGTAATATAAACCATCTCTATCCCTTGAGGAACTCACACATTAGTAAAAGACTAAACAGTTATTTCACAACGTAAACAAATAAAATAATGCATTGAGATATAATGAAAGGACTATGTTTAAATATTATGAAAAATGAACGAAAGAGAATTAGAGATAATTAGCATGAAAGGAATTTATTGAAAGGAAAAAGGATTTGGAGAAAGATTTAGGTGAGGGTTATTCATCATAGGGTGTTTATCATAGAAAAGAGTCAAAAATATTTTAAGCAACTATCCTAGAATGGGAAATAGGTTAAATAATTATGATACATTCAGAGATTGGAATATTAGGCAGTTTGAAATGTACTGTTCCTAACCTCTTCATGGCCTCTCTAGGAGTGAGATGGAATCTTCTTCCTCTCCACTGGGTGCAACATATGGGTGCAATCCATAAGGATGGATTTCTGTGGGACCTCTTCCTGGCATGGTAGGTAGAGCCTTTCACAATGCCTCTACTTCCTACTTCCTTCCCAGGTGCTTTCTGGGAGTTATAGTTTTTGATTGGTAGAGAGCTACTTAGGGGTATCAGACATGCACTGTTCTTTCCACAAAAAGTAACAATCACTTGGAACAAGTATAGTTACTAAATTTTGTGTTTAGAATGTGCTTTAGAGCAGACTGACAGTAGAAAACAGAAAAAGAGCTCTCTTAATAACTCCTAGGTAGGTATCGTTTGATTATTCTTCCACCTAGTTTCATCAATCAGTCTTCTAATAAGTGGAATTTTTTTTTTTTAATTCTGGCAATAGCTTGAATGATAGTTCTGTTTTTCACCATAGTTGTTGGTTTTCATCTTTTTCCCTCTTCTGAATCATTGTAGGTATGAAAGGGAAGTTTAGAATAGCGTTTTTAGGGACCCATGCCAACAATATTTAAAACTTGCTGATTTATTTGGCTTGCAATTTTTAAAAATTCCTGCAGGTTGGACATTTATTCTCCACTTTGTCATAGTTTCTACTACTTCCTACTATCTTAAAATGACTTATTCATTTAAGTTACCTTTCTGGCCACTGATGCTATCTGTGTTTGCTATCTCATCCCTGTTTTATAGGCCTAACAGAAAAGTTGGGGGGAAGGAGGGGGTCATCTGGACAAATATTTTTCTGTTTTCAGGGATTTCTAACATTTCCAACTGAGAAACCAGTAGAAATCAATAATAAATTAATACAGGGAACCCTTAATGAATCCTAGCACTTTCCATTCACTCCTAAATAAAGAGCGGGAACTCCTTCAGAACCTGTAGAGTCTGTCTTTAGTCCTGAATGGGAGAAAGGAATGTGAGGCCTTACAGAATCAATGTTTGAAAGGACTAGGAAATGCAAACTATAAGGAGCGACATGTAATGGGAATCTCGCCAAGTCATAAAACATTTTAGGCCAGGCACTGGGCCCAAGTCAACTAGCTGAATCCTTCATGCTTCAGATCCTCTTCATTTCTAACTTTCTGTCCTGCTAGTCAACTCTGAGATGTTCCACGAATCCCAGAACATGAGGGATTTCCTATGAGCAACCACCCTAATTTTGGAAAGAAGCAAGATTTCAGATTCCACACCCTCTTCTGGAAAGTCCATTTCAGATTCCTTTCTAATAGCCTAGGAGAAGCAGGTGACACGAGGGAAGATCTAAACCATTATGCAGAGGAATCCCAAACAGTGAACCCTTTGGTCTCTTTTGGTAGAATTTATATTAGATTGAAATATTTTGGGAGGTATAAAAGAATCTACTATTTTTATTGATCAAATAATTCATTTTTACCTAATTATTAATCCCTTTTGTTTAAAAAATATTAAAACAGAATGGAGATTCTGATAGGTTGTTAAAAACACACACAAAGATTGGGATTTATAGGTACTAGGTAGGATCTGGTAATATGCACATTTCACAAGCACCTCGGTTGATTCTGATGCAGCTGGTGCACTGACCACACCTTAAGAAGCACTAAGACTTTATTCACACTTGAAATGTGTCTGCAAACTTTCCACTGTGAACTTTTTAAAAAAATCTTTATTGTTGAAAGTATTACATATGTCCTCTTCTTCCCTCCATTGACCTCTTCTAGCCTGCCCCCGGCCCCTTCCCCTCCACCCGAGGCCTTCACCCCATGGGTTATGCATATATGTTCTTTTGTTAATTTCTTTCTGTCCCCTCCATTCCCCTCCCTTCTGAGATCTGTCATTCTATTCCATTCATCCATGTCTCTGGACCTATTTTGTTTGTCAGTTTATTTTGTTCATTAGATTCCACATATAAGTCAGATCATGTGATATTTGTTTTTCTCTGACTGGCTTATTTCACTTAATCTCCAGGGTCATCCATGCTGTCTAAAAGGGAGAGAACTTTTTTTTTTTTTTTTTTTTTTACAGCTGTGTAGTATTCCATTGTGCAAATGTACCACAGTTTTTTTAATCCACTCATCTGCTGATGGGCACTTAGGCTGTTTCCAAATATTAGCTATTGTAAATTGTGCTGCTATGAACATAGGGGTGCATACATTCTTTCTGATTGGTGTTTCTGATTTCTTAGGATATAGTCCTAGGAGTGAGATCACTGGGTCAAATGGGAGTTCCATTTTTAATATTTTGTGGAAACGCCATACTATTTTCCATAGTGGCTGCACCAGTGTGCATTTCCCCCTAGCAGTGCACTAGGGAACTTTTAATTGTCCCTGATTATAAAAAAAAACTGGCTGATGTAAGTCTTCTAATAACTCATAACTTTTATCTTAGTCATTGATTCCAACATTTTCCCAAATCCCCACCCTGACAGAAAGGGTTCTTCACTTGAACAAGGAGCAGAAGCAAGTATCATTGATCATCCATCCATCAACTTCACAGTCAATCCAAGTTCACTACTGAGATCAGTTACAGTTCTTCTTTCGTGTTAGAGTTTCAAGGGTACAAAAATTCAGAGGGAAAAATAGTTCATTGAAAGTAATTTGATTGATGTTTCTAACTCTCTATCCCTCTCCCTTCCTCTCTGTAAAAAATCAATAAAATATATTTTAAAAAAAATTAGAAGAGCAATAGCATGAAATATATTATCTCATAAAATTTGATAGAGTAAATTAATTAAAGTCACAGAAATGTAAATGTATAGTTGCCAAATGTATTTATATTTCTGTGAAACTTGTATCAGTCCATGCTAAATAAAACAGCATCCTAAATGTAAGTATATTGTCTATTAAAATAATATAAATTGCCTTTATCAAGGTCAATAAAGGCTGAAATTTTGAATATATGTGGTGTCAGTATGATGTGGATTATAATTAATAGTCATCTCTTTGGAGATTTTGCTCAGTTTGTGTATTAATTTTGCTTGCGGTCTTAAGGACTGAGTTTAGAAAGAAGTGGAATCCTGTTCAAATGCATGAGGAAATATTTAGAAAAGTGCAACTGTTGCATAAATGAACAAATTCCTGAAATAATTTACAACTTTTCCCCTTTTATAAGGATCCCTGTAAGCCTCATACCTTATTTTCTCAAATAAGTCTAGAATTCACTTAAGATGACTGTTAGTAAGGAGATTTATACTCTCTGATAAGACTGTTTAGACTTTGAAAAGATTCCAAAAATGGCTCCATCAATGACTAAAGTAATGCGCCCTTGTTTGCACAGCCAACACTGTAACTTGCACATGTAGCCCGGTGAATGCATTCATGTACTCTAAGTAGCAGTATCTGAGGCACAAATGTTTCACAAGGTGCTGTTTGCTCTGCATATTTGCTCACAATTTTCTTTTCTTACCCTTTTGAAAGAGGATGGACTCAGACACAAGTAGCATTTACTCCCAAAGTAAAGTTTTTATATATTAAATAAAGATCGGCAGTTTCATTCTAATATGTTCCTTCACTATATTTTAAAGTTATTTTCACATAATGGCATGTCATAGAAAAGCTTAAAAGCAAAAATGAAATCTAGTCTGTTCTCCCTCCTCCCCCAATCTTCAGGCACTTAAATGAAAAATTTAAACTTGTCCCATTTCTGTGATTTACTTTCTAATTAATTTACTTTCTTATACAACTAAAAGACTATAGCTAGTCTTTACCTTCTAAGGTTTAAGAACTTTCTGAGTTCTTGTGCTTTTCCTCTCTATTTCTCCTTCTCTCCATCTCTCCATCTCTGCTTCACTGAATATGAATAAGCACCTACTATGTGTCAGGCACTGTGCTGAACTCTGGGGATGCAAGTGTGAGAAGCTACAATTCTTGCTTTCTCGGGTGCTTATAGCCTAGTTGCGAGTGAAAGAAGAAATCAAACAATTACAATATACAGTAGGTCCTCGGGTTACGTCAGAGATCTGTTCCTATGGTGCCACACAACGTGATTTTCGCCATAAGTCGGAACCCACCTACGTAAGCACCTACATCACTCACATGGAGCACACACACAGCAGTAATGAAGTGAAACAGTAAAAACAAAGTAAAAGAAAGATAACAATTCCTGACCTTTACTTGTGGTAAATAAATAATAAAAACCATAAAGCACATATATACATACATAGAAATGACAGACCTTTTTTTTTTTTTTAATAAATAAATGGGAGATGGCGACGTAACCACGAAATGACGTGTGTCGAGTCCAATGTAACCGGAGGACTGTCTGTAGTGTATGATGGACATATGACATGGCTGGCTTAGGAGAGGAAGTGTACATTGAGTGGGATTATCTGGGAAGATGCCTGACTTGTCTTGGGAGCAGGGATGGTCAAATAATGGTTCCTTGAGAATCTCCCTTAGGCTGTTGTTAATTTAGGACTATTTCAATTGTTTAACTTTAAATGACATCATCCCTTGCTCTTTATAACAATCTTTAGTTTTCTAAAAGTTCCCTGACCTTCTGAAAAGATTTTTCACATATCCTAGCCACCATGTTATTAACCAGAGTTTACCTATTTATCTTAAACAGCTCTTGTGTTACCTGTTGAGATTTGAGGCTCTATCCGTTATAGCAGTTACAATTAGCCATCTCTTCATCCAGCTGTAGGATCCCCATAATGTCCCTCTAGCGCTGAACACAGTGGAAATCCCATATGAAGTCCTAGGACTTGCCTCTCCCTCCCTTCATTACCTGTCCCTTGATGAAGTAACAATTTGTATTTCTTATTTAACTTATCTACTCCAAATTTCAATTCTGAATTTCTTCATGTATCCCTTTTAATGTATTGTCTTACCTTTGAAAAGTTTAAATATACAATTTAAAGAAGAAGAATACATGCAGCAAAGTTTTTGAATCTTGTAGCAAATTTCAAAAAATATTGCTATAAGAGGTGAATACTCTGAATCACAATTATAGTTTCCTTTATTCATTATATTACTATATCATTTTCTGCTAATAACTATGTGCTAATAAACCTAAGGGTATATGTCATTTTCTCAAGGCCTGTAGTACTTTGTCTATGCAACTAGTCTGATTCCTCGGCCCCCCCCTCCCCCATGCCCCCAACATATGGGCACTGTAATTTATCAGGTTTCATGACTGCTTGAAAGCCGAGAGGCAAATCTGTGACTATAGCTCTTTATGGAATGTACGTTTGTATTAACTTCATCCCTGGCTCCATTTTAAAGCCATATCCTTGTTTTTCTTTCTCATCCAATTTTTTTTTCCAAATGGAAATATCTTTATCGTTTAATTCAATTATGAAGTCAATTCATGCTCCAAGCAGCAACACTCAAACAATGTTGAAAAGCAAAGTAGAACCTGAAATATCCCGATAATCCCTCCCTGGCCCTTACTCCCAGGGAATGTTACTGTTCTCACCTAAGTTTTAGTGAGAAATTTTGATTTCTTTTTAAACATCTATCTTAATAAGCTGCCTTAAATTCTTCTGGAACATAGCATGCACCACTAAATAAAGAATGAAAGTGCTTTTAATAGTGCTTCACAATTTACAAAGCACTTTCTACAAGCTTTAGTTCATTTAATTTTATAAACAAAACTCAGCAGTTTCTTTTAAAATATGTTCATTTTATTATTGCCAAAAGTCTTGTTGATTTGGTTGAATTTCATTTATTTGCTAGTACATGGTTTTTGAAAGTCCAGAAAAAAAAAAACCCCTGTAAGCCATTTTTCAAACTTTGTTTACATTCTTCCCAGTAGATAGTTGTATCTCAGAACAGGAAGGACAACATATATGAATACATTGAGCAATAGAACGGGTAAAAAAAAAAATCAGCCATTGATTGGGGGTCCAAAGTAACAATTGCTTTCAAATCATGCTTTATATCACAATTTGTTTTGATTCTGCTTCTATAAGGAATTGCTTTTACTAAGCCATTAAGGAGAAGCAAACAGAATTCTGTGTTCCCATGTGTTTATTTTCATTGTATGATTTTCCAGAGCTATCCAGACACTCGGTGTTGATTTTCCAATTTTTCTAGTGAACTGAAAGGAATTGCGTCCGTATATACATTAATATTTCTTCCAGAATGAACTGAATGGAATTATAACTTATACCGCTGCCTTCTATAGGTGCCTCTAGGGAAACTGAGGATGGTAACTTAGTCCCAGAGAAAGGGGTCTGCTTTCCGGTGATTATAAAAGGCAGAAACTCTTGATGTCCAGTTATAGGCAACAATAGCAGAGTGGAATGTTGTTTAGCACATAGACGACAGTACTTTGCTTTTCTTGTGTTTGCTAAAGTGATCCCAGCTCTCGAGACTTATTTTGGAGGTTCTGTAACACAGGGAACCTAACATGCTGAGTACAGAATAAGTACTGTACTTCATCTGCCAACTTTCTAGAATGCCTACAGCGCCTGGGGGCAGAGAGAGCATGACTGGATGACGATGTAATGAAACAAAACATACCCTAACACATAACATACTTGGATTCCAAATGGCATTATTTTATGTGAGAACAAACTCCTATAATAAAATATTGAAAACTGACTGAGAATTACCTACTAAGCCACAAGTACTTTCTGTGTAATAAATTATATTTCAGAGCCTGCCAAATCAGCACTTTAGAGAAATAAGGATTCTGATCACTGAAATACTTTGATAAGGGCTGTAGGAAGCTAGTTATCAGTACAGAATCAGTGTTTGCTTCTCATAGTGCTCATCAATGTGGTTTGCATTAGAATGTGTTCAATGCAGTTCATCAAACATTTATTGAGCACCTACTGTGTGGCAGGTGGTGGGGATAGAAAAATGTCTATAACGAGATACCAAGGTTTCAAAGGGCTTATGAAATAATAGAGATATAAATTATTATTTTGGAGATATAAATTTCTTTCATAAATGCATCTTGCAGAACTTAATTGTGCATTTTGTGAGAATAGGGATCATATTTTTTTTACATATTTTCATAATGGCTAGAACAAAATGGAAACTGAATATTATTGTTGACAGACTAATTGACTTATGAAAAAATTGTTTCCAAGTTCAGGTAAACAGTTTCTGAGGTCCCCAGAGAAGATGAATGGAATTAATATGTCTGTTTCTAAGTGTAATTTTTTGATTCCTTTATAATCTCTGTCGTCCTTTGCTGTATTATTTGGACAAATCCTTCAACACATGGAGAAAGAACGAGAATTTTTTGAAAAGGTTATTATTATATAAGATTTTCTGTGTGATAAAACCACACCCAATGGGCCTCACCCGGAGGAGCTCATATATGTTATTAGACTCAGGAATGTTAAGTGTGTTAGTTTCGGTCCCTGTTGGGCAGTCATATGACGCAAACGGTGACTCTGAAATGAAGCCATAATATATGGTTTAACCTCTTAACAGCTTGTGATGTCATTTTTTATGTGGTAAGAAAAACAAATGCTGTCACATTTTATATTTGAGACTCCCACAAGCCAACATCAAGAGATTAAGTATGCACATTACTAACACACTATCATGAATGCAGTTAGATGGATGCCAGGAAATCAGCGTGACCTCAAGCACTCCTCAGTAACTCAGTGTTATAGAATGGAAAGATAAGTCTGCTGATAAGTTATAACCCTCATGAGACACTGAGTTTTCCCTTTAGAAGGAAAGAGGTAACTTTAAATATTTTGATCTCAATGTCAATTTATAGACCTCTGTCCATTCAGTTTCAACTAGTCTTAATGATCATAATTTAAAAACCCAGAAACACAGTAGCTGAAACTAAATAAAAATATGAATGTTCACAGGAAAGACAAAATTAAGACAGAGATTAAATCGGGGCAGGGAATAAGTGAAACCGTGGACTTCGAGAGTTTACTTTCTGGAAATATGGCTTTGAGTCATTTCTGTGAGATGTAATACTACTTTATGTTTCCTATCATTTTTATTATGCACATAATTTAACAGTTTGTAATAGTCGAAGCCACATGTCCCTATGGACTGGAATACTGTTGAAACAGCTTCACTCAAGCGAGGAGACTTTTAACTGTATAATTCAGGTATGTATATTTTCTTTGAACAGATTTTGTGATATTCAGCTTGTCCAAAATGAACCTTTTGCTTGACTGAACAGCTTTGCTCAGTGTTTTGCTTGTCTACCGAGGCAAATAAAGGCTGACAAGAAGGGCATTTCTCGCTAAAGACCAACAGGAGAATGAAGCAGGCTGTGAGCCAGTTATCAGAAAGTGCCTTTCTTGCTGGACATTTTATAATGTACATGACATACTAACTAGAACTAATTTAGATAAATCTTAACTCTGTATAACAGAATGTGCACCTCCCCCTCCTCTTGTTTCTAAGTATTTAGGGAAAAATATAACTTGTATTGTGGAGGATGTTCTGTATATATTATCTATGTTATTTACTTTTTGATTTCTCCTTGTTGGGGAAACTTCAAGGTGATAATAAAGAACATAATTGGTCCTACACCAAACTTCATTATATTTTTTAGAAGAAGGAAGGGGTATCGTAATGTTTTATCTGTCCAATAATTATATGACTTATGAATTTTTACTTGAAGTTTGGCTAGGAATTTACATGATTAAGGAGTTTCTGATTCTGTTAGTGGATTCTGTCCATTCATTTAAACGGTCAGCCAGTCATTTATTTCATTTTTTAAACGGTCAGCCAGTCATTTATTTCATTTATTTCATTTTATTGATTTTTCACAGAGAGGAAGGGAGAGGGATAGAGAGTTGGAAACATCGATGAGAGAGAAACATCGATCAGCTGCCTCCTGCACACCCCCCATTGGGGATGTGCCCACAACCAAGGTACATGCCCCTAGCCGGAATCAAACCTGGGACCTTTCAGTCCGAAGGCAGATGCTCCATCCACTGAGCCAAACCGGTTAGGGCTCATTTTTTATTTTTAGTAACTTCTATGTTTCTAGGGCATTTGTAGAACTGGGATGGAGGTCAATAACATATAACGTCTGCAGTTTTTACTTGATGGTTTACTTGATGTTTACTTGATGGTTAAGTGTCCAGATTGGCTCACAGAAAGATATGGAGTATGGTACAAATTCGTCCATTTATTAATTCAACAAATTTTTATTTTGTCAAACATGATGTGCTGGGCATTTGGTCTGGGCAGGCATTGAATCCACAATGGTGAACTGCCCCTATAGAATTTACAACTTAGTGGGAAAAGGAAAGACATTTTGTTGAATCAATCACATTAATAAAAAATATGATTATTAATTAGAGTCAGTTTTCAGAAGGAAAAGATACATAAATGCATATAAATAAGGAATCCAACCCAGATATGGGACAGCTCAGTAGTTAATTAGATCAGGGGATTGGGAGGGAAGAGGATAGCATGTGTAAGAGTAGTGTTCCTAAGAGTAGCAGGCCAGTGTCTGAGAAGCATCCAAAAAGGAAGGAGTGATTTACCATGACATATGGTTTTGCTCAGTGGGACAAGTAAGAAGAGGACCCACCAATATTTATTGGACATGAGAGTGTGGGGGTAACTGGTGACTGGGGCTAGTAGGTTCTATTTCTGGAGAGTGGTGGTGGCCAAATTCTGAGTTGAATGTGTTGAGGGTTAATCAGGAAGGGAGGAAGATAATACAGAGTATAGATAAATCTTCAAGAATTATGCTTGTGAAGGAAAGAAGTTGTAAGTGGTTGAAGGAGAGATATTCATTTCTTTGTTTATGCATGGGGAGGCCAGAGCATGTTTGACTATTGAAAGATAGGATAGAGTTTACAAGGAGTTGTGGACCATACAGCAGAGAGAAGGGAAAATAGTAAGTTTTCTAAGTAGTTGAAGAAAGCAAGAGATTAGATTCAGAGCATGTGGAGGGACTGGCCTTAGAAAACAAAAGGGCAGGATGGTTGCAGATATAAGTAGATTTGATGGAAAAGGTAAAGTTGTAGTTGTTCTCATTTAGCTGAATAGGTTTTCTCTGAAAGGCAGAGTTCTGAATACCTGTTGAAGGGGAAGTGAGTAACGGAGGAGCTGCAGGTTTGGAGAAAGTGCAGAAAGTGGGGAACCTTCTTTTTGCCAAGGGCCATTTGGATATTTATAACACCACCAGAGGCCCGGTGCACAAAAATTTGTGCACTCGGGGGGCGGGGGAGGAGGAGTCCCCCAGCCCGGCCTGTGCCCTCTCGCAGTCTGGGACCCCTCGGGAGATAACGACCTGCTGGCTTAGGCCTGCTTCCGGGTGGCAGAGGGCAGGCCCAATTCCTAAGTGCAGCCCCTGGTCAGGCTCAGAGCAGGGCCGATTGGGGAGTTGGGGCGCCGCCCCGTCATGCACAGAGCAGGGCGGAT
>NW_005361458.1:1089158-1092172 GCF_000412655.1 Myotis brandtii | reverse complement strand
GATGAGAGAGAAACATCGATCAGCTGCCTCCTGCACACCCCCCACTGGGGATGTGCCCACAACCAAGGTACATGCCCCTAGCCGGAATTGAACCTGGGACCTTTCAGTCCGCAGGCAGACGCTCCATCCACTGAGCCAAACCCGTTAGGGCTCATTTTTTATTTTTAGTAACTTCTATGTTTCTAGGGCATTTGTAGAACTGGGATGGAGGTCAATAACATATAACGTCTGCAGTTTTTACTTGATGGTTTACTTGATGTTTACTTGATGGTTAAGTGTCCAGATTGGCTCACAGAAAGATATGGAGTATGGTACAAATTCGTCCATTTATTAATTCAACAAATTTTTATTTTTTCAAACATGATGTGCTGGGCATTTGGTCTGGGCAGGCATTGAATCCACAATGGTGAACTGCCCCTATAGAATTTACAACTTAGTGGGAAAAGGAAAGACATTTTGTTGAATCAATCACATTAATAAAAAATATGATTATTAATTAGAGTCAGTTTTCAGAAGGAAAAGATACATAAATGCATATAAATAAGGAATCCAACCCAGATACGGGACAGCTCAGTAGTTAACTAGATCAGGGGATTGGGAGGGAAGAGGATAGCATGTGTAAGAGTAGTGTTCCTAAGAGTAGCAGGCCAGTGTCTGAGAAGCATCCAAAAAGGAAGGAGTGATTGACCATGACACATGGTTTTGCTCAGTGGGACAAGTAAGAAGAGGACCCACCAATATTTATTGGACATGAGAGTGTGGGGGTAACTGGTGACTGGGGCTAGTAGGTTCTATTTCTGGAGAGTGGTGGTGGCCAAATTCTGAGTTGAATGTGTTGAGGGTTAATTAGGAAGGGAGGAAGATAATACGGAGTATAGATAAATCTTCAAGAATTATGCTTGTGAAGGAAAGAAGTTGTAAGTGGTTGAAGGAGAGATATTCATTTCTTTGTTTATGCATGGGGAGGCCAGAGCATGTTTGACTATTGAAAGATAGGATAGAGTTTACAAGGAGTTGTGGACCATACAGCAGAGAGAAGGGAAAATAGTAAGTTTTCTAAGTAGTTGAAGAAAGCAAGAGATTAGATTCAGAGCATGTGGAGGGACTGGCCTTAGAAAACAAAAGGGCAGGATGGTTGCAGATATAAGTAGATTTGATGGAAAAGGTAAAGTTGTAGTTGTTCTCATTTAGCTGAATAGGTTTTCTCTGAAAGGCAGAGTTCTAAATACCTGTTGAAGGGGAAGTGAGTAATGGAGGAGCTGCAGGTTTGGAGAAAGTGCAGAAAGTGGGGAACCTTCTTTTTGCCAAGGGCCATTTGGATATTTATAACACAATTCACAGGCCAGACAAAAATGATCAATTTAAAAATTAGCCTGCTACATTTGGTCTAACGTTTAATTAACTCACCCCTAATGCCTTGGCAGGGCCAGACCAAATGATTTTGTGGGCCTTATACGGCCCTCGGGCCAGACGTTCCCTACCCCTGCTAGAGGGTCAACATCAAGATGAGTGAATGGACCAGGGAGATTGATGGGCAGTGTTGAGAGCCAACTTAAGGGTGGTGAAAATTAAGCTATGGTGACACTTATCTGCCCTGTTGTGTGGCTCCCCCTGCAGTGTTTGGCTCCTGTAGGGTAGGCACGGAGAAAGCACATACTTGTTTTGAGTTGAAGTGTCAAGAATAGATCAAGGGCCAAAACCAGTTTGGCTCAGTGGATAGAGCGTCGGCCTGCGGACTGAAGGGTCCCGGGTTCGATTCTGGTCAAGGGCATGTACCTGGGTTGCGGGCACATCCCCAGTAGGAGATGTGCAGGAGGCAGCTGATCGATGTTTCTCTCTCATCGATGTTTCTAACTCTCTATCTCTCTCCCTTCCTCTCTGTAAAAAATCAATAAAATATATTTAAAAAAAAAGAATAGATCAAGGCACAAGGGAGTGTAGGGTATTGGAACAAGTGTTTTTGAAATGATGGTCTCTGAAAAAAGAACCCAAAACATTCTGGATAAAAAGGGACAGGAAGAGTGAGCAGTCAATGGAGTAGAAGTGCCACCATGACCAACAGTTAGAGTTAGTCTCAATGATGTATTTTAATGTGTCAACTGAGCAATTCTTTCATAGGTCTGACTCCTGATGTCAGTCTCAGATGAAAGGGCTTGTGGCCCAAAGCAGAGGCTTTGGCAAGACAGGGCCTGGGGTGAGATGAAGAGCCATCAGTAGTTGTTGGGCTCTTTTGAAACTCCATGTGGATCCTAGTACCTGAGGAATGTGACATTTCTTAGTCCTTGTGTCACCGTGAGGTCATGAAGCTGTTAAGTAAAACCATCTGTTTTAAAGCATCCTCCCTATATTTTTTGCAGCATCAAGGAAACTTGATCTTCAGTGGATAATGACAATACTTTCTTTCACCTCATTCATTTAGTTCTTAAACTCTCAGTGATGTATATTATTTGGAAATTAGTTTAAGACTCTGTAAGCAAACAATGAATAACCAACAAAACCAGACAATTTGCTAACATCTGAATCTGATGCCAGACACAAGGATCTGGAGCTGGACCTGTGGAAAGAAGATGCTCTGAGGCGGTGCCATCTGCCCATATTATACAGAACAGATAATGCTTTCTTCCCTCTCTCTGGTTTTCCCAGCACCCACTTCTCCAGTTACTGGAGACCATCTCCAGTAATGGAACTGTCATCACCTGGCTGGTTTACAGCAGCATCTTCTTAGCTGGTCTTCCTCCTTTAGGGCTCTCACCTCCCTTTTTACCCTACACTTAACTAAGCCTTACATTCTTGTTTCCTTCTGTTAAGGAAACAAGATTGTTCAAAGAAGAGAAGCTCACTCTTTCCTCCCACATGGAGGTAGAAATCAGTCAATCTGCATCTTAAAGTGTGAGACATCGGGCAAGTCAGGTAATGCTCCTGGGCCTTAGTATCTTCACCCATTTGTAAACTAAAATGTGGCTACTGAACGATAGATGGAAAAGTTCTTAAAGGTTTGGAGTATGTGGATGGGT
>NW_005361458.1:1086697-1089086 GCF_000412655.1 Myotis brandtii | reverse complement strand
GCATTTGGGGGCATATATCTTTCTGTTTAATTGCTATTAAAATTTTAAAAAAATTAATTTCCAGGGGGCGCTGAGTAATATTTTTTTTCTGGAAAGGGGGCGGTAGGCCAAATAAGTTTGGGAACCACTGGGCTAGAGTTCCCTTTCAATCCTGAAATTCTGTTACTGTGTTCCCCACCTGGGTCTTATTCCAGTTTTGGGAGTATAGTCCTTGAGCCTCAGGATTCTCAAGTGGACCAGGGAGACTGATAGGCAGTGTTGAGAGCCCACTTAAGGCTGGTGAAAATTATGCTGTGGTGACACTTATCTGTCCTGTTGGGGTGATCTGTGACCTGCACCTATTTGAGGGTTGTTTGAAGATTTAATTCAGTTAATATTGCCTAGCACTGACACCTGGCACACCGATGTGATGTGGGTCCTTTCTTCCAGCTTGGTGCTTTACCTTCCCCCACCCCACCATTTAGGCCCACCACTCACCAAGCCCAGTATTGCCTTTTGTTGATCAATGTTGTGGCTCAAATGTCCTAGCAAGACAAGCCATCTGCAACCCTCCCTAGGAACTCTTTCCTATTTCCAGCTCCTGTGGTTTTTGTTTGGTTTTAAAATTTTTAAAAAATATATATTTTATTGATTTTTTACAGAGAGAAAGGGAGAGGGATAGAGAGTTAGAAACATCAATGAGAGAGAAACATCGACCAGCTGCCTCCTGCACACCTCCTACTGGGGATGTGCCCGCAAGCAAGGTACATGCCCTTGACCGGAATTGAACCTGGGACCTTTCAGTCCGAAGGCCTACGTTCTATCCACTGAGCCAAACTGGTTTGGCTGGTTTTTAATATCTTGGCCTTTCTTCTTTACCAATTCAAATGGAAAAACTGGCCTAAAAACCCCTTGAAAAAAACCTCTAAAGATTTTGACTTTCCAATTTTTATTTTCCGGGACTCTTAAGATCAAAGGGAGACTTTTTTTGTCTGCTTCTATTTTTTGTTTGTTTGTTTTTGTTTATATCTTGGCAATGCAAGAAATATGCACATAATGAGTAAATAGACGAATTCTGAGAAGCAGCTCCTTTACCACATACAAGAACAAACCCCCCCTATTCTGGACACACATGCTGCTGCGGGCACACATGCATTCATTTCCTAAAGGCACTTCTGCCCTGGCCGTGCCTCTCACTGTCAGCAGACAGTTTGTGTCTGGTCTGTTTACGCAACTGAAACAGGCAGGATCCACCTCGGTCTAGGTCATTCTTGGGCTGCAACGTTTAAGCACAGCCCTTGGCTTTAGGAATATGTGGACTGAATGAATGGTTGCTAGGGAGTATGGCGGCGTCTTCATTTTATGCTGGGCTCACTCCAATGCTTGCACGTGGGAACTTCACAAAAGTTATTTCACCAGCGCTGCGCTGAATCCTCTTATCGTACGGAGTTTACTGAAGTGGGGCCAGCTCCCCGCCTCTGCTTGCTTCCCTGCCAAGGTTCCAGAGGGGTGGAGTGGCCTGGAAGGCCGCTGGAAGGAGGGTGGGGTATTTGCTTTCTTATAAAGATGCTTTGGGAAACTGGCTCTGGAGCGCCAGGTTTTCAGGAAGAAATGAGCCTGGATCCCAATGGCAAAGAAAAAGGGCACGAAGGCTTATTTGCCGGTAGGGAGAAAGCTTGAAAGTTCAAGTGGAAGTAATGAGAGCGTGGCCCACTCCCAGGGAAGGGGCACCCTGGCTTGCCCCCAGAAACCCACTGACACAAGAAGACAGCAAGTGAAGTCAGTCTCCATGAACTCATTTCTTGGGCTCCCTGTGCGTGACACTGGCTCCAGGGTCATTGCGTCCGTACTTAGCTGTCCCGGGTTCCCGCTGATCTAGAGCGAATCCTCTTTTCCTAAACTCCGGTTGCGAAACAAATTAACTCCAGGGGGGAATCTGTCCGTGTCCCCAGGGGACGGGTCCCCAGGGACAGGCTAGCCCAGGGTAACGTTCAGTTCTGCCTCGCTGTGCCGGCAGTTTCTTAATCAGCGACCCTCTCCGCACACGCACCAACTCTCCCCCCCCGTCCTCGGGGGCCCTTCCGTGGCTTCCAGGGCTCCGAGTTCCAGGCAAACCGCACAGGGAATGGCCCTGGGGACTAGTTCCCTTGAAAGCGCCGGAGTCCCGAAGAGCTTTCCCTTCTCATCCGGCATTTACGCAGGGCGGGCGGGATGGCATTCCAAACACGAGCAAGATGTGTCGCGCCGGACCCTCCCTTTAAAAAGAATAAATAAATGGAAGCCAGCAGGTAGCCCCGCTCCCCCGAAAGGCGCATCGCGGTCGCTGCCCCGGCGGCTGGGTGTCTGCGCTCCCCGCCTTCACTGGGCTGACCCAGGAGGGGAGGAGCAGGAGCCGGAGGGGGTGTTGGGG
>NW_005361458.1:1071776-1086038 GCF_000412655.1 Myotis brandtii | reverse complement strand
AGGCGGCGCCTGAGCCGGGGTGCGGCCTTCTCCCGGGGAGCCCGAGACCCCGCACCCCTCCGGGAGGACGATCCTTCGCGGAGCCCCTTCTCTCCTTGGTGGCGGAGGCTCAGGCCGCATTGGGAGGCTCGGGCGCTGGGACACTCGTCCTTTCCTTCACCGGTGAACTTCTGACATCGTCACCCTGGGCCCCCCGCGTCCCTGGGTCGCAGCAGAGCGGGGTAAGAGGTGCGGACGCCAGCCCAGGTGGGCTCCCTGGCGCTCTGATTCTGGCGGGTGCAGGAGGACGCGTCCTCACCACGCCCCCTTGGAGTTCTCCTAGGAGGCTGTCTCCGGAGCCAGAAGGGGTGTAGGATTTGGGGAGTTCTCCTGAGTGGGTGGCTCAGGCCCGGAGGCGGCACCCAAGGGCCCTGGGAGAGTGTCTAATCCACAGTCAGCTTGGCCACGGTTTATTCCTGAAGGTCCCGGCAGGGAGCTGCTTAGGGAAGGGCCGGGTGTTAGTCAAACCCACGATGCGTGTAGTGTCTTTGGCATCCAGGCTTCCAGAGTTAGGTAACTTTTGATTAAACCGCACGATTTAGGCAGTTTGTACATAATTTAGCCTACATGAATTTGCTCTTCACAATATTACTTGGGTAATTCTGGGAAAATGCCCAAATACTCTTGGCCGGAATTATGGCCAGATAGCCTCCCTTTCCTCTGTTTTGCTTATGGAGACTTGTCCAAATCGGGGGACTTCCTTCTTTTACTTAACGTTAGAAGCTTGTTTCTGGATCTTTATTTTAATGGTCACTTTGATTGGAGTGGTGCACTTTCTGAGGATGA
Organism: Myotis brandtii; assembly: GCF_000412655.1. Classification (NCBI taxonomy): domain Eukaryota; kingdom Metazoa; phylum Chordata; class Mammalia; order Chiroptera; family Vespertilionidae; genus Myotis; species Myotis brandtii. The sequence goes on along the minus strand of NW_005361458.1, from coordinate 1,085,213 downwards.
GCAAATGATGGCTAAGAACGGCCCAGGGCTGGCTGGCCAGCAAGAGCTACCCTACCAAGGGATAGAAATTTTCAACAGGGAACACCTGCTTAGACTGGAGTGTAAAAAAGCATTGCAAAAACGTGCCTTAATTATCAGCAAGCTGTATTCCCAACATGCTTTGCTCCATGGCTGCAGAATTAGGATTGCCTGTGGGAGCTCTTGGAACTCCCTGGCTGGGGCCACACCCCAGCTAGATTGCATCAGAATCCTTGGGGGCATGGGATATCAGAATTTATAAAGCTCCAGGTGATTTCGTGGTCCAGCTGGGTTGAAAAATACTGTGCAAAAATCTGTTCTATAAAATCATGATCCCAAAAGAAAACTCGAAGGAGAACAGTAAAGAGGGCCTAAGAGAGGCTCCAGAGGGCACCTTTAACTCGGAGCTTCCAGTCCTGCGCTGTCCCTCACTAGCTGTGCCATTGTGGTCAAGACCCTTAACTCCATTTCCTCACCTAGGCAGGTTGACATCTGACCCAAATCAAGGCAGAATGCCTTGTCTTGTTTCCTAATATCTCAGGGGTAGAAATTATTACCCCTGAGATTTGGGTAAAATATCTGAGAATATTTGATTCCAGCAAAATGCATGATGAGTTTCTTAGACTTATGGGTTTGTGTTTTGTTTTTTTGTGTGTCTGTTTTCTTGGTTTTTTTTTTTATACTTGCCCACTCTGCCTTTTCAGACCTATTTCAAGTTATTTGGTGCTTTTCAGATGTTTAGGATTTTTCTGCCATTACACACCTGTTCCTCCTTGCTCTGCTTGTCAACCAATTATCTTCTGGATGAAGATGATGAAAGCAGATTTGAGCGCGTGCACGTGTGTGTATGTGCGTGTGTGTGTGTGTGTATGTGTATGTGCATGTGCCCACGTGCGCGAGCCTACGTTGGAAGTGGTTTATTTAACTCTAAATGACTTTTTCTAGTTCCTCTTGGCAGGGCTGCTGTCCACATGTGAGGAGCCTGACTAAACTTGTCAGGGAAGGGATAGAAAAGAGTTTGAAGTGGTAGATGGTCCTGTCTCCTGTTAGAATGCAATACTTTCCAATTAACTTACTCAGGTGTTGCTCAGAAGCAGCTAACCTTGCACCACTTTCTAATGTCCTCACTTAGTTTATTTTAAAACCACATGGGCATTATGTCTAACCAGTGATTACACAGACCAGAAATTTGAGGGTACATAATATCAAGAAATCATTGTATCACCAATAGCCAATACCAAATAATTTGAAATTGTTTGGAATTTATACATTCTTTAAAAAGGTTTCAAGTCAACACTCATCCATGAAGGCATGACTACCAGAGTTATCAGACCATATAAATATAGTAGAGGCCCAGTGCACCAATTCGTGCATGGGTGGGGTCCCCAGGCATGGTTGGCAATGGGGGGAGGGGGCAAAGGGAGGTTGGCTGTGGGAGCGCACTGACTGCCAGGGGGCAGCTCCTGTGCTGAGCATCTGCCCCCTGGTGGTCAGTGCACATCATAGTGACCAGTCATTCGGTCGCTTAGGCATATATATATATATATATGAGCCAGAATAAAAGGAGGGTGTCTATGTTCAAGAGCTTCTGGCTCCCTAAACTGAATTACACTTGAGCTTTATTCTCTAAAAGTCCAAAGAATGATTTAAATGCAAATGAAAATTATTTGGAAATCCCACCATTTTTTCTTTCTTTTCACTGAATTTCTGCTTTTGTGCTGGCTGAATCACCTTCCTAACTTGCAAGATTCTTTTCTTTCCTTGTGAAACTTGAAGGTAGCTCATTAATTAGGTTCTTAATGAAACTGATTATTTTACTAATACCACCTTCAGTTCATCAGCTGAACCCAAATTCATCCCATTGCCCAAATTGCTCCCAGGTAAGGAAGTAGACTAGTATTGGGGTTATCACCTATTTAATGATTCCTATTACCTAACTATAGCAATCCCTGTAAAAATAAACAAGGTTGTGGCTAGATCAACACAAATCTACTGTTATTGCTTAAAAATACCACTTAATGGCAATTCATGTTCTTTTGTTGATATATCCGTGATAGCTCATTCAAACATTAAGGTTGAATATTTTCATTTACTATGTGTTATAATTGCATTCTTGTTAGGAATTCAGTAGGAAGTAAATAGTTCCAGGATGGCTGGAGAGAATTTTTGCCTTTATGGGCACCTGATTTTCAGTTAAAAATTTTGAAGAAAAGACTTGTTTCTTTTGTTATTCCTCTTGTATGTCCTTGCTCTTGTTTTATTTTTAATTTTAACATGATAATAATTTTGCATGGTTAAAAAAATTATAAAGGTTTGTAAGGAAACAGCAACTTCTTGCCCTAGTCAGTCTTTTCTTTTTGTTGTTGTTTTATGTTATTTTGAGGTATAATTTACTTACAGTAAACCACACATCTTTAAAGTATACACTTTGGTAAGTTCTGACATATGTGTACACACAACATCATCATTGCAGTTTCCTCATTACCATTTGCAATCCCTCCCTGCCTTTCCTGGCACCGAATGTCACCAAACAGTGATATACTTTCTGTCACAAAAAATTAATGTATCTTCTAGAATTTTGTGTAAATGGACTCATACAATGGGTACCCCCTTTTAAATAATATATATTTTTATTGATTTCAGAGAGGAAGGGAGAGGGAGAGAAAGATAGAAACATCGGTGATGAGAGAGAACCATCGACCGGCTGCCTCCTGCACACCCCACGCTGGGGATTGAGCTCGCAACCTGGGCATGTGCCCCCGACCGGAATCGAACCCGAGATCCTCAGTCCGCAGGTCGACACTCCATCCACTGAGCCAAACCAGCCTGGGCGGTACCCCCTTTTTAAAAAATATTTTTATTGATTTCAGAGAAGGAAGGGACAGGGCGAGAGAGATAGAAACATCCATGATGAGAGAGAATCATGGATCGGCTGCCTCCTGCATGCCCCGTACTAGGCATCGAGCCCGTAATCTGGGCATGTTGCCCTTGACCAGAATCGAACCTGGGACCCTTCAGTCCGCAGGCTAACACACTATCCATTGAGCCAAACCAGCTAGGGCGGTACCCCCAGTTTTTAAATGTTTTTTTTCTTTCATGCAGCATAATTATTTTGAATTATCCATGCTGTAGCATGTATCAATTAATTCCTTTTTATTCCTGAGTATTACATTTTATGGATGCACTATGGTTTGTTGTCCACCAGCATTCCCCTGTTGGTTATCTATTTTGCTTTGAGTTAGCTTTGGTAGTTTGTGTCTTTCATGAATTTGTCTATGTCATCTAAGTTGTTGAATTTATTTTCATAAAGTAGTTCATAATGCCTCATTATTTCATTATATAAAACATAAAATATCACCTCTATCATTCCTGGTTTTGATTGTTTATTCATTATTTTTCCTGATCAATCTTCTTAGAGGTTTATCGATTGTATAGATCTTCTCATATACACATATATATATAATTTTCAGGTGCACAACTTTATAATATGACATCTGTATACTCTATTGTATGCTCACCAACTGAAGCATAGTCTCCTTCCATCACCATGTATTAAAACCCCTGTATCCTCTTCATATTCCCCACACACTTTTCTCTGGTAACCATTTTGTTTGTGTCTATAAGTTTTTTAAATTGTTTTGTTTGTCCATTTGTTGCTTCCTGTTTTATATCCCATATATGAGTGAAATCATATGGTTCTTGTTCTTTTTATTCTGATTTATTTAGCTTAGCATAATACTCTCAAGATCCACCCACGTTGTCACAAATGGCACTATTTTATCTTTTTTATGGCTGAGTCATATTCCATTGTATATACCAGTATATGCACCACATCTTCTTTAATCATCCATCAAAGGGCACTTAGGTTGTTTCCATGTCTTTGCTATTATGAAAAATGCTGCAATAAACACAGGGGTACTTACATCTTTACAAATAGTGTATCCAAAATTTTCAGGTAGATACCCAAAAGAGAGATTGCTGGGTCATATGGTAGCTCTAGTTTAATTTTTTAAAAAAAAATATATTTTATTGATTTTTTACAGAGAGGAAGGGAGAGGGATAGAGAGCCAGAAACATCGATGAGAGAGAAACATAGATCAGCTGCCTCCTGCACACCTCCCACTGGGGATGCGCCCACAACCAAGGCACATGCCCCTGACCGGAATCAAACCCGGGACCCTTCAGTCCGCAGGCCGACACTCTGTCCACTGAGCCAAACCAGTCACAGCTCTAGTTTAAATTTTTTAAGGAACCTCTACATAATGTTTTTCATAGTGGCTGCACCAAATTTACATTTCTGCCAGCAGTCTGCCAGGCCTCCCTTTTCTCCACATCCTCTCCAACACTAGTTATTCCTTGTCGTATTGATAATAGTTACTCTAACAGGTGTGAGGTGGCCCATTTTACATTCTTGCTGGCAGTAGATGAGATTTCCAGTTCTTCTGCATCTTGCCAACACCTGGTGAGGTCAGTCTTTTATTGTAGCTGTGCCAGTAGGCATACTAGTAGCATGTTCTGGGTGTTAATTTGAAATTCCCTCATGATGAATTATGTTGAGCATTTTTTTTTTCACAGATTTATGTAGAATCCATATATATTTTTTGGCAAAATTTTATATTAAAATATTTTATCCATTTCTTATTGGATTATTTGTTTTCTTATTATTGAGTTCCTGAGAATTCTTTATATATTCTGGCTATAAGGCCTTATCAGAGGTATCATTTGCAAATATTTTCTCCCAATATGTGGCTCATCTTTTTATTTTCCTGACAGTGTTTTGGATGAGCAGCGATTTTTAATTTTGATAAAGTTGAATTTGCCTCATTGTTGTGTGTGTGTGTGTGTTTTTTTTTGTAGATTATGTGTTTGCTCTTGTTTTAAAGAAATATTTGTCTAACCTAGATCATAGAAATTTTCTCTTTTATAATTTTATGTGTTACATTTAGTCTATGTTTCATTTTCAGTTAATTTTTGTATGTGGTGCTTGATATGGAACAAAGTTCATTTTTTGGCCCGTGGGTATTCAAATGTTCTAGCACATTTTTTGAAAAGACTGTCCTTTCTCCATTGAATTGCCTTTGTACCTTTGTTAAAAATCTGTTGCCATACCTGTATGGGTCTATTTTTGGATTCTCTATTCTATTCCAGTTAACTGTATGTCTACTGCTATGCCAGTGCCACACTATCGTTAACACTATAGCTGTACAGGAAGTCTTGAACTCAAGAAGTGTGATTCTTCCTACTTATTCTGTTGTTTGCAGGACATTGATTTGCTATCTCTTATGAGTTTTAGAATCAGTTTGCCAATTTAAAAAGATGTGTGCAGGAATTCAATTGGGAATGTTTTAATCTATAGATTTATTTTGAGAGAATTAGTCTCTTAATGTTGTTTCATAATTCCTGAACATTATATAACTCTCTGCTTAGGTCTTTTTAAATTTCCCTAAACAATAGTTGGTAGTTTTCACTGTACAGGTCTTACATATTTTGTCAGAGCCTATAGTAAGTATTTCATATTTTTGATGCTCTTTTAAAATGGCACTATTTTTAAAATTTTGTTTCTGATCCCTGTTAGTATTTTTAAAAAATTGATTTTTGTAAGTTTGTATTTTCTTCAAGCTTACTAAACTCATTTATTAGTTGCAGTAGGTTTTTGCTATATCCCACCAATTTTCTACACATATAATCATGTCATATGCAAATAAAGACAGTTCTTTACCAATCAGGATACTTTTTATTTCTTTTTCTTGTTTAATAACACTGGCTAGCACCTACAGTACAAGATTGAATAGAAGTGGTGTGAACAGATATTCTTGCCTTGTTCCTGATCTTAGGAAAATATAATTTAATGTTTCCCCATTAAGTATGATGTTAGGTGTAGGTTTTCTGTAGATGCCCTTGAGGATGTTCTTTTTATATTTTTATTTGTTGAAAGTTGTTATAAAATATGGATGTTGGCTTTTGTCAAATGCTTTCTCTAAATCTAATTATCATATGGTTTTTCATTTTAGTGTGTTAATGTGGTGAATTACATTGATTGACTTTCAAATGTTAAACTCACCTTGCATCCTGGGATAAACTCAATTTGGTGGTAATATATTATTCCTTTATTTTTTTTTTACATTGTTGGATTCAATTTGGTAAGTTTTGATTAGAATTTTTACATCTTTGTCTATGAAGGATATTGGTTGTAGTTTTTTCTGCAATATCTTTGTCTGGTTTTAGTCTCAGAGTAATACTGGCCTCACAGAATAAGTTGTGAAATATTCCTTCTTTTTCAATTTTCTGGGAGAGTTTGTAAATGATTTCTTCATTAAATGTTTGGTAGAATTCATTGGTGAAGCCATCCAGACTTTGAATTGGCTTCATTTGAAGATTTTTAACTATAAGTTTAAATTCTTGAATAAATATAGAGTTATTAAGGTTATCTATTTTGTTTTGAGTTAGCTTTGGTAGTTTGTGTCTTTCATGAATTTGTCTATGTCATCTAAGTTGTTGAATTTATTTTCATAAAGTAGTTCATAATGCCTCATTATTTCATTATATAAAACATAAAATATCACCTCTATCATTCCTGGTTTTGATTGTTTATTCATTATTTTTCCTGATCAATCTTCTTAGAGGTTTATCGATTGTATAGATCTTCTCAAAAAAGTAGCTTTTGGTTTCATGGGTTTTTTTCTATTGATTTGTTTTCTATTTTATTATTTTCCTCATCTTTATTTACTTTTTCCTACTATTTTATGTTTCATTTGGTCTTATTTTTCTAGTTCATTATGCCAATGTTATTGATATGAGACATTTAATGTTTTCAAATATAGGTGTCTAATGACAAATTTTTCCTCAGTACTGTTTTAGTGGCATATCAAAATGTGTTTTCATTTTGTTTTTAGTTAGAAAAACTATTTCCCTCCGACTTCCTCTTTTACCCCTGTATTTTGAAGTGAGTTGTTTAGTTTCTAAAAATCTGGAGATTTTCCATATGTCTTTGTGTTATTCTTTTTCTAATTTAATTCCAGTGTGGTCAGAGAACTCATTTTATATAATTTGAATACTTTTAAATTAATGAAATTTGCTTTATGTCCCAGAATATGGTATAATAAATGTTCTTATGTATATTTAAAAAGCATTACATTTTCTACAAATTTGTGTCTTCTAAATTTTTCTGGTCAGTTTGTTATTGGGTGGAGTATTGTGTAAATGTCAATTAAGACAAGTTGGTTGAGGGTATTATTAAAATATTCTGTATATTTACAGATTTTTGTATACTTACTGTATCAATTATTTTTTAGAGTATTGTGTAAATGTCAATTAAGACAAGTTGGTTGAGGTTATTATTAAAATATTCTGTATCTTTACATATTTTTGTATACTTACTGTATCAGCTCTATCCACTGAGCCAAACCGGTTTCGGCAACTGTATCAATTATTGAGAGAGGGGTCTTGCAATCTCCATTTACCATTGTGGATTTGTCTATTGTTCCTTGAAGTTTTTGCTTTATTTATTTTGATGGTAATTGGATGCATAAACATTTAGAATTATGTTTTTGGTGAATTGACCCTTTCGTCATTATTAGATGACCTTCTCTATCCCTGGCAATCATCTGTGCTCTAAAATCAACTTTGTCTTTGTCTTTATTAATATTAGATAATGTTTTTAATCCTTTAAGATTTTTCATGTTAGTTACTAGTATTTCCATAGGTCTTTTTCTTCTTTTGAACTGAGTTAACATTGGTTTATAACATGATACAGGTTTAAGGTACACAATATTATAGTACAACATCTGAATACACTACAGTGTGCTTACCACCAAAGTTGTAGTTTTCATCCACCATCACACAATTGACCCCTTTTACTCATTTCACCCTCTTTCATAGTCCTTACAGTATACCTTTAATGTGATTTACCATTCACCATTAGACTTTGATTATGATAAAATTCCCTAATTCTTTTTCACATCCTACTTTGGCAATCTTTCATGATCTTCTATCACATTTTAAAGACTCAATGGTCAGTATTAATATATTGTAATGGCTACAGTGTGCCAGGTGAAGTGGTATTATTCCATTTTTTTCTAGCATATTTTCTTTTTAAAACACACAAAAACTCATAGACTCAGCCCTGGCCAGTATGGCTCAGTGGATAGAGAGCATCAGCCTGCGGACTGAAGGGTCCCAGGTTCGACTCTGGTCAGAGGCACCTACCTCGGTTGCAGGCTTGATCCCCAGCCCTAGTTGGGCATGTGCAGGAGTTAACCAATGAATGTTTATCTCTGACATCTATGTTTTTCTCCCTCTCCCTTCCACTCTCTCTAAAAATCAGTGGAAAATATCCTGAGGTGAGGATTAATAAACAAACAAACAAACAAACAAAGGAAACCTCATAGACTCAGACATCGTATTTTTATTACTAGAAGGAAAGTGGAGTGAGGGGAGGAAATAAAGGGTAAAGGAGGTTAAATATATGGTGAGAAGGAGATGACTTTAGGTGGTGAGCACACAATGCAATATACAGATGATGTACTATAAAATTGTACACTTGAATCCTATATAATTACATTAACCAATGTCACCCCAATACCTTTAATTAAAAAATAAAAAGCTTTATTGAGATGTAATTCATATATCATACAATTTGCCCATTTAAAGAGCACAATTCAGTGGTTTATTATATTCTCAGATATGTACACCCATCACCACAGTGGATTTTAGAAAATTTTGTTACTCCAAAATGACACATTTACTCTTTAGCTACTACACTCATATTCGCCACCAACCCCTGCCCCAAGCAATCACGAATCTACTTTCTTTATACATTTTAATACCCTGAATTTTCATCTGAATGGAACCATAGAATATGTGAACTTTAGGGATTGGTTTCTTTCACTTAGCATGTTTTCACAGTTCATCCAAGTTGCAGCCTATATTCGTACTTTATTTATGGCTGAAAAATATGGCATTGTATGGACATGCCACATTTTGTTTATCCATTTGTCTATGGATGGACATTTGGATTGTTTTCACTCTGGGCTGTTATGAGTAATGCTGCTATGAACATTCCTGTGCAAGTTTTTGTGTGAACGTATGTTTTCATTTCTCTTGGGTAAATATCTTAGGCTTTGTACGCTCTAGTACTGTATCTGTTGCAACTACTCAACTCTGTTTTTATAGCACAAAGCAGCAATAGGCAGTATGTAAATGATTGAACTTGGTGGTGTTCCAGTAAACTATTTACAAAAATAAGTGTTGGGCCAGATTTTGGCCCCCTGGCCATAGTTTGCTGACCTCTGAACTAAAGTTTCATGATGATGTGCCTTGGTGTGGGTAATTTCAATACAGCATGGTAAGTTCTTTATGTACTTGGAATAGGTCTATGTCCTTTAGTTCAGGGAATATTTATTTTCATGTGTCTGATACTTTCCTTGCCAGCATTTTATGTGTTTGCTTTTTGTGAAACTTGTTAGTTATTATGCCTCCTGAATTGACCATCTACCTTTTAAAATCTTGTCTTTATTGTTATAGTTTGTTGCACTTTCTAAAATACTTTCTCAGTTTTACTTGTCAAGTGTTCTTTCGATAGATTTTCAACCAGAATTCCTAGTTGTAGGCAAAGCATCACTACCCTCCTCCCTTTTGCAACAACAGGTGCCTCGGTCTGAAGCCTTTCTGAACTTCCCAGGCCAAATGGTCTTGCTTCTCACCATTGTAACCCTCTACAGGCACAGTTCTGTCAGTCATTTACACGTCCTCCACCAGTTTTCTGTAGTCAAAAAATTTGGTGGCATCTTTTCTCTGCCGTTGTCTCCATTCCAGTTCTCTTGCCATCTTTATTTACTTACTGTTATTTTAACAGACATTTGGGGTGTTCAATCTGCCACATTTAACTGGAAATTAGCACTGTTTATTCTTTCATTATTTCTATTTTTCTGTCCTGATTCATCTCCAAATCTCATTAGTGCTCCTTCTGGTTATTATGCACACTTTCCAGCTATTCATGCTTTTTGTTTCCCAGAATAAATTTAAACATTGGTCAGTTTTACAAAAAAGACACTAAACTTGAGGTTTGAAGACCTTGGTTCTAGTTCTGGATTTACTGACCTGAGCAACTAAGAGAGTCATATGTTCTTCGGGGAAGGGAATCGTTGTTTACTGACCGCTAGCCACCAAGCATGGAGAGTACTTCCTCCATCCCCAGTTTTGTGTTCTAGTTTAAATCTTTCAGTCACTGCTCTCTAGTCCCTGCTTCAGTAAATACAGTCTAATCTATTTGCTCACAAATACAGCACAGAAACATAGATTTACAAATTTTGAAGTTAATATTCAGAAACAGTTTTATGAGAGAACATGGAGTCAACATGATGTAAAGATCTGGCCATAAAATATCACATGTGGAATTAACATTTATTCTCTATGGTGTGATTGAGGTTTAGGCATTTCTTTCTTTCTTTTTTTTTTTTTGTGGTGGAGAATGAAGATGAGGTGAAATGAAGGAGGAAATGCTTTTGAATAGTTAGTCATTCCATATCAGTTTTAACATTTCATTTTGCACTAGGATGACCTCGCAGTAGAGAACGGTGCATTTGGGCGGGGAGGGGTGGAGTGGGTGGTGCAGGAGCCATGTATTTCTGTTCAGCTCTGTTCATGTCTATGGGATTCTATAGCCGGGAGGAACCTTAGAGAGTTTTTAGTCTTATGCTTCACAAACTTCATTTTATGTAGGGATTGGTTTGGCCCTGTCACACAATTCCAAAGGTCACCAAAGATAGAGCTGTCCAACCAGAAGCTGAGAAGCTTTCAAATGGCCCCACTCTTAGGGATTCAGACTCAACCGGGAAAGGATGGGTCCTAGGATACCCCTTCCCCTCTTCCACGTATCCAAGAGGATTCAGGCACAGTTGGACCAAAGGCCACAATGTTGGGAAACACTGATCTGATTGGTCTTATTTAAGGACGTGAGAAATAACATCTTAGGAAGCTGAGTGGCATGTCCCAGTTTGTTAGTGGGAGAGGTGGGAGTGGACCACGCATCTCATAACTCCGCTCAGTGATTTTTCCCTCCAGAGCCCACACTGTTATTTCAGTGTCTAGTTACATCATGAACTAAAGATATGAACCACCAGTTTAAAGTGTCTTTATTTGTAGTAACCTCAGTTTTTTACAAATGGTTTTCAGATGTTTGGGAATAGCTTTTGCTCTCAGTCCCACTGCCTGCAGCAGAGGCATGATGGGGAGGAAGAAGGAAAGGAAAACCCCCAGCCCGTACCCCCAGCCCCTCACATAACCTGCTGGAAACTGGCTTCTGTGTATTTTCTTCTTGAGTCCTCATGCCCCTGGAAGATTAACAGATACTTATTTAGAACACTGTCCAAGGCATCCGGGAACTTGACACTTGGTGAAAGGGAGAGGACGTGCTGCTGAACACCTTCTCTCCTCAAGCACGATGTAGCAACGGTTGCCACGTTCTTGGAGGGAAGGAAGGAAATGCTTCATGTGCCTGTGATTTAGGATGTTCTCCCCATCTCTGTCCCAATCCAGCCAAACCAAACACACGCTCTCCTGTGTAGTACTGCACGTGGAGAGGAAAGACGTTTTCTTTACTGAGAATAGGCATTGTTCAACCGTGTACATTGAATGAAGAACGATCATTGTGAATGTCCTTTCAGAAGTCAGTTGCAGAGACATAAAGGTTCTGGACTATTAAAGAGTATGTATTGATGTTCACTGAAATTCAAATCCTCATTTTGTAATGTTCCTTTTAAAACTGTATTAGTCAGGAAAGGCAAGGTTATACTGTGGTAACAAATAGCCCCCCAACCGTACTGGCTTAAAAAAAGGTGTATTTCCTCATCAGGCCACACATTCTGGGCGGATTGTCAGGAGGGCTTGGCTCACTGTGTGTACTCAGGCATCAGTATTGACAGCAGCTCCCATGGCTGCAGGCAGATGAGGAGAAGGCCGCTCTGCCTTCCTTAGGCTGCTAAGCGCTTCCCCTCACTGGCAGGTGTCAGATCTGCTCACATTTTATTGGCTAAATCAAATTCAAGAGGGTTGAAAGTGGACCGATATCACAAACCCAGAGTTGTTATTTGATGGCTGTAGTTTCAGTTTTGCCAAATGAAAAGCATTCGGGAGATTGGTTACAAAACAATGTGAATGCATCTTAACCATTTTACGGTACACTTAAAATGGTTAAGATGGTAAATTTTGCTTTAGTTTAAACCTCATTAGCTTTTCCAAACCTCCAGGCTTCCAAGATGTGGCCTAGATGTTTAATTTTTCTGACTCTGCTGTTTATATGTGAATAGAGGTTCTCTGACATTACTGTAAAACCACTTAACATTATCTTTGACTTAACATTTAAATTTTAAAAAAATTATAATTGGCAAAATACACACAAACTTTACCATCTTAACCATTTTAAGTGTACTGTAAAATGGTTAAGATGCATTCACATTGTTATGAACCAATCTCCCAAATGCTTTTCATTTTGCAAAACTGAAACTATAGCCATCAGATAACAACTCTCCATTCCCCTCACCCCTGGCAACCACCATTCTACTTCCTGTCTCTATGAATTTGACTCTTCTAGGTACCTCATTTAAATGGGATCATACAGTATTTATCCTTTTGTGCCTGGCTTATTTATCTTAGCATAGTGTCCACAAGGTTCATCTATGTTGTAGCATGTATCAGAATTTCCCTCCTGTTTAAGGTTGATTAATACTCTTATTTGCCACATTTTGTTCCTCCATTCATCCATCCATGAACACTTGGGTTGCTTCTACCTTTTGGTCATTGTGAATGATGCTACTGTGAACAGTGGTGTTCCATTTTATGCCAGCTCCTTTTTCTGTATAAAAGAGAAGCAGCACCTTCTTCTCCATACATCTAATTGACTGTTGGAAAGGCCCAGGAAACAGTGAATTTAAACAATGGACTAACAGGTTCACTTTGGAAGTCTTCTGCAAATGGTTGCAAGAGCTGAGCAATATACCACTCACCTCCTGTGCATGTAACTAAATCAACAGAGCCAATGGACTCTTGTGTTTGGTCTTGTATATAACCTGCAAATCTTGACATTTTCCAAGATAGGAGACAGTATGTGGCTAGCACATTATGTTTCCTCTTACGATCCGGGAGCATGGCAAAAATAAATTATTTTCTTCCTTTTCGTACATCTGACTCAAATACTGTGTGAAGGGAGGTCAAATATGAAACAATATGTAAAATGGAGGCATGCAAATTAATTGCATGCATAGCACAGATGCGTGGAGGGGCAGGGTGGAATTTTGGGAACGGTGTTGAAAGGAAAGGAAGTAGACCGGGATCCAAACTCTGCTTGCTACTTGCTAATTGCATGATTTTGGACAAATTAGTTACATAGCCTTTCTGAGTTTCATTTCCTTCCCCCCCTCACCC
>NW_005361458.1:1071105-1071758 GCF_000412655.1 Myotis brandtii | reverse complement strand
AGCATGAAGAGCTTGGATTACATGCTCTTAGTGGGTTAATACCACTTAATCATAACTTCTAAAATGAATAGGGGTTTCCAAACTTTTTCTAATGTGAGCACTTTTTTTCAACACAGAAAAATATTAATAGGTCTCTTTGATGGATTTTTTAGAAATGAAATCAGAGTATGGCAGCTCCTTTTCTTAACACTTTCAGTGGCTTTCTGTTGCCTTTAGACTAGTATTTCTGAACTTTTTTTTTTTTTTATTATCGCCTCCCCTTCCCCTCTTAGACATTTTCCTCTAAGCCAACTCTACCTACATGAGATTTTAACACCATAAACCGTTTACCGGTGCTGTGGCCCATTGAAGGGCCTCAAACCATTGTCATTATTTAAGTTCTCTTCTTTCTGTTGAACCAGTTTTTCACTGCCTTGGGGACATGATTGCCCCCATTGAGAATGATGCTTTCCAGGCGTGGGGAACCTTTTCTCTGCCAAGGGCCATTTGGATATTTATAAAATCATTCACAGGGTATACAAAATTAGCCTGCTATATTTGGTCTAACATTTAATTAATTCACCCCTAATGCTTTGGCTGGGCCACACCAAATGATTTCGAAGGCCTTATATTTGCGCCCCCCCTCCCCCCCCCCCCCGCCGTCCCCCACCCCC
>NW_005361458.1:1041207-1071088 GCF_000412655.1 Myotis brandtii | reverse complement strand
GGACGTTCCCCACCCCTGCTTTAGACTAAGATTGAACATCTTTACTGGTCTTCAAGGCCTGGCATGACCCATTGCCTGTTTGCTCTCTACATTCCCCTCCCAAGTCCCTTGCTCACCACTGTCTATCCCAGTGATGGCGAACCTATGACACGCGTGTCAGAGGTGACACGCGAACTCATTTTTTTGGTTGATTTTTCTTTGTTAAATGGCATTTAAATGTATAAAATAAATATCAGAAATATAAGCCTTTGTATTACTATGGTTGCAAATATCAAAAAATTTCTATATGTGACACGGCACCAGAGTTAAGTTAGGGTTTTTCAAAATGCTGACACGCCGAGCTCAAAAGGTTCGCCATCACTGGTCTATCCAGTCCACTGGCCTCCTTTTGGTTCCTCAAGGGCATCAAGTTTGTTCCTACTTCAGGGTCTTTGTACAAGTTGTTCTTTTTGCTGGAGGGCACTTTCTGTGTTTTTAATTAATTCATTTATGTTCATCCATCTGCTCTGTAGCTTAACTGTTGCTTCCCCAGAAGAACCAGTCCCTCCGGCTCACCCTGCCCAGTCTATAATAGATCTCTTCTGCTATTCGCTCACAATGCCCACTTTCCTTCAAGCACTGGTAATTTGTAATGATACACTTATTTGTATTTTTATTATATGTCTGCCATCCCCAATACATTGTAAGCTCGAGGCCAGAGACTGACTTATTTGCCTCTGTACATGTCACATCTAGCTCAGTGCCTGGAATTGTTGAGGAAAAAAAAAAGAGTGAATGAGGTGTTTTTGAGAACATAGGCAGTGACAGAACTTCTCTGGACTTGGTATTGCTTTTCAATGAATATGTGCACTCATGTTAAGTGTTCTTAACAAAATAGAAGTAAATTAAAATACATTTATAAATTGCTGAGCACAGTAGCACCTGCATTAGGTAAGGAAACACTAGCTGCCAAAGCAGTGCAATCCTGAAATATCCGTGTTTTGACAAAATAGTTTATTTCATGTTCACATAAAAGTCCAATTGGCAGCGCTGAAGTGCAGGTAGAGGCTCTGCTCCAAGCAGGCATTCAGGGGCTGGGCTGGGGAAGAGCGTGTTGTCTTTAATGCATGGCTTCCAGGGTCACCCTGGTGCTATGTCTGGATGCCAGGGGGGAAGAGAACGTTGGCAATTGCATGGGAGGTTTTCCTGGGGGTGGAATGCATCACTTCTGCCTGCATCTGTTTTCTGCATTCCTGACCAGACTCAGATCTCCAGTACGGTCCCAGTTTCCATGATCCCATCACAAGAACTCAGTCCCAGGGCCACACATCCTAGCCAGGGAGGCTGGGAGGACAGCCGTGAACTCAGGAGGTAAGCCGGCTACCTCCATAATACACGAGGAAAGTCACACACACATGCAAATTGATGTGCAGGTGTCTGTGGATTTACAAGTCACTTTCAGTAGCATTCGGGCCCAAGACCTAGAGAATGGGAGCCATTAAAGGTAGGCATATGTGTGTTTTATTTTAGGAGAAGTTTTAGTCTAGTTCATCCTTTTCAATATTAAAAGGAGAGAGAAGGTGGACAGAAGTTGGGGTGGGGGGGATGGGCTGTGCATCAGAAATGCACTATGTTTATCTAACGGAACAAGCCACTCATTGCCCTAATCTTCCTGGGCTCTTCTTGTGTAGCGGTGTTCAGAGTGCAGATTAGCATCTTGTCACCTGAATGTAAGCCCCGTTGGGGTTTGCTTGGGCTGCTGGCAGCATTGTCATTAATAACATGGAGCCTTCTTCTTCTTTTTTTTTTTTAAACCAGTGAACTGTTTTCAGTTCCCAAATCACCTGATAAGCCTTATTCTTTTGATGAACGACAAATAAAAACCAGTCCTCCATCCCATGGGGCTGCTAATCAAATAGTGTCTGTTTAAAGATAAAAGAAGGCCTATTGTATGTCTGGCTTATAAGAACATAGGCAGTTGTAATTGAACAACAAAATCATGATACTGTGCTTTTATCTGGGCCGAAGCTGACCTGGCCATCCTCCTGGTTTGCCATTCTTCCCCACGCCATGGGATGGGAGTGGAAATATGAGCTGGAGCATTGCTTTTCTGTGCAGCTTGTGAGCCTTCTCAGCTCCTCTCCTTCGCAGAGAGAAAAACATTCTGAGCGTGGGTTGTCAGGTGGGCTGCTGTGCTGTCTATTTCATTGCTTTGAGGAGCTTCTGAGACTTGCCCCTTTCTTTCCGCTTCTGTCGTCCCCCTCTATACCAGTGGTTCTCAACCTGTGGGTCGTGACCCCTTTGGCGGTTGAACGACCCTTTCACAGGGGTTGCCTAAGACCACCCTGCATATCAGCTATTTACATTACGATTCATAATAGCAGCAACATTACAGTTATGAAGTAGCAACGAAAATAATTCTATGGTTGGGTCACAACATGAGGAACTGTATTTAAAGGGCCAGGAGATTGAGAACCACTGCTCTATACCCTAGTGATCCCTTTGGAAAAGCTGAGGGAAGAAAACAGGGTTTGGTGACCAATGGAAACCTCCAGGTAGAAAAATGTCGTCCATTTTAAATTCTAACATTTCAAAAAGTTAATTGGCAAATTGGATGCTTTGCTTTTCCTTTTGCGGAGGTCAGTGCTGGCCTGCTTTCTGTGCTTTGGATGAAGCAGAAAAGTGTTGGGTTGACATGATCTGAAAATTGTGGCCGTTGTGAACATAACCTCCCAGCAGGTGGGTGAGGTCTCACCGGCATCCTTTTTGGTGCCATAGTAGGATCAGTAAGAGGTTTATGCTAGTTCCAGCCACGGCCGGAGCTGCAAGGGATCTCCCTCTGCAAGGATCTGCAGCGTGGCAGATTCCAGAGCGGTGCTTCTGTGAGTTAGGAAACATGGTTGTTATTCTGAGCAAGTCGGCAGTGTAGAAGCTGGGTAGACTCAGCTCTGCGGGATCCTGGCTACAGCAGGAGCATTGGAGTTACATTTCATTGGATTGCTCCTCTGCAGAGCTTTAGGTGTCCCTGTGTTTGGCAGCCTACTGTTTCCTGCTGGATTTTGTTCTAGGTCTTCCCCCGAGGAGAAGATGGCTGTTCAGAGGAATGCTTATTGAGTGGGAATGTGGGAGCCTGTCAGCCAAGCATGAGCTCAAGTACTTCCCTTTCCTTGCAGCTGGAGTCGATTATGTTTTTAGCTGCCACTGTTAATGAGTCCCGAGCAGCATCTGTGGAGAGCGGGGTTGGCACTTCCAGGGCGGTCTGCCACCTCGCCATCAGTGGCTGCACAGTGGGCCCAGGGTGTAGAGCCCACAGAACTGAATGTTGGGTGGGTGCTTCTTTGAGACTCTTTTTGAGGAAAAATGGGAAATGATGGAATTTGACACTGAATGACTTGCCAGTTACCATTTATATCACGCTTTTTGTGTTCTTGTTGCTTTTGTTTTCATCAGAAGGTCTTCTGGCAGTAAACAGGTTTGGTTGAAGGTGAAGTAGAGTTCTCTCTGAATTTTAAAGGCTCCTCCTATACTCATTCATTTTTTGGGGGTGACTTCGGAAGCTGTGACTTTGGAACAGATGACAGGAAGTCCTTCTACTCAAGTTATTTCATTCATTTTGTAAATCTTTTCTCTGTGTTGGGTGGGAATAAATGTATTCCCTTCAGTGCAGGCTGTCCCAGAAGACATTTTCCTTTTAAATACAGTGATCTAAGCAATCAGGTTATTACTACAGATTACTCTCCATGTTGTATTAAACACACACACGCACATGTAAAATGCAAGCTCTTTGGAATTTCTTCAGGAATCCATGGTCTGGATCACTCCTTTTGCATTGTAACCCGATGTACGATCTTTCCCTCTACATGTTAGGACGCATTTCTTCAAGTGGTTTGACTTTATGTTCTGGATTTGATTGATCATTTCTTTCAGATCAGTTCAACGAGAGAGCTAAAACCGTCAAGGAAAGGACCAACCCCTCTGCATCTGCGGTGCTCCCTGAAGCTCAGCATAGCACCGTGTGTGGTAGATACTCCTTCGGTTATGTGGCGTGCCTCTCCTTTGGCTGTGTAATCAAGTGCCACAAGCCAGCTGGTAACTAAAAAAGAGAGACAGTCATTCTCTCTCATCTTCAGACCAGAAATCAGGGTGTCAGCAGGAGCGTGCTCCATCCAGGGGCCCTGGGAAGAATCTGTCCTTGGCCTCTTCTAGCTTCTGCTGGCTGCCAGCATTCCTTGGTGTCCTTGGCTCCAGTCTCTGCCTCTGTCTTCATATGACCTTCTCTGTGTGTCAAACCTCTTTATGCCTCCCCTGTGGTGGCTGTTAGGACTCACCTGGATAACCCAGGATAATTTCCTCATCTCAAAACCCTTAATTTACTCACACCTGCAAAGACCCTTTTTCCAGATACTGGCCCTGGCACATCTTTGGGAGCCGTGATCAAGCCTACTGTACCCATGGTTTCTGCATATCCTTGTGGCCAGTCACTGGATCTTCATCTAAAGCACAAAACTGCAGGGATATTTGCTTCTGTTTTATTTTTGGTGGCTGTTTACTTCAAGTCACTTCTGTTTTTTAATACCCTCTTATTTTTATTCTTTTGTCTTTAGGATATCAAATTATTTGCATGCAAATGGCTTTCACTGCAGTGAGAATGGCTTTGGTCTTGGCAGTCCGTCATTCATCATGAGTTTCACAGGCTGTTTGGGACTGAGGGCAAAGCATTATAGCTGAAACGAATGAAAAGCTGGGGATGGTGTCCACAGCAGGGCTTTTGTGCATATATAAGTTAGAGGACATCACAGTCTTGTCATTAACAATATGTGTAATTTCCCCATAATCTCAGTTTGGAGCATTTTATTCTCTAAGATTCACTCCTTTTTTTTTTAAATAATTCATTTCCTTTAGAATACCCAATTCCATAATTCTTCAACTCTACTGGGACCTACAAGCCCTATTGCTACCACCTCTTCACTTAACCTCACTCACCTTCTTTCGCTCCGTGGCCAGCTTAAAATGCCTCGGCCAACCATTATCCACTCCCTCAATTTCTTCCTTCTGTTCTCTTTGGTGTCCTCACTTGGCTAGACCTTAACCAGAGTTAATCCCATCTTGCCAACTGAATGAGTTAATCCCATCTCGCTCATAATTCATGATCAGTGTCCTTAGATGGGCCATTATACTGCTCAGCAACCATACTACATTCTCCTAGTGCGTGCACTCTCTCTCTTCAAGGAATGTTTTCTTTCTATTCTCTGATCAAAACTCCCAGTCACAACTTCCTACTTGAGAAAATAAAAGCGATCAGATATCTGCACCTAGTTCACAGACTTGACTTTTCTCCAGTTATGATGAGTAAACCATCCACTCCCCCCCCAAAAGGCCAATCTTTCCACTTGGTGTCCCAGATCTCATCCCCAGTTGCCTTTTCAAGGTTATTGCTGTAGTAATTCCTTCCTCCTTTTTTGTGTCCTCTTTCTCCCTTCCTTCCTCACCTTGCATACTGAACTTTTGCCATCAGCCCACAAACATACTCTTATCTCTGCTATCATAAAAGCTTTCCCTTGATACCACTTGCCCCTTCATTTATCACTCCAGCTTCCAACTCTCTTATCCATTGAAACTCTTTGAAAGTGTTTCCTATATTTGCTTTAATTTCTCTTGAATACAGTATAGTCAAGCTTTCACACCATTGCTCCTCTGACATCAGGGCCATCGAGTCACCTTCATAATACCAGATCCAATGGGCAGTTCTCAGTCCTCATTTGACTTGACTTGTTAACACAAATGGCCATTCCCTCTTTTTGTAACATCTTCTGTCGCTTGGCCTCCAGAATACCACACTCTCCTCTTCCTCCTGCATTGCAGGCGGCTCTTCTACTGTCTCCCCTGCTCCTCAAGGATCAGTTCTTGGACTCTGGTTTTCTCCACACTCAGTCCTTGCTAATCTCACTCAGTATCATGTTTTAAGTACTAATTAGACTCTGATGTCAGATTTGTATCTACAGCTTAGAACTTTCCTAAACTCTTAAGTTCACAGATTTACCTCTTCACTAGAATTCCTATGTGAATATTTAATAGGCATCTAAATCAAAACATATAAAACTGACTTCTTGGCCCCCCCCCAACCCAAACAAAAGCAAACCATGCTGATTCTCCTGTAGTTATCCCCCATCTCATTGAAAGGCAACACTTTCTCCCTTTGCTCAGGCCAAAAGCATTGGGGTTGTTCTTGATTCCTTTATTTCTCTCACACCTTGCACCTAATTCACTAGCAATGCTCTGAGCTCCTCCATCTATAGGTGCAGAAGAAAGTCCCTTCTTATATCTTCAATGTCACCATCTTGGTTCAAATGACCTTCCCCTTGTCTGGATTATTGGAAAAGTGCTATCTATTGGTTTCAGCCTCTGCTATTATCTACCTCAGTCTCTGCTCTGTACAACATCCTGGTGATCCTATTAACCTAGGTCAGGTCATGGTATTCCTCTACTTAATAACCTCCCATGCTCTCATCATTCACTCCTTTTCATTTCAGAGGAAAAGCTACAGCTTTAACATGGCTTATACTGCCCTGTAACTCTGGCCACCTCGCTGATCCTCTCCCCTCCGGTCTCCCCCTCACTGTGCTCCAGCCACATCAGCTTTCACGCTGTTTCTTGAACATGCCTGGCATGCCCCACCTCAAGGTTTTGTATTTAGTTCTTTACAAAAACACAACAAAATAAAAATGATGTCTTTATTTATGCTCCTTTCCACTCCTCCAATTTGGGGACAAATATGCATGTGGAAGTAGTTTGTCTAAGCATAGGTTTCTTGCTGTTTGCTGAATAAAATCTAATTTTGTGTGAAATGCATCCTATGTAATAAAAGCCTAATATGCTAAGTGTCCAGCCATCTGGTTGGCCGTTCAACCAATCAAAGCGTAATATGCTAATGATATGCTAAGGCCGCTCAACTGCTTGCTATGACGTGCACTGACCACCAGGGGGCAGACGCTCCAATAGGTAGGTTAGCTTGCTACTGGAGTCTGGCTGATTGGGACTGAACAAGACTTGCCGGACATGCCTCAGAGCCCTCCTCCAGTCCCTCCCCGGCTGGCCAACCTCCCGCGTCCCTCCCCGGCCCTAATCGTGCACCAGTGGTGTCCCTCGGCCTGCCCCGCACCCTCTCGCATCCGGAACCCCTTGGGGGATGTTGGAGAGCTGGTTTCAGCCCGATCCAGGCCGGGACCCCACTGGTGCACGAATTCATGCACTGGGCCTCTAGTTTACATAAAAAGAACCTTGAGCTTTATGTTACTTTACAGACTTGTTATCTCTCACTATTGCAATTCCACAAATTAGTTGAAATCCTCATTGTTTTATGAATTTTTTTAAACCACTGTGACTCATTTTTATGATTCTTTTATCTCTGAACTATTGCAATTCCACAAATTAGTTGAAATCCTCATTGCCTTATGCATTTTTTTTAAACCACTGTGACTCATTTTTATGATTTTTTAATCTCTAATGTAGTTCACTCACATTGCACTATAGACTTAGAGGATTGAATATCTAACATTAGTAGACATTCACAGACTTGCCATGGTTATGACAAGTCTTCTCTCATCCAGGGCCTATGAGGGAAAGAACACAGGCTGGATGCTGGCTCAACCACATGACTGGCGGTGAGACCTCAGGCAAACCTCATCTGCTCTGTGGCCTTTGTTTCCATCTGAAAAGGGAAGGATGTGGAACCAGTTACTCTCTGAGGTCCTTTTTTAGCCCTAGCAATCTGGGAATGTAGACAGGGGCAGCACTCAGGCCATAAATACCTGTTAGATTGTATCGAGGTCTTTCCCTTTTCTTACATGTTTTTTTTTTTTTGCCAGCTTTCATGTTAAAATTTTCCACCAAACAGCTCTACCAGAGGCAGAGGACTCCCAGAAGGTACCACCCCTGCTGACTGCCAAATATCTCCCCAGTTTAGCCACTGCCTGCATGGATGGACTTTCGCTAGAAGTTGGCCAGTGTTAGTCCCCTTCCACAAATAAACTTTAAAGTACTCCCTTGAAGAGTGAGGAGCTGCCAGTGGTACTGGCAGTGAGATTTATAATTATGTTTTGATGCTTTCCATGTGACTTTTGGTCTGAGGGCTTGCGTTTGGTTGGGTGGTACTGACAGATTTCCCATGGACATGCTGTGCACCTGCTGGCTGTGCAGGGAGCAGGGTGGTAGGGTAGCTCCTTGCTCCTCAGGCCCTCTGTGAGCCTCTGTCCTTGGCTTTTGCTGTCTCTGTGGCTGTAACCTTTGCCAGCCTGCCTTCCGCTGTGCCTCCTGCATGGCTGCTGCCGAGGAAAGCCTGGCACTACTCAGCTTAGACATGCCGAGTCCTGCTGCTGCAGATGATGAGGAAGGATAACCACACAAACACATTGCTGTGGGCTAGGCTCTAGGTTGGGTTTATCTTTAAACCTCACAAGAGCCCTTCCAAGGAGCCTTTATTCCATGTTAGGAATTGATGAAAGTGACCTAGGTGTTAATTAGCAACCTGTAAAGAGCTGCGATGAATTTGAACGCAGACCTTTTTGACTTCACAGCTCTCTCTGCTGCTCAGAACTGTCTTAGATATAGCTAGTGCTACTCTGAGGTCCTGTAGGGTTAAGTAGGTTTGGATGGCTTGATGAGGAACACAGATCTTCAATCTGTATCATTGTTTTATCGAAAAAGATGAATTCCTATTTTTAAACAAACTTAAAAACCTTGGTAATAGTAACCCTCTGTAGATTTCAGGGCTTGGTTTCATTGTTGATTTAAGTGCCATTTTTGATATCTACTTGGGTCTCCCCTCTGCTAAAAAGATGAAGACAACTGAGGTTTGTTGAGAATTGGCCTACGGTATGTATGTTTTCTTATCTTACAATAAAATATAAAAACATACCTCTACTAACAAAATCACACAACTAGAAATTAGGAAAAAGGAAGACTCTAATGCTTTCTCTTAAAACATGCATCTTGAGGTTTGAATAAAAAAATGATAGTGTTTTATAGTTTAAACACAGTTTAATTGTGACATGGTGCACCTGCTTGCTTTTAAGAAGAGAAGTCATAGAAGTTTAAGGAGGAGGGAAAGTGACGTGGACACCCAATAACTCTTCAGTGATATCCTGATGAGTTAAGCATAAATGAATCAGAAACAGATGGATTTTCTTTTCTCTTAAAATACACATGGGTTTAAAAACCAAGGGAAACTATGCCTGGGGAAAAATGTTTTTTGTTAAAGCCCAAATGTTTGAATTATAATTTGAGATTTTCATAGGATCCAGCTAGTAGTTGTGTGCACTCATCTCTAATTTAGATGGGTGTGTGCATAAGTCGAGCATTTAAACTCTTCTGTGGGGCTGCTGTCAGGGAGGCATAACAGTCCTGTAAAATGACATCAGGCACAAGGGCCTTATGTGCAAACTCGTTTCACATGGCTTCTTGGGTATTGAGTAACATGAATTTCATGTAATTTGATTCTTGAAAATTTCATAAGGTTTACCTCAATCTTTATGTGAAAGTGGAAACAGTTTCAAAGGGATACCTCCAGGTGCTGTGCCGGGCATCTTTACTCTCTCCCCTTCTGCCAAGGGTGGAGTGTCATCTCCATGACCTTGTGTTTAACTGGTTCTCCTTCAGTTTCTTTGGTCATTGTTCCAGGTTTAGTTGGAGTCGGGATTCCCTATAATTTGTTCCACTAGCTGCAGGTGTTCCTGTGAACTTTGACTTAACTTTGACTTTCCTGTAAACTGGAAAATTGCAGTAAGGCGTCAGTTGGATATTGGGAAAACCCCCTTGCCACACAAAAGCTGAGTGAGGACTAGAAGAGATTGCCTGTCCTCCTCCTCTGATAAGATCCTTTCTTGTTGACTGGCTCCACTTGCTGTGCTGTTTTGAGGAACTGTAGGAATGGTGACCTTTTGAGAGCACATTTTTAAAATTATGAAGCCTTTAACTCCAATGGGCACATCCATTGCTTTCCAAGATGTCTTCCTGGGTTTCTTAACCTGGACATGGAGAAGACCCATTCATGTGGCAAATTATTAAACATCTTCTCTGCCTAATGTCTCAACCCCTGCTAGGAAGGAAAATATCCTTCTTTATGCTTATGCTCGCTCCACACTGAACTTGCAAATCTTTCCTTTTTCCCCCTCACAAATATCCATCAGTTTCCACTTTTACTCTCCATTTGTAGAGCTTGGTACCTTCTGTATATGGATTAGTAATCTGGTTTCACAAAGACTGCTTGGCTTTCCTTCAATCTCTAGAAAAGTCTACGTCTCCAAACCATTTTTATTTTGTTTCTTAATTGGTTCCTTCCTTTTTCTGGTGAACTTTTTTTTTTCTTCAGCATAAACATGATTATCACTTAACATTGTAAAGCCTTTTTTCATTAGATTTTTACGAACAACTATAATCTCCATTTGGTTTCCAGTTAGTTTTTTGGTTCTAATTAAACTAGTCACTTCTTGGGTACCCTTTATTTCGTTGCTTACTCTGATTTCTGTTCTATGCTAACTCCAATGTCAAGCATACTAATTTTTTAACCTCATTATGTTTTCATCTCATTCAGAAATCTTCAAGATTCTCTTGAAAGAATAATGTATACTTGACTAGTAACAATGACTTATGACTGTTGATTTATAAAATTCCACCTCAAAGGAAGCTTTAGCTTATTTAATGAAAGCATGATTATACTGTTCAAAAGGAATCTCGCTGGAATTTCTATTTTTTCACTTGGTGTTTGATGTTCTGCATCATTCATTCATTTACTTACTTAGAGCACATATATTGGACACACCATATTCTCCTACTATATTAAGTACTGGGGATAAAAATATGAATAATATATCATCTTGCCCTTGGAAAGTACATAATCAGAGGAAGATAGACACATATAAATCTATAAATTATATTGCAGTAGACTATATCTGCTATGATGAATGTGAAATAGGAATTTTTAGGGGTGAAAAAAGGCAGATTTAAAGAATTTTTAAAATGAAGGGGGTCCATGGAAGAAACACTGGGCTACAGAGCTATAAAGGTTACATTTCCATAAGACAAGGAAGCAGGGAGCCAGCAGAAGTTACATTTCCATGAGACAAGGGAACTGGGAGTAGCCAAAGGTCTATATTTACAAAATAAAGGAGCTCACATGTCGTGAGGTTTTACCTTTGAACTCAGGAGTTGCTATAGTGACCAAATCAAAGGGGAATAGTGACCAATCAGAAGGGATATTGAGGCACTAAAACTGCAGCCTTTATAAATGGGGTGGAGGGTGGCGGGTAAGGAGGTAGAGGGAAAGGAACTCGGTGGGACTTTTTCTCCCCTCCCCACATGGGAGTCTGTACTTGTTCTTCAATAAATTTCCACCTTTGCTATACCATCTTCTGTCTGTGGATTCATTCTTCGACTCTGGCAGACAAAGAATCCAGGGAAGCCATCCTGCCCAGCGGAACACCTCGTGTACCACTCCAAAAAATCTCATGCCAAATGTTTTGAGCCCTGTGGGTACATGGAGGAGGGAGTAATAAAGTTGACTGAGGTAGGGGAGGGTGTCAGCGAGAAAGTGACAATGGACTTGAGTCATTTTGGCTGAGTAGAGGAATGGGGAGAACCCCAGGGTTTTGGTAGAGAATAGCATTATAGAGGCATGGAAGTATGAAAAAGAAGGGTATGTTGGGGTTGCGGGGAAAGCATGAAATAATAAGTGTGACTAAAATGTAGAGTGTGGTAGGACCAAGAACAGGACATAAGCCGGGTGGTAGGTTAGACTAGAAAACTCTTTAAACCTTGATAAGGAGTTTAATGTTAGACCAGAGTTATTGGGGTTTGTTTTAGCATAATGAAGTGATCTAAATTGTTTTTAAGATTGTAATCCCTATACCATCTGGAAGATGGATTTGAGAAGACAAAAGACTCCAACTGGGGAGATGAGTTGGCATAAGTATTCCAAAGAACTGGATGACAGCTAATGAGGGCTTGAGCAGTAGGCTGTAAATGACAGATTTCTTGCAATAGGATTTGGTAGCAAATTGAATTCAGCAGCCAAGTAGAGAGGGAGAAGCAGCTGATGAGCTGATGGCTGTAAGAGATACATGGCTTATGTAGATTGCCCACAATTTACTGAGAAAGGAGTACAGAAAGAAGGGGGGGGGGGGGGGGGGGGGTAGATGAAGAGTTTAGTTGTTTACTTGTGAAATTGGAATTTGCTGGGGGGCATCCAAGTAAAGCTGCCTGGTAGGCATTTGGGAATGCAGGGTGGGCCTGCCAAAGAGGGAGTTTGCATTAGAAATAGCAACCTGTCATGTCCTTTGACTTCCATGATCTGAACAATGGCACTTTTCATATACATTTAAAGTTCTAAGGACAGTACTGCTTATGCCTACATTGCTCTTTTTTTTCTCTTGGCAATTTTTAAATTTTCTTGATAAATAATTCCATTAACATCTCTCTGTGGCTCCAGATTTTGATGCTGATTTTTTAAAAATAAGAGTTGTTATTTTTGGTGCCAATTTCAGACCCTTCGGAAAGATAACAGTTTCATTTCTTTATGCCAATTTGAAGCTGTAGATCTTCGGCCAACCATGTTATTTTCTGTATCAGAAAAGGGAGAAGCCAAACATATTTTTCTTGGTCTACACATTTCAGACAGGTGATTTCCCGGCTGTTGATTCTTGGAAAGCTTTCTATTGTTTTCCTTATCTCATTAAGCAAGATGGAAACTCTCAATGTCTGTAATTTTCAATTTGTAGTTACAGAAATTCATGATTTGGTTGCCAACCAAAGCAGCTGGTAATTTACTGGTAGTTAGGCAGGATGCTTTAAAAGGCTTCAGGCATTAATCTAGTTTTTGAATACTTGTAACTTATTCCCTAATTGAGGAGACCACTTTTTATGCAATTTCAATATAGAATCTGTAAATTTTCTTAGTTGATGCAATCTCAAAAATTTGTCACATCAGCGGGGAGAATATCCTGTATCAAACATATGCCAGACCTCATTTTTCAAAGAGCCTGAGCTTTGAGTGTAGAATCAGGGGTGATAGTAAATACTTAATAACTAGTATAGTAATATGTACTACATGTAAGTATGTAAATGTTTGTTTCTTTATTAAAAACTATTATATGTTTCCACCCACCTATGTAAGGTATATAATAGGCAAATTAATAGAGACAGAAAGTAGAACAGAAGTTACCAGGAGGCTGGAAGAAATGAAGAGTTATTGTTGAAAGGAAGAGTATTGCTGACAACATTGTTTTTACCAGGATGGTATGATCTACCAAATCTGTTTGTATTTACAAATGCTTTTATCTTCCATAATGAACTTTTAAACTAGATTTGCAATAGCAATCACACTGTTGTCAGCTGTTTCACAGAAGAGAGTCAACTTCCCAAAGCTTTACTTTTTCCCAGGAAGTGTGTGAGGAATCAGGTGATCATTAGCATCTGCTCTCTTCAAAGCATCTGATGACCGTGATCCTTCAACTGTTTGTAGTCATGTCCATAGCAATTGGGGCATGTGATTGTGCTAATTATTGGTAATTCTCTCTACAAGGTCAGTATAATTACCCCATTTTACCTGGGAGGAAACAGGCTCAGGTAGATTACGCATCTTATTTGGGATCATCTAGCTACTTAGAAACATCTGTATGATTGCAGACTTTTAATCCACTATAAATCACTGCCATTCTAGTATCTGGCATCCTTAAGTATAAAATGAAGGTACGATGTTCAAGATGTTTACAGTGAGATAGATGTTTCATTTCTTTTTCCCAAGGAAAATTCCGTTATTTCAGCACAGTCTACTGACCAGTCTATTGTTTCTCTCCCATTTATGATGCCTTCTCTCTCATACCCAAGTTCTCATACAAGTATAGGATTGTGTCTGGGCTTTCTGTTCTGCTGCATTGATCTTTTTGAATGATCCCCTATAGGTACAACCATGCTTTAATTACTACAATTCAATGTGCAATAATGTACAGGTCTTGTTACTTGGAAACAGTTTTCATCCTCAGTCCTCCGCTTCTCCTTCCTCCTTTTTTCTTTCCAATGTCTTAGTTATATTCAGATCTTGACGTTTTCAATTGAATTTTATTATAAATTTGTCAATTTCCATAAATTGTTTTGATTGGAATTGCACTGACCATTTACATTAATTTGGTTAGGAATGACATCTTTATTATATTACAGCTTTCCATTCTTGAAGATGCTATATTTCCCACTTTCTCATAAGGTCTTCTAGACTCTTCAATATAGATTTATAATTTTCTCCAGAGGCTCTTGTATATCTTTAATTGTATTTCTGCCTAAATGCTTTATTAATACTTTTTGTTGTTTGAGATGGGGCATTTTTTCCCTTATATTTTCTAATGAGTTGTTATGAATGTGAAGGAGTGTTATTAGTTAGTATGGAAGAATGTTATGTATTTTATTACTTTTGTATCAGATTATGTTACTCTTTGTGCAAAGTCTCTCACAGGCTTTCTATCTGACTTAGTGTAACATCCAAGGTCATTACGATGATCTGTACAGCCCTACTATGATCTGGTCTCATGACCTTGTTCTGGGTTTATCTCCTACTCTGGGAATGCTTACTTCTGCTGGAAAATAACTGGGTCTCAGGTGAGGTAGCTTGAATGGCTGGAGATGGTTGGATTGCTGGAAAGAGCCATATATCTGGCTGTTGGTTGGGTTCCTTGCTTCATTTCCACATCACATCTATATTTACTATGGCTTCTTCAGTCCCAGGTCTGGTGCCTGGGCTGAGATAGTTGGAATATCTGGGGCGAGTCAGGGGGGTCTCTCTCTCTCTCTCTCTCTCTCTCTCTCTCTCTCTCTCTCTCTCCCCTATCTCTGTCTCTCTTATCTCTCTCCAAGTGGTATCTTCATGTGCAAGCATGGGCTTCCCCACAGCGTGGCAGTCTCAGGTAGTAAGACTTACAAGGCAGCTGGCTTCCTCCACAGTAAGCATTCCAAACGATCCAGGTGGAAGCTGGTAGGCTTCCTTGGAGGCTGCAAACATTACCTCTGTTGATCGTGGAAGTCACTAAGACCATCTCAGATTCAAGGAATTGGGTGCCACCTCTCAATGGTGGACCAGCAAAGAATTTGCAGCTGTCTTTAATCTTTCTTGAATCTATATAAATTCTGATATATCAGAAGTTAGTTAATAGTAATGACATAAGAAGAGGGACTTAGGGGGATATTAGGGAGACTTATAATTCATTGTATATTTTCCAAAACTGTTTAATTTGGAGAAAAAAAAAACACCCCACATTGTTATATCTACGTGATGCGTGTTTTTAATTAAAAAAACAAAAACAAACAGCCCCAAACCTAGTTATTCTTAAAACGCTCAGGGGGCATAGCATTGTATGACTTGTAGAGGCATGGCCCTCAGTGTGTCCACGAAGCGCTTGCTCTCTTGCACAAATAAGGGAGTTAGAACCTGAGAACAGGGGAAGTAGAAGCCTAGGCGTTTAGAAAGGAAAAAAACTTAGTCACAGGTCTGTTTAGGGTTTTCACTTCAAATGGTAATCACTCTGTACAGGAAAGGTTCATATTTCCTCTAAACTTCCTGAATTCCCTCTCCTTCCACTCCAGCCATTTGGTGGTGCTGGCCCTGGAGTCTGTCAAGCCAAAGGTGAGAAGGTACTGGGCTGCTCTTGAACTCCTGCGGCCCCTTAGGAAGCGTAGCAGTGGCATCCAGGGGTTAGATGCCAAAGGATATGGCCTCAGTTAAAAATAATGAAGAATGGCCGTGTTTAATTTGGAGCAGTGGACAGAGCGTCAGCCTGCGGACTGAAAGGTCCCAGGTTCGATTCTGGTCAAGGGCATGTACCTTGGTTGTGAGCACAACCCTAGTAGGGGGTGTGCAGGAGGCAGCTGATCGATGTTTCTCTCTCATCGATGTTTCTAACTCTCTATCCCTCTCCCTTCCTCTCTGTAAAAAAAAAATTAAAAAAATAATAATGAAGAATGGGTAAACATACATATATACCTGTATATTTTATGTCTTATGTGTATGTTTCCTCATGTAGACAGAAAGTTATAAAAAGATTTAATCTGCCACCTTGCATATACATGCCATGGCTTTCTCAGAATAACACAGAAGTCGCCTCTCATGTGACAGTTAGCCCTGTTTCCTGTGGCCCTCCAGTCCTTGGCAACCTTTGAGGCTGTTTGCTCACCAAAGTGGCTCATTTCTTCTTGAGCCCTGGACTAGGACCAGCCAAAGTAAAGGAAGGCTTTCGCTTTCTTAATTTGCTTGGTTTGCTGAAGCATGAGTCTTTTGAAAAATACCAAATTTAGGATTGTGGTTATAATGTCTTGTGGGCTTCTAATTTTATGTTTATTTATTCAATTTTATTTTAGGAATTTTTCTAAAATTTTGAAGCTGTCAAAGGAGAAAATAACTTTAAACATATTTGCTGAAGTTCTTACAAATGACAACCAAACACCATGGACAATCTAAATATTTTATTTTTTAATTCAAATATGCAGCTATACATGAGACTAATATTGCATAAATCAAATATTATATTGAACAGAAATGTACATTTTTCATGAATATATTTTACTAATAACCTATGTATAAAAAAACAGTGAACACTCAATTCTGATCTTGCTTGTTTGACTGAACTTCTTGCTACAATTTATACTGATGGTAATATTATAGGTCATTGGTAGTATTGCTAGAGTTGGCAATATTGTTAGCATTGTGCTCTTCTTTTGATATACAACAATTAGTAACTCTAATGAGTTTTATGTGACTTAAGCAAATAAAATACTTGAAGATTGCAAAGAAAATTTCAAACGTATGATGGGAACTACTGATGACGGTAAGTTTCAGTAGGCTTAGATGCAGGCAGGCCTTTGTGTCTGCAGCCTGACTCCGTTTCCCTGACCCCTTCCTGCATTTGGACTGTGGAAAATCTCTGTAGTGCCATAATGAGCTGTTGTCCTTCCCTTGGCTCGAACATGAAAGTTAAAAAACTGAATTCACTGCTTTTCTTTTTATCATTCACCTACAATAATTAAAATCATCCTACTTTAGTCCCCTTAATTGATACCAGTTACATGCATAACTATCAGATGATCTAGAACCTATATTTTATTTTCATGAAAATGAAAACAAAGAAAAATGCTCCCGTGTTCTCAAGAAAGCCAGTATTAGAAAGATTGGTTTAAATTCATAGATCAAATGTGAGTGTGTGTGTATGTATATATATGTATATTTCAACATATAAACAGTACACACATATATTTAAACATATAACAATAAATGAAATGTTACAGAGGAGCTCGCACACACACCCTCAGTTTAAGAAGTGCTGGGAGCATAGAGTAGCACACTGTACTAGTAATCTCCTTAGAAGGGTGTCCTTACCCGCCTTCTGCCTTCCGGATACTGCTGTTGCTTCTTTCTTTAACCCCATCCTTGTTATGATTGCTGATCCCTGTGCCTTAGACACTAATGGACTCTGATCGATAATACCACCAGGGCAAGACTGCCACCATCGTCCTTACAGCTTTGGGGCTTCTGACTTCTCCATCCTCAAGCTTTCTCAGCAGTTCACTGCTCCCGCTGCTGCTCTCTTGCCAACCTGATTTTTGCCTCTCTTAAGGTCAGTCTCCAAGGGAGGGAAGCAGTCACGCAGATGTGGCCTTGGTTCCCCACTGTAGTGGGTTGAATAGTGTTCCCATAAATTCATGTCCACCTAGACTCTAAGCATGGGGCCTTATTTTGGATGAGATCATACTGAACTAGGGTGGGTCCTAAATCCAATGACTGGTGTCCTTAGAGGACACAAGAGACACAGAGAGGATGGCCCTGAGGAAAGAGGCAGAGATCGGAGCGATGCAGTTACAAGCCAAGGGACAGAAGGTAGGAAGGGACAAGGAGGGATCCTCCCCAACATCCTTCAGAGGGAGTGTGGCCTGCCAACACCCTGATTTCAGACTTCTAGCCTCCAAGACTGTGAGAGGATACATTCCTGTTGTTTTAAGCCTCCCAGTTTGCAGTAATTATGGCAGCTTGAGGAAACTGGTATATACCCACCTACCAAACTATGTTGATGTCTCACTTTTCTCCCGCTGCTTTGTTTTCTAATCCTCCTTACAACTGTCTCTTCTTTCATTCTTCCTTTTTGTCTCAAGTCCTTTCTCCTCTTTCCATTCAAATCTGCTATTTAAGAAGGCACGAGTAAGATTTCAATATAGAGGGAAAACCATCTTTTCAAACAAAACCCCCTTCCTAGTTCCTATTAACGACAGGGTAGACAATAGGGCCACAGTAAATGGTGTTAGATTTGTTTTTCCACTAGACATTCAGATGAGATAATAGGGAAAAGAAGCAACTTGTAGAAACATTCCCTCCTTCTTGGGAAGTACTTAGCAGTCTTGTTTTCCAAAAGCTCAAGTTTTGTGAGCAAGTTTATCGCATTAATTTTTGTTACAGGAAGATTACTTTAGCTGATGTTTTGCTTCCAAGTAAAATTTGTGGAGTGCTAACAGTGTCTTAGGCTGGATCCTGAGCCAAAATGATTTGCTTATCCCTAGATGAAGAATGGCTCATTAATTGGGCATTGGACAAAATGTTCTTTCCTTCTATTTGTCCTTAATTGCATTAATTAGCTGCAATTTCTGTGGCATTGTATGCCTGGTGCGTAACACATTCCAGAGCAGTTCAAGTAAGGTGATTGAGGAATTGGATTTGTGTATCCAAACCAAAAGCCAAAAACTAAACCCAAACCCACATTTCTGCCATGCCAATGAAGGCAAGAAGGACAATTACATTTAAGAACGTATGAGATCTTGCCTGCTATAAACAGTGTGTACTATTATAGAAAGATAACCCTATTAAGTTCCATAAGAAATTTGGGTTTGTCATGATTCCAGGCAGTAGTTGAGAAGGAAAAAAATCCATATCCGTTTGGTATTAATACTGTCATATTTTAAATCAGGGCTAAACAAAATTCTGACTAGGCAGAAATTTAATGTTTTTATTTTTATTTTATCAGGACCCTAAAAGTATTGAGTTGAGTACTTTACAAATACTTCAAATTTTAGAGACTAAAATTCTGACTAGGCAGAAATTTAATGTTTTTATTTTATCAGGACCATAAAAGTATTGAGTTGAGTACTTTATAAATACTTCAAATTTTAGAGACGTTCTAAAAAAAAATCCCTTTAAAATTATTCTGAGGTTTTCTGTCTGTGGGAATAGTAACTTAAAATAATTCTTACTATAGTGCATTATAACATTCAAGTGCTAACAAAAATTGTATGCATAGTTTAAAATGTGAAAAATAAACTTGAAAGGGTTTCTAAATATCTTGAATCTATTTAAGTTGTCAAGGAAGGTAAAGGAAGAGTTAAATTTGTGTCTAGGATTTTGCCAAACAACATTCGATTTTTAGTTATATGACTAATGTTATTTTTCATTTATATGATTTAATGTCATACTTTTTCTCATCTTCTACTTCAAGGTTTGCTACTTTTGGCTTTTCTGTATGATTATTTAATGAATATTGTAGAAATAGATGAAGTGGTTTCCTCTCTTTCCCTACCCACACCTTCACTGAGTATTTGAACTATAGCACAGTCATGGTTATATTTTAAGCTGACATGTTCTTCTTTTTTATTTTTCTTCTTTCTTCTACCCTGACCCCTGCATCTAGAGTTTGACTTTCTCAGTTTGATTTCCCAAGTCCAACCTAACTAGTCCTTGAAATGGGTCTTTATGACTCTGCTAACAATGGTTTGGACACTGCTTACACTGCATGTCTAACACAGGAGTCACTAAGAGAAAGAGTAGTGTGCTTGTTAGGATTAATTTCACTGGTGACAGAGAACCCAAAGTTACAGAGCAGTAAACAAGATGTAAAAATGCATTTCTCTTTCTCATCAAACACCGATGGTCCAGGCTGATTTCTGGCTTCATGATTCTTTCTTGATTTCCCTTGTATTGGCTTCAACACACAATCTTTTGGTCCAACAAGGCTGCTCTAGCTGTGCTCTCATGGCCGCATTCCAACCAGCAAGAAGGGACAAAGGCACCTCCCCTGAAGGAACTTGCTAGAAGCTGTATGTGTCATCTCTGTTTGCATCCTATTGGGTAAATCCTAGTCACAGGAATACATCTAGCTTTGAGGGAGACTGGGAAATGTAGTCTTTACTCCAGGTAGCTATTTCCCCAGCTCATTGGAGTTCTATTACTGTGGAAGAAGGTGAGAAAGAAAACTAGAAAAATAGCTAGCAGTCTTGGTCACTGTTAGAGAAAGAGAAGTCAAGGTGCTTTAGAGAAGGGCTCAAACTCTGTCATTGCCTAACCTTGTAACCTTCAGTACGACACCCACTCTGGGTCTCAGTTCCTAATTATTATTTATTTTATAAACATTAATTGGTCTTTGCTTCCTGCACAGCACTGTGCTTAACAGGAAGTAGATAGGAAAGCACATAGAAAGTTGTTCTTTCCTTTCCTTCCCTGGGCTCATCTCAGATTTCTAAAAATCTCCCCGGAGATGCATCACTACCTCCACCTGTACTTTATAGACTTCCTTTGCATTTTCACAGAGCCCTTCATTTCCATCCTATATCAGGAGCTTGCACAGTGTCTGGCATGTAGGAAATGCTCAGTGAATGGTAGTTATATCAGGTATATGGACTGTTCATCCCTTTTCCATTCCTGTTCCTAAATTATCATGATTCTGGTTAACTTGTAGAAATCTTTACTAAGTTATATCATTTTAGAAATAAATATTTCAACCAGACTAGAAAACAGTGTTAAAGTACACCTTAAATCATCTAGTTTTCCTGTGTGTATTTTCGGCAACTTAGCATAATGCATCAAAAGTGACTTTGGAATCCTGTGGTCCCAGCTATGTCCTTGGGCTCTGCCAATTTCTCACTAAGTGAACTTGGACTTATTTTCAATTTCCCTGAGTCTCTGTATTTTCATCTTTCTAGTGGGTATAATAATGACTTTTCATGGATGTTGTAACTACTTACAGGAAGATAATAAAGGATGGCGATGACCTGCACTTGCTATTTTATTCTTTTGTTTCAGCAGCTTTTAAACGATTGCTTTAAGTCTGCTTATTTGGTTTCAGCTTTAGATACATTTTGAACTGGAGTGCCCTTTGCCACTGTGTGAAGTGCCAACCGTGAGAAGGAGCCTGCAGTGGGAACCCCCTCCAACGGCCTGTGACCCTTCGGAGGCCATTCGCATTTCTGCCCAGTCTAAGGGGGCTGCGGGGTGGAGCAGCATGGGTATGGTTACTTTGTTTCTAGACCAGTGATGGCGAACCTTTTGAGCTAGGCGTGTCAGCATTTTGAAAAACCCTAACTTAACTCTGGTGCCGTGTCACATATAGAAATTTTTTGATATTTGCAACCATAGTAAAACAAAGACTTATATTTCTGATATTTATTTTATATATTTAAATGCCATTTAACAAAGAAAAATCAACCAAAAAAATGAGTTCACGTGTCACCTCTGACACGCGTCATAGGTTTGCCATCACTGTTCTAGACCATCCTGAGAACCCCAAGAATTTGGGTTCCTTTCCAGCACTTCCTGGAGAAATTTAAAGTAAAATTCCCATGCTAATCTTAGAAACACAGCAACTCACTTTTATACAGGGTTTCATGTTTAGGGACAGGTTCCCTTGTAATGGGGAGATTGGTCATCTTTCCTATACAGATGACAAAAAGTGAGAGTTGTAGCAGTTAAGAGGTAGCCAGAGGTCACAAAACAGCCAGGGGCCAGAGCTGAGCATTGATCCAGGTGCACTAATTCCCAGTCCCACTTTATTAGGTGTGTCTTGATCTTCTGCCGGCAGACCAGGGTGGAAGCCAAAACCCAGGTGAGGTCTTAGCAGCCGTAGCTGTTACCTGAAGGGCTATCATGAGACCACACTCTGGGGGAGGGCAAGGAGAGCTTGACCCAGAAATGTAC
Organism: Myotis brandtii; assembly: GCF_000412655.1. Taxonomy (NCBI): domain Eukaryota; kingdom Metazoa; phylum Chordata; class Mammalia; order Chiroptera; family Vespertilionidae; genus Myotis; species Myotis brandtii. The sequence goes on along the minus strand of NW_005361458.1, from coordinate 1,049,130 downwards.
TCGTCACATGAATTTCCTTCGCTATGAGCATCACAGTGATACCTTCTGAATACTTCCCTGTCAGTCTTTTTATATTTTCATCTTTGCAGTCTTTTGCTCAATATCAAGTGTTATGATCTTTGTCTATGGAAATAAGCCCTGGTTAGCGTCAGTTTTGTGACATCTCCCATCTCTTTTAGTACTATGCTTTACCATATACTTCCAATGTTAAAGCAAAAATCTGGGACCTGCTTTATATGTGTGAAGAAAACCTCCCCTAGAACATCCTACCCTATATAATAAAAGGGTAATTGACCCTAATGGTGGAACTACCAGAACAACTGCTCGGCCAGTCACTATGAGGTGCACTGACCAACTCTCGGTCCCTCCCCCCAGCCAGCAGGCTCTTTTCGCTGGATGGGGAACGGGAAACTGGGGAAACTGGGGATGGGTAGCGGGGAACGAGGGCGGTGCCAGGCCAAGGCCCCTGCCCCGCCGGTCACCCCACACACAGAGGGCGACCAGCGGCAGGGGCGGGGCCAGTGAGTGGGCAGAACTGTTGACCTGTCGGTCCCTCCCCCCACCCCCGCCCGGCCTGAAGGCTCTGATTGCCAGATAGCCAGATACTGAATGAGAAACAAGGGGTGGGTGGTGGCGGGGGTGGTACCAGCTGCCAGCAGCTGGGGAAGATGGCCCTGATCACAGGCCAGGTCTAGGGACCGTACCCCGCACGAATTTCGTGCTCTGGGCCTCTAGTGTTATCATAGTCACTAATGGCTGTAATGGTGACACAGCAGAAAATGATGAGGTCTTGGCACAGTCCGTGCTTAAAGTTCAGAAGTTCGACTTCCAGGTCTGCCACCAATCCTTTGTGGAGGTTCCATTCATTAATTACACAGTTTCCCCCATGTGATATTTTTAAAAATTATGATTCTTAATAGGGTCGTATATTTTCAATTTTAAGTATATTCTTATCTTTTTTTTTTTTTAAGAAATATGTTTAGGTTTGTTTTTTTCCTTTGAAGACAACCTTGTACAGCATGTAATTTCATTGGCTCAACAGTGATGTCATACTGAAAGTACACAGTCTTGTAGCCAAATTTCCTGGTGAAGTAATTGTCAGTTGGTATTTCAGAACCCACATCAATTGAAACAATTTCTCATGATGTCACCCTGTGTCAGGGCAGGGGTCCAGGAGATAGGTTTTCCTCTGACCTTCAGGGCACAGAAACATGCAATTAGCTACCTTTTGGCAAAATATTCTTGGAAATAAGTAAATGATATTAAGAGACCCATTTGAATATTTCCATGAAAGTATTTTTTAGTTTTAAATTTAGAATGATATTTCCAATTTCTATCCAGCTTCCTTTTTGAAGCTGAATATTTTTTCCCTTTATTATAAAAAATTTCAGACATACAAGAAAGTACTGTGAAAACCCATAGACTTCTGCATAGATTCTCCAAATTTAACAGTTTGCTATTTCCTTTATCACAGATTTTATTCATCTATCCTCCTAGATAAATGGAGTTTTTAAACATCATTAAAAACTAAAGAAGCCTAGCTTTTATTTTAGACTGTAGAACTTTGGAAATTAAAAAAAATTGTGTTTTTTTAATTTACTGATTTTGAAAGAGAGGAAGAGAGAGAGAAATCACCAAATATGTTGTTCGACTTATTGATGCATTTGATCGAACCTGCAACCTTGGCATATTGGAATGATGCTCTAACCAACTGAGCTACCCAGCCAGGGCCCCTTTGGACATTTTAAGAGGAAAATTTGAGCATGTCTACAGGTTCTTCAAGAAGATACTTCATTAAAGAAAGAGCGATTTAAAGATAATTCTTGTTTAAGGAATAAAATATGGCAGCGGTATTGTTGAAATTGAGATTAAAAGGTGGAAAAAGTTCCATTATGAAAAATAATAGGGAACCAAACGAAATGAATGCATTTTTAGGAAGTCATAATATTCTGACTGTCTGCATGTTGTTGATTGTAAAGAGACAGACATTTAGTTTAGGAAGCCTGAGTTCTAATTGCCTCCCTCTTTTTAACAGGAGTCACCTCACTGTGGGAAACCAAGTAATCCAGATTGAGATCCAAGTTGAAGGACAGTAACTATCGTGGCCCTTTATCCCTCTGGTCTATCAGAATCCTTGTTAGTAGATCCCCTCAATTTTATTGCTGAAATCTTCCCAGGAATAACAGAAGTCTATACTCTATCTCCTTATTTTCCGATTTATGAGCCAAAATTTTAGGAAAGGATTCCTCAGTGATAGCTGGAATAGTCATGCTGGCTCGCGCTTTTCAATTCCCCTCAGTCATATTTAGCTGTGCCTTTGACATGCTAATAGATTTATGTCACACAAATTGTTTTCTTTTTTTAGTTTAGCGGAACATATAGCACACAAATTAAACAAACTTATACAAAGTGTGGTTTAAAACAATTGAAAAGGAAACTGAGAAAACATGTCCCGAGTTTGACTGCCTCGAACTTAGAAAATTGATCAAAAAGCCTTCAAGGTTAATTATTAGTGACACATTATGCATAGGAAAATAGTTCTTTCAGGGTAGTAAAAATATTTTGTTGGTCTCTTAACGTAACACCATATGCTCTGGGTGCCTTTAGTTAAAAACGGCTGTCTTGTTCATGAGATATGTCATCCCTATATCTTCCTTCCATAGATTTTTGCCTATTGACTTTAAAACTATTTACTGGAACCATATATTCTCCAGACTCTAAACACGATATTCCATATTGTATGATTCCATTTATATAAGATTCTTGAAATGACAAACTTATAGAGATGGAGGATAGATTAATAGTTGCCAGGGGTTGGGGAGAAGGAGAGAGGCAGGAGGTGGTATGGTTATAAAAGGACCACACAAGTGATCGTGTGCGGAGATGAAAGTTTCTTGGATCTTGACCCTAGTGGTGGATGCATGAACATACACATGTGACAGAATTGTATAGAACTAAATACACACAAATGAGTGTGCGGAGGTGGTATGGTTATAAAAGGACCACACAAGTGATCATGTGTGGAGATGAACGTTTCTTGGATCTTGACTCTAGTGGCGGATGCATGAACGTACACATGTGACAGATTGTATAGAACTAAATACACACATTCACACAAATGAGTGTGAGTAATACTGTGGAAATCTGAATAAGATACATGGATTGCATCAATGTCAATATTGTGGTTATGATATTGTACTATTATTGTGTAAGAATTAAGATAAATTGGGCAAGGAGTACATGGGATATCGCTGTATTATTTCTTATAATGGCTTGATAATCTACAATGATCTAAAAATAAAAAGTTAAAAAATTTTATTCAGTGACTTTCTTTTTGGGATAAATAATTCTCTTCTTTAAAAACAGAATTCAGGCATTCAGTTCATCTAGCCTTTTTTTCCTCTTAGCATTTTTACAATTAAAATTACATATATAGGACAACTTAGAAATTAATGGGAATAAAGATAAACTTAAAATTTTAAGAATCTTTTAGTAATTTTCATTTTTTCTATTTATATTTTATGTATAATATTCCAATGGGACAAGTTCCATAGGAGAAAATTTCATACTAGAATAAAAGTGAATAATTTATTTTTTAAAAAAAGAAATGTGATACAACTAAAATTTAGCATATTTTGTGCTTTGTATCCCTGTAGGTTATACTTACATTAAATAGCAATGACTTATTATAGACCATAAAGACACGCATATTGATATCTCATTGATCAAATGCTGTATTTCTGGTACCATGGAATAAAAAATATTTTACCAATGTTAATTACTAACTGATGTGCTGTATAGAGCCTGGTTTAAAAAAACATTAAAGCAATCACACTACTTATTATGTCAAGTGTATCTAATTATTAGAGATAAACATAACTGAATCCTGGTAAAGATTGCTATGATATCTTTAAAGAAAATTCCATTATGCATGATACATTGGGGTATTCAGGATTTTGACAATTTCTATGACTAAAAGCAATTATTTTCTGAATTTCAATTTAGTGGGGCTTGAATAATTGATTCTGTAAGAGTTGGAGGCCTCAAGGGCATGCAAGTTACCCACCAAGTACGTGTAGGTGATGCGTCTACAGGTTAGGAGCATGCTAGATAGTTTTATCTGCTCAGCATGCTGAGACATCCCAGGCCTCTGGGTGAGCTGGTCCTATATCCCAGAGCCAAAGCCAAGCAGATATTTTTCTGATGACTGCGCATCTGCCCAAGGATTGATGCCTGCCCAATCATGCTTCTTCTCTGCGTTGTTCTTCCCTTGCTAAATTTTGAACTAGTGAAAAGAAAAGTTAATTTCACATTACCGAGTATCAGTTCAGTGGAATAAAAGCTGTTTGTTACATTGTTACAAATTTATTGTAAAATATACACATTTTTAGGAATGCAGAGGCCCATCAAGAGTTTGTAGGATAGCCCTAACCGGTTTGGCTCAGTGGATAGAGCATCGGCCTGTGGACTGAAGGGTCCCAGGTTTGAATCTGGTCAAGGGCATGTACCTTGGTTGCGGGCACATCCCCAGTAGGGGGCGTGCAGGAGGCAGCTGATCGATGTTTCTCTCTCATCTCTGTTTCTAACTCTCTATCCCTCTCCCTTCCTCTCTGTAAAAAATCAATAAAATATATTTTTAAAAAAGGAGAGAGTTTGTAGGATAGATCCAGATTGAGATGGATCCAGGAGGCCTTCTGAATATATATATATATAAGGCTGATCCACTAAGAGTCCATCCGGATAATGACATCACGTAGCAACGCCCCGCTTCTTCTCCATAGCTACTAGCCTCCTTGCAGTTTCTTCAGCCCAGGAACATGACTTGCTTTATAGCCAGGTGGAAACATTTTACACTTTAACCAAATGTCTGTGAAGCGTTTTCCGTGCCTCATCTCATTTGATCCTCACAGAAGTCCTGGAGTAGGTAGATAGGAGCTCAGTAGAGTCCTATTTTCTTTTCATTAGCCGGAAAACAGAGATTTAGAAAACTTAGAGACTTGACCTGACTGAAAAGAAGTAAGAAATGGTGGACCTTGAAAATGACTTCAGATTTTCTCACTGCACAGAATATAGTCAAACACTGCTGCAGTTAAATATTTTACCCTTTGTTCTCCCTGTGTGATCTACAATAATCTGCTTCGTGTTGATATTTACTGCTGTGTTGTTGACAATTACGTGAAAGAGAAGTTGGGGTGCTTCACTGGTCTGGAAAAAGTTTAGCTAAGTCAGAAAGCAGGTCTAATTAAGCAAGTTTATTCTATATCTATAAAAGGCTAAGTTGACTCACACATGCATGATACATAAAAAGCTCTCGCTGGCGCCAATCGCATGCATGTGTTTCCATTTGCCATTGTCGATTGTGAATTTGGTTGACATTTTTATATAGAGAAAGGGCAAATAGTGATATTAAAATATTTTTTCTAATTAATTTCCTTTCAGTGTGCACGAATTTGTGCACCAGGCCACTAGTATGAAATGAACGCTTCAAAGCACAGTTTTTGCTTTAAGGGAAACAAACCTATAGGGAAGACAAAGAATAAATAAGTAGTTATAGTCATTGGCATGTCAGAATGCTATGATGGATGGAAGAAGTTTATTTACTTATTGATTAACTAGAGGCCTGGTGCACGAAATTTGTGCATGGGTGCAGTCCCTAGGCCTGGCTGGCGATCAAAGCATGAGTGTCTGGCATGGAAGAGCAGGTCCCAGCTGACCTCTGGGCCCTGGGCAGCCCCTGGGCCCCCAGCATGCTCCCCTCTGCCTGAGTCACAGCGCCCGAGTCCCCATGCAGAGATGCAGTGAGCGCAGCTGGACGCCATGGGCTGGGGTGCTGTGTGGGCCTCTGGGCAGCCCAGCAATGCTGCATGGAAGCCAGGCGGGCAGCACGGTCTCTCCCGGCCGGCCTCGCAGACCGGCTCCTGTGCAAACCAATGGGGACCCTGACTGGCCCCTGTGGTTCTGGCAGATGCAGCCTGGCTCATCCAGAAGATGCCGTGTGGGTGTGGGGTGGGCTCCTTGTGGGTGCGTGGCACCTGAGCACGGGTGCTTACCCTGTGCGCGAGCCCTGGCTCCCCAGGGGAGGATAGCAGGGGGGCTGAGAGTGAGTTCAGTGGACACCCCGCATTCTCACTGCACCTTCGTCCCCCCGCCCACAGGTAGCCGGCAAAAGGTTGCAGTGTGTCACTGACGCACGCTATGTTCTGCACCGCCCCCTGGTGGTCAGCGCATATCATAGCAAGTGGTCAAACTCGGGTCTCCTTGTCGAACTCCCTGTCAAACAGCCTGCGGGGACAATTTACATGATTAGGCTTTTATTATATAGGATTTTTTGGTTTTGTTTTTAACCTTTACTATAACTCTGCTGTCCCGTCTTTCCCTACATATGCAGAAAACCACAGGAATAAATATATGCCTTAATGAGTTATAAGGTGAACACCATCCAAGACAGGAAATAGAACTTTGTCATCTGCTCAGAAGCCTCTTCCATGTGTCACATTCTTGTCATAACCCCTTTCCTTCTGTAATAAGTAACCATTATTCTGCCTTTCCATAGTATTTTTTCTTCCTTCTGTTTTCCTTTTTATAGTTTTACCACCTTAATGTGATTGTGCAAAATATGTACTCATCAATAATATAGTTTTTAGTCTTGTCCTTTTAATTTTCTTTTTATCTGTATACCCTTGTCCCTTCCTCCCATCCCCATACTACCTCACCCCTCCTCATTCTTTTCCTTATAATTTTCCATTATAAAACAGGGCCATTTGACCAGTAGTTTTCCACACCTGGGTTTTGTTGATTGTCCATTCATGATACAGCCTAGCATGGTCCTCTGACCTTGGTACTTCTGCATATTGGCCACAAGACCCAGGGACTGGACCAGACTCTGGGACTATCTTTTTTACTTGGCCTGATCACTTGTAACCTATAACCTCTCATCTTCCTGTTTTTTATTTTTAGCAAATCTTGATACTTACTGCTTATATCTCTTCGTCCATTGGATGGTTGCAAATGGTGATATTCTAATTCTAGCATTTCTTTCTCATTTATTAGATTACTTCTTAAAAAGATATTTCCCCTCATTCTCTTATTTGATTACATAGTAGCACCATTCATGTAAGAAAAAAAATAAGTGCTTAATATTTTATTTAGCAGTTATCAAGATAATGGCTTAGTTTTCTATCATCTTTTGAAAGTGACCAATATTTTTAAATATCAATATGCATTCATGGAGTTAAAGGTATTTGGGTTAGTTTCAATCCGTTGAAATTTGTTTTGTTGAAATTCAGATTGACTGAATTCAGATAGTTCTCCCAAAACCACCTTCAGTGTGAATGATGTGTCAGGACCATAATAGAGCCACTAAGGGAAGCTTATTGTGGCTGGGTTGATCATTTTCTTTAAGGTTTTCAGTAGATATAGGAAACCAAAAATTAAAACTCACATACACATTCATTCCTAGAATTGAAATTTTTGGGAACTCCTTGTATATTCAAGGCTCTTGATTTTTTGTGTGTGTACCAAATTTCCTTCTAGACAGCTTATACCAACTTTGATTCCTACTATCACATTATTTATAATTCTATTGTTAGTTTCAGTCCTTTTGCCAAATTAATTTGCTGTGACTTGCTATTCATATGTTCTTAATTTATACTTGTTTCTAAGTTGCTTAGTATATTTGTAATTTTTAAAAGATATATATATATATGGGAAATATGCAAATCGACCGAACAGCAGAACGACTGGTCGCTATGATGTGCACTGTCCACCAGGGGGGCAGACGCTCAATGCCAAAGTTGCCCCCTGGTGCTCAGTATGCTCCCACAGGGGGAGCGCCGCTCAGCCAGAAGCCAAACTCATGACTGGTGAGCGCAGTGGTGATGGCGGGAGCCTCTCCTGCCTCTGCAGCAGCGCTAAGGATGTCTG